>NC_029773.3:10660807-10689754 GCF_000817695.3 Arachis duranensis | reverse complement strand
AATAAATTTTTATTTAAAAGAATATGTTAAAAATATAAATATTTATATATTTTTTTATTAATTTAAATTTTATGAAAAATGATTTCATAACAGGTTTAATATTGATTATTCTATTAATGTCATAGTATATCATCTCTCCAAAATTCTTTAGCATTTATAAATGAGAAATGTTTCTTGCTTTTGTTGTTTTTTTTGGGCACATTTTCGAATGCACATCATCGTGTTTTTAGATAAAGTGCATTAATTATATTTTTCTCTTCTCATCATTATACACTACTCTTAATTAGTTAAACATAACAAAAAAAATATACACTATAAAATATGCACAGTAGAAAGTTTACAAATAATATCCTTTTGTATAAAAGTACTATAAATTATTTATGTATTACGGTAAATTTTAAATTAGGGGTGTACATGGTTCAGTTCGACTTAAATTCAAACATTTTAAGAACTAGTTTATTTGGTATAATTTTATCGGATTTAGAGCCGGATATACAAGTCTCAAAATTATATCTAATCATTATTTAGGATCGAATTTGAGACAAGACGAATCTGACTTCACCCGATTTATGTGCACCTAAGAGAACTAAAAACGATATATATATATATATATTTTAAATTAGTTCTAATATTATATTATATTAGTTATAAATTTATTATTTTATTTTTAATCATATTTGTTGAATTAAAAAATAAATTAAAGAAGTCTTAAATTAAAATTTAGAGACAAATTCAAATTCAAATATAAATATTAACTTTTCGATAACAAGCTTCTTCTTTATAAATAAGTGCATCATAAAAAGTTTTTTTATAAATAAATTTTTTTATAAATTATTGTTAAAATTTTAAAGACCCAATTTTTATCCGGTTTAGACTCAATATAATTGTGATATGAAAATATTTAAATTTTATCAGATCCAAAATTGAGTTAGGGTCTAAAAAATAAATTTAATATATATTTAAAGTCAAATCTAAATTAAAACAAACCAAATTTCATCCGAATAATATACAACCATACCTCAAACTCACATCTTTATAAAAAAATACAAGGAAAATACTAAGTAAATAATGATTATTTTGAACAATATAAACAACTATCAATTAAATAAAAATACACTACACCCTAATTTAATGTTACTAATTTAAATTTATTCTTTTAACCCTATTAATTCACATTATTTATATATTGTTCAAAAATGTTGTTCGTTACTTATATTTTTCCAAAATACAAATCTTTTATTTCCCATTGACTATTTCAACCATTTTGGAACATACATCCTTGTAATTGCATTAATTGCTTGGTTTTATGAATAAGAGAAAATGAATGATGACACAAGAAATATCATAATCAAGATTTCTGTCAGCGCCCTACATTAAATATCACAAAATTCTATCCATGAATTAAATGACACCAAGATAAAGGACCATAATTGAATTTCGAAAATGTTTAGTATAAAAAATATTAGTAAAAAATAGTTAATATTTATTTTATTTAATATTTATTAATTATTATAATAATTAATAAATATTAAATAATATAAATTTTGATAATTTTTATAGATGCCAGACAGTTCTCATCCTTTAAGAATTTTAAGATTGAATTAAATTCATCTAATTTTATTGAACATATATACTACATTTTGTCGGTGTTTCAACTCCAAATCAAGAATTTTTATATATATAGATGATGCATGTAAAGGTTTCAGAAGAGAAATCAAAATTTGAAGTTACACAGTAATTAAGAATACAATAAAATAAGGTTAGATGGTTTTAGACTAATTTTTTAATTTTCTTCTAAATATTTTTTTAACCAAAAATTGAATTTGCACGTTCATATAATAAAATAATAAATAAATTAAAGAACATGCATCAATGGTTATGCATAAATGCTCCATGAACATGCACATGATCTTGTTCCCCCCATCCACCATGTTCAGGAAACATCTCAATTATAGTTTAGCTAAACTTGGTTTGGTTCTTAGTTCTTAGACATAAAACAAATAAAGTCTTAAAGGAATAAATGAACAATGATAAAATAAAATTAAAAAAAAAGAAATGCAAATTGAAAAGTTAAAGTAATAGAATATCATAGCTACAACAACAAACAAGCACATTATTAACATTATTATTGAGCATCCACACACAAGAAGAAACTTATTTTTTTAGGAGAAAACAAAAAGAAAAAGAAAATGGTCTTGCAACATAATTTAGAGTCGTTATAGTTTATGTTTCATAATTTATGCTTACACATGCATATGCATAATGCATTTAGCTAGTGCTATGTTTGATAATTGATATTATATATAACAAACCATGATAATACACAGATTAATTAAAATATTATAATTAAAACTATATATTTTGAAGACCATGCTCTCTCTGTCCATCTTTGTCTGCTATAGTCAACTGGGCACCACAAAGGGATATGGAGCAGGTTATGGACACTGCTATAACCACCACTACTCTCTAGCTTCTGTTCTTGCATTTCTCCATGGCTCTAGGTGCTACATTAACAAAATAAATTATGTTTAATATTCTTTTTAGGAGAAATAAAACCAACAAAATTTATCTTTATGTAAAGTTGTTAATTAAGAATGATTAGATAATTTGACATATTTGATTAAATTGTTATATAATGATCTTAACTAATAACTAGCATCATTTCTTTCATTTTATTATTATTATTATTATTATTAATAATACATAAATAAAAAATAGATTAATAAACATATAAGAGCCTATTAATCCACTAATAATAAACTGAAAAAAAGGTACAAAAGTAGTGTTAAAGAATGGTGTTCATATGAGTAAATAGAAGGAATTATTGAATGCATTGAATAATAATGATGACTAAATACACAAGGGTTTCATGTGTGAAATAAAATTGGAAGAAAAAAAAAAAGATACTAACCCAGTCCAATTGCTTCTTTTCCTTTCATGATACGTAAACGCTTGCATGATTCCACAAACATCCTGGTTAACTATTAGTAGTTATAACAACTCAGATGTTCTTAATTATGAAAGATTATTTCTAATTTTTTTAATGATACAATAATTATGATATGTATTATATAATGGTACTTGTTTCTAATAATAATCTATAATAATTAATAATACAGCATAATTAATAAAATTCAAATTATTTCTTTTTATATTTAATTTACAATATATATACAATTTTTTTTTACTTTTATTTTTTCCCCTTTTGATTAATTACAAGCTAAGCAAGTAGGTCCAAGAATAATGTGGTAGAAGTGATGAAAAGAAAAGAGAGAAAATGAACATACTCCCAAGGAACATCACCGACAAGCATCCAATCTCCATCCTTATCTTCATAAGTTGGGACATAATCAGAATTGTTCAATAAATCCATCAAAGCTCTCTCATTCATGAAGAAATCCTTCATTCCTTCTGATTCACAACTTCCTTCATTATTTTCAATCATTCATACCATTAGATATCTAATATCATTCAACTGTATGGATATAAACTAATAACAGTAAAATTTTGCATGCATGGTTACTTGTTTTTCCTTAATTTCCTAAGAAACTAATCAACTTCAAGATCCATTATTTTCACTAATTAGTTAGATAATTTTATATATTCATATAAATGAAAATTATTGAAATATTAATATTAATAAACTTAAATTTAGTCTTTTAACAAATAAGAGATAAAAACAGAAAATAAATTTTGTTATTTTTTTTACAGAATCTAAAAATAAAAATTACTAAAAATAAAAATAAAAAATACAAATACAAATCAAAATTTATCTTTAATTCTTTTTAACTTTTTTTATTTAGTATTATCATAATAAAAAAATATTTTAAAAAAATAATTAATATACCCATACAAAGAATTAATTAAATCTCCTAGAAAAATTCATTATAAAAAAATATAATATTTTAAAATTGAAGAATATTAATTAAATAGGAGTGTAGGAAGAAGGTGCAAACCAATAGTGAAAGAGCTAAACATTTTGCCTAAGGCATCAGAGAGCTGAGGGTAACTATTGTAGTTCTTCAAGTCCACTTTGCGAAGGTAGGGTGCACCATCCATGCTTACCTTCACAAAGCTTCCATTACCATTTCCATTATTGTTATTCTTCTCATTCTTCTGACTCTCTTCTGTGCTGCTTTTTTGAACTGCAAACATGTTCTTCCTGTATGACCTCACTGGTGGCCATCCCACCACTTGAGCCCTATACATATTTTAATAATATTTTTATTATTTTCATGCATTATTATTCTTAATAATAATTTATACAAATAATAAATTATTTGTTAAATATGAGTTACACAGGATTACACTTGTCTAAATATTAATGAAATAATTTACTAAATATAGTATTTTACAAAAAAAGCTGGCAAATAGCAGTGGTTGGCGAAAGATTACGAAAGATTTTGCAGTGATTTAAAATTGTCACCATTTAACTTTAAAATTGTCACTATTAATTTATACAAATAATAAATTATTTATTAAATATAAGTCACACAAAGCTACACTTATATAAATATTGATGAAATCATTTATTATATATAGTATTTTACAAAAAAATTGACAAATAACGGTAGCTGACGAAAGATTTTGTGGTTATTTATAAAAAAAACTGACAAGTAGTGGTGGCTGACAAAAAGTTACGAAAGATTTAAAAAAATTAGCAAGTAGCAGTGACTGATAAGTAACAGTGGCTGACAAAAAGTTATGAAAGATTTAAAAAAATTACCAAGTAACGGTGACTGACAAAAGGTTATGGAAGATTTTGTGGTTATTTATAAAAAAAAGTTGACAAATAGCGGTGACTGACGAAAGGTTACAAAAGATTTTGTAGTGGTTTAAATTGCCCCATTTAACTTTAAAATTGTCACTATTAATTTATACAAATAATAAATTATTTGTTAAATATGAGTCGCACAAAGTTATACTTTTATAAATATTGATGAAATCATTTACTATATATAGTATTTTACAAAAAAATTGGCAAATAACGGTGGCTGACAAAAGATTACGAAAGATTTTGTGGTTATTTACAAAAAAAGTTGGCAAGTAGTGGTGGCTGACAAAAGATTATAAAAGATTTAAAAAAACTAGCAAGTAGCGGTGGCTGATAAGTAGCGATGACTGACAAAAGGTTATGAAAGATTTAAAAAAACTAACAAGTAGTGGTGGCTGACAAAAGGTTACGAAAAATTTTATGGTTATTTATAAAAAAAAAGCTGACAAATAACGGTGACTAGCGAAAGATTATAAAAGATTTTGTGGTGGTTTAAATTGCCACCATTTAACTTTAAAATTATTTAAAAGATTATAAAAAAACTTTTTGGTGATTTAAAATCATCACTATTTAACTTCAAAATCGTCACTATTAATAATTTATACAAATAATAAATTATTTGTTAAATATGAGCCACACAAAGTTATAAATATTGATGAAATCATTTACTATAAATAGTATTTTGCAGAAAAGCCGGTAAATAACAACAGTAGCTAACAAAAGACTACAAAAAATTTTATAATCTAAATCGTCACCATTTAACTTATATATAATATTTTACAGAAAAATCGGTAAATAATAACAACTGATGAAAGTCTATAAAATTTTTTGTAATGATCTAAATCGTCACCATTTAACTTTAAAATCATTACTATCTACTGATATTTGTGTAATGGCAATAATATAGTAACTTATTATGTATAATAAAATGATGAATAAATTTGAATGTATAAATCTAATTTTAAGATCAAACAAATTAAATGGAATAATCCTAACAACAACCTAGATTTGAATCATAACAATTTTGTACTCTATCATCAAAATCAATTAGCTTCTTTAATTGGAGTGCTAGGCTAGCTTAGCCTGTGGGAATATATGATATCTTTAGATAAGCTTTTAATTTTTAACATTTTTCTTTTTCATAAATATTTTTTATTTAGAAAAAATTAGGTAATTTATTAATTTGTTTTTTCTCAAGTAATGAAATGATCGGAATAAGTGAGTTATGTGAGAAAATAGAAATAGCAGTAGAATAATGGAAGAGAGAGAAAAATAAATAGGAAAATTTTATTAACCTCAATTATGTAAAATGGTTTTTATTTATTTTAAAACTTTAATAATTTTAATTTATATGAGTATTTTAAAATTAAACAATCATTTATAAAAATGAAAAGAGTAGCAATATATATATATATATTAAAGGAAAAACCATTGGTGGAGATATATAACTACCGAAATCCATTATTATACAACACATCAAGATTAATCATACGAGTGTATGTGTGTGTTTTCTCTAATGCTAATTCTAGTCTCTTAATTAACCTTTCCATTATTGAATACAAAAAGATAAGTACCTATCTATGACTTAGCTTAATTATTATTGTAGTTCATCTATCACATGACAATGTTGTCTATCCTATGATTGATTTCAACCAATATTTTCTCAAAAAAAAAAAAATTATTATGAAAGCTAATTAAATTCAAGTAATTGGAGGGTTATTCAACTTAATTAACCAAAGTCTTAATTAATTTGAGTCATTTAGATGAAAGAAGATAGCATTTGAAAAGCTTTACCCCCCATAGTGGGATAACCTGACCCAACCTAAATTAGTTGAAATCCAATAGACATCAAATACATACACTTTGAAAAAAAAAACACCAAAAATAAAAAAAACATACACACACACAAAGAATTACTATACATGTGCATATTCATGTATGTGCATGTTCATCATCACCACCATATATATAGTACATAAAGAAATACCAACTAACAAATTATTAGATGAGTGGTAAAAATTTATTTAGTTTATTTAGTCTTCCATAATAATAAGAATAACAAGGCATAAGCAAAATCAAATTATAGAACATTTAAAATGATCTATTCTTTGAAATTATATTATAAGAACAATATATATATATAAAAAATTTAAACAAATATATATAAATAAATATTTTGTGCACATACTCTTTTTCCTTTCTTTTTTTAATATCAAATCAATATATATACTCTCTTCTATCAAAAGAGAAATTATTATGACACCCAACAATTTCATACCCGGTTCAACTATAAACAAGACTAACTTAATGATAGATATACAAAAACGGAAAAAAACCGCAAATACATACAACATACATATGATGATTCTAGTATTATATATATAATCAAACATGTGACTTATACACCAAAATTTAACCACAAAATTAATCAAATGCATATAATATACCTTGCAAATAAATTAAATAATATATATATTTATACATAAAAATATAATTAATAATTTAAAATTTTTAATATAAAATATGTTAAAATTAATTATTAACATAAAATATACGTTAAAATATAAAATATATATTAAAAATAAATTAAATTTATTTTATTTATATAAAAATATATAATAATTAATTTTTATGACTGATTTTAGCGTGAAATTTTTTTATATAGAGAAGGACTTACTTAGCAGGAGGCTTGGCAGGATCAGAAGGAAGAAGATTCTTCTCCTTATTACTATTAGGAGATGAGTGATTCTCAGCAACAACACCATTGTTGTTATTCTTATTTGCTTCCTTCTTTGGTGACGAGAGATTCAGCAACAAATCCACGGTAGTGTTGGAAGTTTCATCACTGTTATTGTTCTCATCACTCTCAGTTTCAGATTCGGTCTCAGAGAACCCTCTCTTCTTTTCATTGTTCTTCTTCTTGTTGTTCCCTGGCAGCCCAAGCCTGAGCTCAGTTTCCTCAAACACCATCTTCTCCATTGATGATTTCTCTTCTTTTGTTTCTCTCTTTCTTTCACTTTATAACTCTCTCTCTTTCTAAGCCTCTTTCTCTTCTCTCTCTAATAAGCATATAGCTAGTGCTTTAGTAGTAATAATAGTGATGATGAGTTGTTATTATTATTATTATTGCAAGGGTATGTATGGGGAGGGAGAAGCTTTTGGGCATTAACATTAATAGAAGGGGAAGAGGGGGTATTTTTGTAATTTGGGTTTGGTATTATTGGAAGCAATGGGATTTTGACACGTGGAGGGGGATGTGGTGGCAAGAGTGCTGGGTGTAGTGAGGACAAGGTCATGTTATCTTTCCTATGATTGTTGAGTGGGAAGAAGTGGGAAGTGGACACCAATGTTGGACTTGCATGCTTTCTTTATTATCTCTTTCTTTTTCTTTCTTTTCTTTTATTTCTCCTAGGGTTTCCCCTTTCCACACAAACTTATCAAAAAAATTGAGTGAATTTCTTATTTCTTCCTTTATTATATCATCATTGTTTTAAATTCTGGAGAAAAAAAATTAATTGTCTAGCCCTTTTTTTTTTAATTTCACGTGGTAATAGCTACAATAATACACATCACAATGACTGTCATATATTATTGCAAGTAGGAATAGAAAGGGAATCAAGTCAATTTTAGAGTCGGTTTAAACTTGATTTGATAACAATTTGATAAGTTGGACTTATAAAATTGTGAGTCAAATTTAAAACAATGTATAAAATTTTGAGATTAAACTCATACTTTATAATTAGGATGATTGTTCATAAGTAGTTCAATTGTTTGGTTTTTTATGGTATTTTTGAGTTTGATGAACTAATTAATTGTTACATACACAAATTTAAAATGAAATTCAGATTCGTTATACTTTATGATTAAGTGAAAAAAATAAACTAATTCTTTAAACAACCTAAAATTAAATAATAACTCAATTTTTATAAGTCAAATTTCACAGCATCATTACAAGTTTAATATTACAATAACATCTCCATCAACTAATAACAATATCAACTGTTACAATATATATATACCGTTGATATATCATTTTTTTTTGTTATGTATAAAAGTTAAAAATGTATGTTTTCTACATACAGAAGAAAAGTTTTCTAAACATTATTGGAGTTAATTATTAATATATAAATCATTTCGCTATACACTTGGTGGTATATGGAGATATATGGTAGATAGTGAATTAAAAGTAAATACATTAGTAATCAAATTTAATTTGTTGGTGAACCTAAGATTAGATATCATATATAGTTGCAGGTGATGATTAACTGCGCTATATATTCATCTTAATTATTGGTTTAAGAATAGTAGTTACATTATCGATGTTGGATCGATCATTGATCTTAATAACTTGCTAGCTAAGCTAGGATTGGTCAACAGAATTCCGAACCTAAGTAATTGATTTTCCAGCTTCAACTTAGAACAAATAATTAAATGATGGTCTAAAAATATAATAATAATAATAATTTAGGGTATTAATCTCTAAGGTGTTGCTTCAATCAGGATGGTGCACCAACACATGGTTGACACACTCACCAATTTGCCATAAAAAAATGCAAGAAAAATAAATAAATAAAAATAGAGGAACTGAAAAATTGAGTCCAAGATTTCTTTGCTTGTTGGCTAATTGTAATTAATTAATTAATTAATTAAGTAGAAATATATTCATCAGGCACGGTTGACATTTGACAACATGCGTAGCTTCAATTTTGAGACACCAAAAATCTTGCATTTGACTATGTCTCTAATTTGTGGGATGACTGTGATCCTCATTAATGAAAGTTCAGGGACATATATAATCTCAAGTAAATTAAATTCGATTTTGTGAAGCAAAGCAATAAAATGCATTTTGAAATTTCTAAGATTAAAGCTCCTAGATATATAGTGGATGTCTACTATTTTAGTTTTAAGATTACAATCTTTACTTTTTGCCATATTTAATTACATGTATATATATATATTTTTTTGTTGTAATGTTGACCTAAGCTTATGATTTTCTACACAAATCCGTAAACATATATAATCTTATGTAAATAAAAAAAATACTAAATAGTCATTATAATTTAATATTTTTAACTATAAGTTAGCTATTATTATTTAAAAATATAGGTTAAAGTATGTTATTAAATTATTAAACTAAAAAAATTAAGTTGATGGTTAAAAGTAATAATAAAAAACAATAAATTTTTATAGCCCTTTAATATTTCTCTAAATAAAATAGCTAGGTTGAAATTTGGTGTCCACTTTTTTTTTTTCAAAATATTTTTATACATTGATATATTTAAAAAAAAGTTGTGTACATAAAAAAGAAATAATTATTATGATTATTTAACTAATTTCATATCAATAATTATTATGATCATTAAATACTAAGAAAAGAGGTTAATTTCGAGAAACACAAATTAATTAAATTTGAAATCATTATGTATATAATAATTATTTCTAGGAATATGTATATTTTGAAATAGATAAATAATTAGTATCACAATTAATCAATAAAAATGTATGGAATCTAATTAAAAAAATTCAGTGCTAATAATGCCATTAAATTGGTCAAATGATTAATAAATTTGTATTATTTTCACAAGTCTCAATAATTTTGAGTTTGGGGTTGTATATGTGAAAATTATTTCACAAACTTATTTATTAGAGAAACACAAATACAATATCTTAGTCGCATAATATATTCATTTATAATTTTTTCCCGATAATAATTTAAACCCTCACAAAATTCTATATAAAAAGTGTAAAAAAATATAAGACCACATAAGGCACGAGACAAGATACATCTAAAACTAAAAAGATTTTAAAAAATACAACACAAACATCACTAACTTCAACATAAATAAGTGAGAGAATAAAATAGTAGAACACAATTAATATGATATTATTAATCTATAATTACCGTGTAAATAATATATTATTACAAAAAAAATATGTTAAAAGAAATAGCCGCATGCATCATTTTGAGGCAATCAATCATGTTCCTAATAATGGGTTAATACATAATTGAGAAAAAAAAAAGAGAACTAAAACTTTGAATGGCATTATTGTTGATTAAGAATATAATTTAGGGTATGAAAGAAAAAATTAATTTTGGTATGAATAATAAACAAAACCCAAATTAGGCATTGGAAGAGAAGGGTGTAAGAGAATGTGGAGCCCACACAAGAAGGCATGTGAGTTTGTTGGCACAAACCCATTCCCATGTGCGCCGCTGCAGGGCACCCCACTCACCCTCTTTTTTCTCTTTGCCTTCCACCAAGTCACCCTACTCGCTCAGCAAAATAATTTCCTTCTTAATTATTTAAATGTCCAGAGTTTCATTATATCAAAATTTTTAATTTATCAAAATATAACAAAAATGTAAGAGATTTATAGAGATAAAATTTTAAAGTAGTCTCTTATATAGAATCTTAATACTATGTCGTAAACTTATTTATTTTAAAAAAATTTAAGTTGATAGGAGAAGATAATATTAATAATTATATTTTTAATATTTTTTTTAAGTAAATTTTTTTTAAGATTTATTTAATTTTTGTATAGGTTTTTTTTTCTTTTTATTTATATTGTGTCTTTTATTTTTAAAGTTTACTAAAAATACTCTTTCTCTCTCTCAAGAGTCTCTTTTATATTGGCTTTTTTTTTGTATCGACATCTTTTTATTTATTTTATACTATTCAAAATATTCATCCCAAAAACTTAAATTGATAAGAGAAAGTAACATTGATGATTATATATCTAACACTTTTTTTCAAATAAGAGTCTCTCTTGAATTTGTTTGATTTGTCTTATGCTATTTTTTTTACTTTTGGGTTTTTTCAAAGATACTCATCCCAAAAACTTAAACTGATAAGAGAAGATAATATTAATAATTATATATTTAACACTTTTCCTCATGCAAGAATTTCTCTTGGATTTGCTTGATTTTTGACATTCTTTTTTTCTTTATTTGTCTTATGCTATATTTTGCACTTCTGATACTATATCATAAAACCATTAATTCCAAAAATTTAAGTTAATAGAAAAAGATAACATTAATAGTCATATCTCTAACAAAGAGTAACTTAATGGAAAGAAAGTAAGTGACTAACATAGTGCAATCTTTTTAATGTTAAGAAACATTTATGTTGCAATTGAGATGTCAATGACATTTTTCGATGCAAGCGATTAATCTCATAAATCACTTTGGGGTTTAACTCGAGATCGACAAATAAAAAAATTGAACGATAACTAATATATACTATCACTAACCTCCAAAAATTATTGATATTTTAGTTACATATATGGATACTCTTGACTTAATGATTTCCACAAAAAAAAATATCGCTAGTCACTAATATAAATTATATATGTCGAACATATTATAAAAAAATATAAAATAATTGAAGAAATGAAAGCATCCCATGTGTTTATTTAAAAAAAATTACTATTTGTATATACTAACATTAAATTATTTACAAAAGAACAAAACTAACATTGTACTAAGAAAAATAAATTTTGTTTGACAAAAATACCGAAATACTAAATTTTGCTTGATTCCACTAAAACTTTACTTAAAATTTTTGAACTACCCTCGTCATTCCTACTATCACACTTTTATTTGTCACTGTCAAGCCACTTCACTATTGTTATCATTAGCATCATCATTATCTTTATTATCAGTCAACACCGTTGCTCGCTACTCCGCTACCGTCACTTCTCACTCGTTTCCAATCACACTCTTATCTCTCACCATCAATCTAACCTACTCATTATCTTTATTATCAGTTAACACCGTTCTTCGCTATTCCACCACCGTCACTTCTCACTCATTCCCAATCACACCCTTATCTCTCACCGTCAATCTAACCTACTGTTGTTATCATCAGCATCATCATTATCTTTATTATCAATTAATACTATTTTCTCTCTACTTCTCGCCTGTTTTCAATCACACCCTCATCTCTCACCGTCAAGTCACTTTATTGTTGTCATCATTAGCATCATCATTATCTTTATTATCGATCAACACTATTCTTCTCCACTCTACCACTATCACTTCTCACCCATTCTCAATCATACCCTCATCTTTCACCGTCAATCCACTTTACTGATGTCATCATCAGCATCGACATTATCTTTATTATCAATTAACACCATTCCTCTCCACTCCACCATTGTCACTTTTCATCCGTATCCAATGTTAGTCTGGTCCCTTTGGTCTTCAAATTCAACCTTTTTTTCACTAGCTTCACCACTATCTCCTTTTTCACCACCAACTTCTATTGTTGCACTCTCCAATTTCACCACCATTACCGCATTATCTTCAATACCATTAGTTATGGTGGCACTGCTTACCATCGCATTAACCACATTGATTTAGCCTCCTCTATTGAGAGATTCGTATTTGACTATAAAAATTCGAACCTTAACCTGAAGTGTAATGTAACGTCTGAGAAGGTATCAAGACTCCCAAACATGAAAAATTAGGAGGTTGATGTAGAAGCCAAGATGAAGAAGAAGGAAGAATCCCTTAACGATATAAGTGTCTCGTGTCAGAACTTCGGCTTCGAGCAAATGGTTCGATAAATTGAATCGTCGTAACTTTTTCTATGAGTAGGCTGGTGAGGGAGGACGCTAAGGTTAAAGTGATGTTTGCAATGCTAAAGTAATTCTTCCAACTCATTGTTGCAGCTGTATTGCCTTCGCCTTCATAGTTCAAACTTAAAAAGCATGTTCTTTTTCTTCCTTTGTTATGTGAGGAGTTAATATTACCTTTACTTTTGTCAATTTATCGAACTCTAATAAATTTACTAATTTATTGTCTTTTTTTCTCAATTACATTCATTTTTTGTTGAATTTGGAACTATCGTTGCTTCTATTGTTATTATTATTAAATTTACTTCTAAATTTTTTGATCTTGTTGTTGTTGGTGATGGAGGTAGTTTAGGATAAGAATAATAGTGAGGGTTAAGACAAAATAAGATCTAATGACGGCAAGATAAGAAAATGCTGACAATAGTTTAGGGTTTAGGATTTAGGATTTAAAAAGTATAAGGGATGGTGAGTGTGAGGATTAGAATTTGGGTGAATATGAGTAGTTATAGAATATGATGGTGAGACAAGAGAATATAATGGTGATAGTAGTATAGATGTTGAGAGTAATTTAGGATTTTAATTTCGAATCATTTTTAACCAATTAATTCAACCAAAATTTAATATTTAGATATTTTTATCAAACAAAATTAATTTTTTATAGTTATAATATTGATTTTATTATTTAGTAAATAATTTTGTCAGTATATTGAATATTCGTAATTAAAAATAATAATTTTTTGTGTATTTAAAAAAATATTTAAAAATTTTTGTATATAAATTCTTTATCATTAAATAGTAACAAATTGTATATTTAAGAGTATCAATGATACTAACATAAGTTGATATAAATAGATGAGAATTTGTGTCTCTTAATTATCTCTTTTGATTCGATACTCACTGAAAAATGAAAATAAAAATTATTTATTTACAAAAATTGCTCACTTTATATCTCTATAGTCCTCAAAAGATTAATTATTATTAAATTTCAACTTATAAATATCCTGATGCACAAAAAAAATATCAATGATACTAGAACCTTTATGAATTCTGATATTAATAATGAATTCTGATATAAATGCGGCATATGATGATTCATATTTCTTACATTTATTATAAAATCTTTTGGTGAATATTCTTTGTTACTTTACTTTAATTTCCCTCACTTAATATATAGCATGTAATAAATTAAAATAATTATTAGATTCCTTCCAATAATCTCATTCCAAGAGAATAATTATGTATTTATTTAAATAAGTATTAAGATTTAAGAGTTGAATCTTGTCTTGTATATACAGTAATTTATTAATTAATAATAAATTTTTAAATGTAGTTTAAATTTGTGATAAATTAATTTTTAATTAACGAATTATTAAAAAATACTGTGAATAAAAAAAAAGCTGAAGAGAAAGAGAGAAAACATCAGTAGTGTATCTTCTCTAATAATAATAATAATAATAATAATAATAATATCATCTTTCCTTTTATTCTGGTTGAAAATAATTGGTTCAGTAATGATTATTCATCATTTTAGATATTGCTAGTTTATTCTTATATAGAAAGGTGGTTAAGACTTACATGAGTTACAATATACAATAGGGCATATGGAAAAAAATGCGAAGGCTTAAATTGGGATTTTTGAGATTTGTTGAATTATTAAGAAATGAGAATGATAAAATAGAATCTACAACAGAAAAAATTAAAAATATAATATTATGATTTTTTAAAATGCATGTTATACATATTTACTGAATGATATATTTTATTAATTTTTTTTACATAAAAAAAGTGCTGTGATAGATAGAAAAGATAAAAATTATGAAATTTGTACATAAATTTTTTTAGGATAAATTACAAAATTAGTAGTCAAAAGTTTATATCACTAACAAAAATAATTTTAAAAGATACAAAGGATAAATAAATTCTCGAAAAATTTAAAAATGTGACAAAAAATTTAAATATTAAATAAATATCCTAATAAAAAGATTTTAGAGATAAAATTTTGATAGAATTTTTTTGTAAATATTATTAAAAAATAAGTTATTTTCATTCTTAAAATAATTTAATAAATTTATTTCAAGTGAATTTCTTTTAGAAAAATATTGTGAATGATTATGTTTTTCCGAAAAAGGAAAAATAGAAAATTTAGAGATTGAATTTTAATCTTTTTCTGTGCTCCTTTAAAATAATTATTCAAATTTCGCCACAAAAATTTAAATCAAATATAAAAATTATTTGTTAAATACAAAAGTTATCATTATAAAAATGTAATATTTTTTAGTTAAGAGTTTAAATATCCAAAAAATGCATATTAGTATGTTTTCTTATGTATTTTGAACGTAACTTTTTATGTTTACATTGTTGTTTAACTAAATATGTATATATAGAGAAAGTTAATTTTATTTAAGATAGTAAATACGTAACCATAACAATATAATAGTTATACTCTATGAAGGCAAAACATCAAGCCAATAATAAAAAGGAATTATTGAACCATCCTTAAGAAGTTTTGTAAAAGGTTTTCATTCTTTTTCATTTTTTGTTTTAATAAAAAATATAATAGGTAGTGTGTATTAACCTATGAATAATATATAATATAGTTTAGTGTTTATGCATTTTCAGTGTAATACTCTTTTGTTGATATATATATTTAATTATAAATTAGGTTTAATTATTCTATTGGTCCTTATAGTTTCACCAAATTTTTAATTAGGTCTCTATATTTTTTTCTTTTCTATTAGATCCTTACATTGCTTTAATTTTGTAATTAAGTCTCTCATAGTGTAAAAATTATTAGAGTTAACTGAATATTTTTTCGTAAATTGAAAGTATTTATAATTAAAAATTTAATTAAATTTTTGAGTGTATATATTTTGGTAAAGAATGTAATTACAAAATTAAAAGCAGTGTAGAGATCCAATTAAAAAGAAAAAGAGTATAAAAATCTAATTGAAAATTTGATAAAACTATAGAAACCAACAAAGTAATTAAACGTATAAATTATTATATAAAAAAAATTATATAATTAACTTAAGTAATTAAATAATTTCACAATCCTATCTTCAAGGTGGTTGGTTCTATATGGCCTTTGGACTAGCCTCAACAATTTGTTACACAACCACCCAAGCAAACTAACTCAATAACAAAATTCCAATGGCTTATTACCAAATTTGTGGCAGTAATAAATAGTATCGCAACTTCAAATTCAATCAAAAATTAAAAGTCTAAAACCTCCCTAATGTTTAGTATTTTTTTTTCCATGTAATGTGTCAGCATCGCACATGCCATTGGATTTTAATTTAGCACTATAGAGTATAGACATAGCTATCTAATATATATAGGATCGACTTTAATTTTTTTGCGACAGAGAATAGAGAATAAATAGGCACTGCTACGTGAAAATTAGTTATGTTGTACACTAGCTAGATAGGTCACATTATTTCACATGCAAAACTTGTATATTTGGCTATACATACAACATTATGGATCCAACCATGTTAACATATTCTCTTTCCGGAACAAGCCCTTACTATATGTTTAGCTTTTGCTATGGAAATTTTCAATTTATGACGTGACTAAAACCTAGCTTGTCTCTTATTTATTTATTTAATTTTTGGGATATCTTATAATTTTAGTATTAACCATAGTTTTGAAAATTAAATTGAATTGACTGATTTGACCTAATTAAGAGGTTACTCACTACAACAAACGCAGCAGATGTGGCGACGACGGTTTTGCGACGGTTATATAAAACCGCTGCAATTCAGAAACAAATAGAATAAAATTGATAAAAAATAGTTAATTGGTCAAATCGATGTAATTTTTTAATGATTAATTAATTTAAAATAATAAATTAAATATATTTTAAGATAATATATATCATAAATATATTATTTTATAATATTTAATTCAACTCCATTCAAATCTTGATTAGATTTTAATTTAAATTTTTAAACAAGCAATTTTATTAATTTGATGACCAATTGGATTTTCAGTACCTTATTATTAACATAAATGCATAGTATGCATACAAAAACCTAATTTAAACCTAATTCTGGAATTCCTGTAATGTGTGTCACCTACATGTCTCCGATAATAATTTCCATGGTGTTAGCGTATGGGAGTATAATAAAATAATTTTAAAACGTTAAGTATAAATTAAAATTGAAATAACATAACTGTTAAAGAAGACAAAATTAATATATACTTATTTAAGTTAAATATATAAAAAAAGAAACATTAATTATTTTTTAATTGATTTTTTAGTGCATTTTTCTATATATAACTTGGTAGAATCATATGATTTTTGTTAATTAAATACATTTATTAAGGTTACTAAAATATTAAGCTTGTATATAAGATAAATAGATTTTCTTTCAATGTAATATAAGTTTAAAACTTTGCCATTCTTAAAACTTATTTTAGCAAGTACTGTCGGTGTATTCATTCGCAAAGCAAAGAAATAAAAAATGAAATATATTGAAGAATTAGCGTGAAAAAAGTAAAGTTAATTAAGAATAATCAAGTAGTGAAAAACATGATCGAAATTTCAGGACAGTACGTGACTTATTATTGATACTGTAAATAGCATCTGATCATGTCTTGAAATCAGGAGCATATTTGCTTCAAATTAACATATAATTTGAGCCTTCTGCTGAATTCAACACTCACACACCTAATTTCTTAAGCAAATTGAAATATGCATGCCCATCATTTATATTTAGTTTTACTTTTAGTTCAATAGAATAAGGATTAATTTTTTACATACTTATAAATCTAAATTTCATTTAAGAATTTGTTATTACCAAATAAATTGTTACATACATAAAATTAGATTCCAACTTCCCATATTTATTTAAGTACTCAAGTGAATTTATCACTCAATTCAATTAAGTCAAATTAGTAGTTTCTGTTTTGTTGAGCATAAGAAGGATAAAAGTGACATTACCTAGCTTACAAGATAGAAAACCAAAACTGCATAACTCTAAAGCTGTTATATAACTATAGATGTAGTAGGTACAAGTGTGAGTGCTATATAACTATGAGCATCTCATTATATGTGAAGTGTATACAGTCTGTTACAAGCAATCAATACAATTACATTTTTTTCTTTTCTCCATTGCAGAACAAATTCTGCATTCTCATCATTTTTTCAATCTTCAATTCTTTACCTTGATCTCTGGAAACTATCATGGTATCAGAGCAAAATTTCGATCCAACTTAGAACTAGAATTAAATTTTTCAGAAATCACCTTTAATTCAATCTCTATGATGAATACCAATTTGTCTTCTATTACCATTGGTTCTCAAAAAGTTTCAGCCAATTGGAGACAAATTAAAAGAATTGAAGTTAATTTTTTCACTTGCACTATAAAAAAACGTTGAGTACTATCAAATTTATTGACAATTTTTTTGTTGGAATGAATCCGACAATATAACTCTTGCCGGTAACTAATTATCGTCGGATTTTTTAATCCCACGATAGGCACCGTCGGATTCTGTGACGGATTTTTTATTTAATCCGCCGATAATTATCATAGGAAAAGTTTCGCTGGTAATTTTGACGCTTCCCTATTTTCTTTCTCACCTAATTATCGTTGTATTTTGCTCGTGATAAATTCGATGGTAAATCCAATTTTTTTTTACGCAATAGGGGGTCAACTTTTTTATTTTTTATTTAAATTTATTTTTTTTGCACAATTAACAGTCAAATTTTAAATAATTGAAACCAAATATGGTAAATTAAATATCAAGTATATAAAAAAATAAAAGTCAAAAGAATAGAATATACAATGAAACAATCTACAACAAAACTCTAATAACTAAAGATCCTGATAATTGTCGTCGTCATTCCTCTGGTCCTATTGACGCAACGGACTATGCAGTGATGTCGTTGCTCTTGTAGCAGCGTCGCTGCCACTGACTCGCATTTAATCTTGGTACACCATCATCTGTTGCTTCATCAGCTGAAGCCGCTTCAACTCTCATCTCCACTCCAACGCGAGAAAACCTGTGTCTGAGACGCATGTGAGGATCTCCTGATACTTCTTCTCAGACTGCTGCAGTTGTTGAATCTGTTGGTAAAGGCTTCGGGTGAGCTCCAATACCTGCTCCCTCAAATCGACGCTGTCATCAGGATCGATGGGTTGGCTGATGGCAGAGACGAATGAATGTCTCAGTGTGGAGGTTGTCGGCGAAGAACAATCCCAGCTCGTAGACACGATTTTTGTATGACTCAGATGCAGTCTCACGCCAAACCATGTTAGGATCGACTTCACCTGACAAATAAAGGGGTTTGTATTTCTCAAACGTTGACTACAGATCAAGGGACCATGTTTACTGGTCGACATATAAAGGAGTTTCCTAAGTCACGAGACATTAAAATAGTATATTCGACTTGCTACTATGCACATACAGGCTAATGGCCAAGTCGAAGCCAGTAATAATATTTTGATAAATTTGATAAAGAAGCATATAGGGAGGCAGCCTCGAAACTCGCACACTACACTAAGTCAAGTGTTATGGGCTTACAAGTGTTCTCTATGAGAATCAACTAAATTGATACCTTATGAATTAGTGTATGGTCATAAAGTTGTATTGCCACTTGAAATTAATTTGTAAAACATAAAGGGTGGCAAGGTAGAATGAGTTGCCAGTCGAACAATATTGGTCGAGTATGATTGATGAATTAGATGAGTTAGACCAAGTTCAACTCATGGTACTAGACAGAATGATAAAGCAAAAAGAGATGATATATAAGTCATACAATCGAAAAGTGAAACGAAAAATATTTGCAATGATGACTTAGTGTTGAAATTGATACTTCCGCCTGAGCAAGTCAAAGGCAAATAGTCTCCTTTATGGGAAGGACCTTTTGAAATAGAAAATGTTTTCGATAGCAATGCGTATGCAATAAGAGATACAAATAGTAGTTGAACCATGCATGTAAAGAATAGAATATACAATGAAACAATCTACAACAAAACTCTAATAACTAAAGATCCTGATAATTGTCGTCGTCATCCCCCTGGTCCTATTAACGCAACGGACTATACAGTGATGTCGTTGCTCTTGTAGCAGCGCTGCTGCCACTGACTCGCATTTAATCTTGGTACACCATCATCTGTTGCTTCATCAGCTGAAGCCGCTTCAACTCTCATCTCCACTCTAACGTGAGAGAACCTGTGTCTGAGACGCATGTGAGGATCTCCTGATACTTCTTCTCAGACTGCTGCAGTTGTTGAATCTGTTGGTAAAGACTCCGGGTGAGCTCCAATACCTGCTCCCTCAAATCGACGCTGTCATCAGGATCGATGGGTTGGCTGATGGCAGAGACGAATGAATGTCTCAGTGTGGAGCAATGTTCTTAAAACCGGTTCGAACCGGCCTGTCGAAGCGGTCGAACCATGAACCGGATACTAAAGCGGTTCGGACAATAAGAAAAACCGTAAAATTAAGAAATCGGCTTTGAACCGACGAACCGGCCGATTACCGGTCGGTCGAACCGAACCAGAATCCGGCCGGTTTTTAGCTGTGCAGCAAAACGCTGCCGTTTTGCGTTTTGTTAACCCCAGGGACGCGAACCCTAGCGCAGCCGCGTCCCTCATTCCTCCCCTCCTTCCCCAACGTTCCCTCTCCCTCTCTCCAACCTCCATTGCCACCCTCCTGAACTCTGCAACCGCCGCTTCCACCTCCGTCCGGCGCCGACCTTGCCGCCGCAACCCACCTTCTTTTCTCCTCCCTTTCTCCCTTCGCCTCCTCTCTCTTCACTCCCCTCTCAACACCCCTGCCTCCACCGAACCACCGCTGCGACCCCATTGTCGCCGGCGGCCTGCACACATCACCACCAACTCCAGTCTGTTTCCCCCAGTCGCGACCCTTCCTCTCCACCTTGCGCCCCGCTTCCCGCTCGCTCGGCACCACTGCCCCCTGCCTGCTCCACCCGCTGCTCCACCGCGAGGCTCGTCGCTGCCACCGCTACTAGGCGGCGCCATTGTCTTCCTCCCTTTCCATTTTCCAACACCAATCTCTTCTGCCCTATTCCAGGTTCCCCTGTCTCCAGTGCTCTGTTTCCTTTGTTTTCAATTAATTATGTTTGTTGTTCTTAGTCAGTTAGTCGATTAATTTTGGTTGCTAGGATAGTTAGATTGCATGTTGTTAGGTAGCTAGGTTGTGGTTACAAGATTCTAAGCCTGATAAGTGCTTGGTTCCTGTTTACTTTTTGCTTGCTAGTTATTTGGTTGTTGTGTGGTGATGTCCTGTGTTATTTTTGTTCCTGTTATGTTGCTTTCTCCATGCTGCCTTGCTGTGAAATTGTACTTGCTGCTGCCTGAACTTATGCTTTCACGCCTCATATGTAATTTTTGCTGCTTTTTCCTACCCGAGAACGTCCGATATATTGCCGGAATGCTGCCCAAATTTTTAGAAATTGTCTTGGTTTTAAACTTGTTACCTAGAGTTAAACTTTTGAAATTGTTTTATTTTTCTTTAAAATGTGTAGTGTGATTAGTTGATTACTCAAACTGATTGGAGGTATTTTACTTTGAATTGAAACTGAGCTGTGATTCAAGATGATGAACACCAAAACTATGAACTTTGAAATTCTGTCTCCCTTTGAAATTTCTGTATGCAACTTTGTTTCTGGCATCATCATTGTACTTTGTGTTCATGTAGCAATTTGAGTATGGGCTATAGAATACATTTTTGTAGTTTTTGCGTGATTTAGGCAGGCTTAATGTTTATTCGATCTGTTCTCTGCTCTTATATTCTATCCCCTTTGGGCTGAGCAGAATGAGAAGAGTTAGCAATTAGCTTGACTTTACTGCTTTGTAGAGCCTTATAGCTGATGCTATGGCATACTCAGTCATACTTCCTGACTCTTAATGTGAGTTTCTGCTGAAGGCTATGCTTTGCACTGCATTTGTAGTGAGTGCCCTAATAAATTTTTGTACTCTCCTTCAGTAGCTAATTAATCTGGACAATTAATCTTGAGTGGGACATAGCTTGATGATTCAAATTATCCATGAATTGAAAGAAATTGGCTTGTTGCAAATAAAGAAAACCTTTGTGCTTCCAAAAATAAAGGGGGATTTGGACAGAGCAATATGCACATGTAACTTATTACCAGAAAATTTCTTAAAGTCTTTTAATTCTTTAATTTTAATTCTCTCTTGAACAGTTCATTATTAGTGATGGCAATAACATGTATGATTTCACTTATGTTGGAAATGTGGCTCATTCCCATTTATGTGCTGACCGAGCTCTAGCTTCAGAAGGGAAAGTTTCAAAAAAAAAACTGCAGGAGAGGTACCTTTGAAAGATTCTCTCATTACATTTTTTGGTGTATAAATATTTGTTTAATTATGTAAATGAAGATTAAACATGGACATCTTAGAAGGCGGTGATGATGATCCTGCTCTATTATAGATGGGTTGTTAGTTATTCACAGGTGTACATTCTTTAGAAACCACGGTTGCTAACATGATGATGAGTTGATGATACATTTTAAGGGTATAATTTCATCTTTTGGGTGAATGACAGGACCTAGAAAATATATGTTTCAGTAAATCCTAATCAAATACTTAAGCTAAAATAAGAAAGATATACAACAAAAAACCTTATTCCACTTGGTAGGGTTGATGATTGATGACAAACTTGGATCATTTTGATGCTGCTATGTTATGTTTGATTGGTTGTTTTGTTTTTTGACTTTTGAATTTGTATTTGAATGAGATTATAACATTCTAGTTTATGTAGTACTTTTAATTTGAATGATATTTTAAAGTTTAGATTAGACTATAATTATATTTTCATGTGTTTATTTATATTTTATTTATTATTTTATTATAAAACGGTTTTTTCGGTTCAAGCACGGTCGAACCAATTGGACCTATAAACTAATAAACTAGTATCTAAAGCGGTTCAACAAACCATGTTAGGATCGACTTCATCTGACAAATAAAGGGGTTTGTATTCCTCAAACGTTGACTACAGATCAAGGGACCATGTTTACTGGTCGACATATAAAGGAGTTTCCTAAGTCATGAGACATTAAAATAGAATATTCGACTTGCTACTATGCACATACAGGCTAATGGCCAAGTCGAAGCCAGTAATAATATTTTGATAAATTTCATAAAGAAGCATATAGGGAGGCAGCCTCGAAACTGGCACACTACACTAAGTCAAGTGTTATGGGCTTACAAGTGTTCTCTATGAGAATCAACTAAATTGACACCTTATGAATTAGTGTATGGTCATAAAGTTGTATTGCCACTTGAAATTAATTTGTAAAACATAAAGGGTGGCAAGATAGAATGAGTTGCCAGTCGAACAATATTGGTAGAGTATGATTGATGAATTAGATGAGTTAGACCAAGTTCAACTCATGGTACTAGACAGAATGATAAAGCAAAAAGAGATGATATATAAGTCATACAATCGAAATGTGAAAGGAAAAATATTTGCAATGATGACTTAGTGTTGAAATTGATACTTTCGCCTGAGCAAGTCAAAGGCAAATAGTCTCCTTTATGGGAAGGACCTTTTGAAATAGAAAATGTTTTCGATAGCAATGCGTATGCAATAAGAGATACAAATAGTAGTTGAACCATGCATGTAAATGGTAAGTATCTCAAAAAATACCATTGTCACTAAAACAAAGTAAGTCGAGAATACTAAACAAAATAAGTGCAAAAGAGAGTTAGAGTAAGCTCCTAAACATGAGTTTCAGATCATCTTGATATTTTTCTAGGCCTGAGGAGTCTTGCGCTGCTTCTTAGACATTGGTGGCTTGAGTGACTGCTTCGACTAAACTACCTCGACTTGAAAATTTGGAAGCATGAGCCTTTTCAATATTTTGCAGTCGAAGAGAGAGAACAACATTGGTGGATGCGACTTTTTTTTTCTTGATTTTAGATAAGCCAATTCTCTCTCGAAGGCTGCAATCTTCGACACCATTTGTCGTTCCTTTACCTGACCCTCTGATAAAACCCTAGTGACCTGAGACTTAGCCGTGTCATCTTTTTTCAGCTGAGTATCACAGTCAGCTAAAGTCTCAAGTGAATGCAGGTCGGAGAAAATACGTTGATTGAAAAAAGTAAGCGCATCAGTAAGTAAAGCTTTTAAGACAATATTGTCATTGATATCCTCAATGGAATGGTTCAAGCAATCAAGAATAATGTTGATTCTGTCGATAACTTGAGGATTTTGACCCATGGGCACAACAGAAGTAACTTCTTCTATAACTTCTTTTTCTTTGGTCGACACTGCCTGAGTCGACTTCTCAGCTTGAAGGATAACAATGCTCAACTCTAGACCAGAAGACAATGCCATAGTTCCATTACAGGAATAAACCTGTCGAGCTTCAGACATGATATTTTCCAAGTCAAATTCGATGTCATCGAAATTCAAATCTCCATCTTCTGGGGAAGGAACATTAAAAGGTGGCTCCATGTGTTGATTGATGGATTTCTGTGTCGACAGTATGAGAATAGTGTCTTCGTTGACAAATTTCTATGTTGACAGTTTGACAAATTTCTGTGTCGAACATCCAGAAACAATAATGGTTTCAGCAGTTGACCCTGATCCATATGTAGGACCAGATTTTTGGTAAGTTTCAACATCACTAGGAAGAGGCATATAGCGAATCTGAAAAGGGCAAAAATATATGGATCAGGTGACAGACAAAAGGAACTTAACATTGAAAATCTAAACAAAAGAAGTACCAGTGGAGAAGAGATCAAAATATAAGATGTTGTTATCGATTATGGATTCTGAGTCGAAGTTGGAACAGGAGTAGACGGACTAACAGTCTGAGTAGTCTGAATAGGTTGAAGGAATTCTGTTTCAGCATGAATTGCTGATCCACTCTTCGATCAGTAGGATTGTCGATATCATTAGCTTGAAAGGAAGTCCCTTTCTGGGATTGCTTCGACTGCGATATATTGGAAAAATGAAAATTACAAGTACAAGATGAAATTTCTAATTTACGACAGACATCATCAAGTATATATCTTTGAAGAGGTTGCAAGTCGGGCTTTCTGAGTTTTTGCTGGTCTAGTTCCCATCAGAATATCAATAGGACCACGTTTCTTTGAGATAAGGATTGCACCACTCGACTTTTCTCTTCTTCGACCTCCCTCTTCTTTGGTTTTTATCTTAGGACCTATGTCTTCATCAGTATCCCAACTTTTCTCAATTGGTTGAGGGTTAGTAGCAACTTGAGTTAGGGGTGTTTGTTGAGTAACTGAAGAAATAAAAAATAAGGTGAGTCAAATATCAAAAAAAAATGTCCAGAGAAGTACGAAGTACTTGAAAAGAAATTCAAGATTTCTTCCATATACTTACCTTTGGTTTTCTTTGACGCTATTTGCGCAGTAGGAAAAACCATATTCAAGAGGGCTTGATTGACAGATGTACAATGAATAAAAAAAAATACTTTGATCACCATCCATGAAAATCAAGAGTCGACAAAAAACAATGATTGATATTCAAATGCTGGTATTGAGTCGACATTTTTTAGTGGTTCATTTCTAACATCTTGTTGAATTCTTCTATCTCTGACACCTCATAATGAATCATTTGAGCCTTAGAATCGAGAGACAGGAAAGAAAGTAAGGCTTGGGCTAAGCCAAACTATCGGGCTACATACTAGGGAGAATAAACAACTAGTTTCTTCTTAAGAGCCCATGTCGACTCATGAGGTAATCCGACAGGAAGAATTTAAGGAATGCTCTATTCAAGGAACGACTTATTAAAGCTCAGGAAATGTTATGTATTTCCAGAAAAAACGTGCGTCATTTTAAATGATGCGTACCTGTTCTTTCAAATATTTGAGAATTTGAAAAGGTTGCATGCGCTCGACAAGAGAAATATTAAAAATTGTATTTTTGAACAAAATAATAAATTTTAAAGAAAAAATTTGTTGGTACGAAAAATAATTTTTTCTCGACAAGAGGGCATTTTGACTACAAAAGAAGTGTTTCGAATATAGAAGTAAAGACAGGTAAGTTGAAGTCGAAGAAAGATGGTACAAAGAGCGTCAAAATCAAAAGGTAGTTATTGCCTTTCCTTGAGCTTCAAGGCTTGCTATTCGACCTTTAAAGTTGAGTGGAGAATATGAGTACGAAATTTAAGGAGCAAGTTGAAGAAACGTGAGACTTGAAGGCCAAGGAAGATGTGGGTGTCAAAACTTGGGAGTTAAGATTCTTCATGGTCAAGGCAAGGTTATGGATGAAAAAATGGAGGAAGTCAGATAGTGGACAACATGCTTCATAGTAAGTCTATCTCCATAGTCTATAAATAAAAAAAACTCCGAAGAGTTTTGGGACTTCTTAAAAAACACTAGATCATTACAAGTAAGTCTCCGCCAAAATTCCCAGTTCCAACGATGCAAAGGAAGACCATGAAGCATAAGTGCATGTGAGTGTTAAAAATCCACTTTTATTTGCTTTTCTTTTATATTCTTTTTTCGTTTCTTTTCATTTATTTGTTTTCTTTCATTATTTGCTTTACACATTTTTATTTTTACTTTTGTTCTTTAAGCATTTTTGCTTTCTTTCAATGTCAATTTGAAAGCTTTATCTATTTTATTGCAATTCTTTATTATTTACTACAATTCAAGTATCTCATATATTTCAACACGAACACTAAGAAATTTCTGGGTCGAGCCCATTCTTTTTTAGAGGAGTCGTATTTATTTTTTGATACTTAAGATCTTGATACAAGTTTGATTCGATACCTGTCTAAAAATCTTGTTGAGATTACCAAAAATTAAGTAAAATAAAAAAAAAATTAAATACACAGTGATTGAATATTATTGGATTTTAAAAATCAATTTTTTTTTTCACAAACCGAAATAAGATAATAGATTGGCGAATATCAAATCATCAATTCCATGTTTTTTTAGAGTTCCAATCACATCTAGTAGATTTTTTCCGTCAAACATGGCTATTAAAGACTATTGATTTCATCCTTTGATGTGAACATGTGTGTGTATATATACATACATATATCTTAGAATATGCATTATTATTTTTCCTTGACAATTTGATATGCATGGATCAAAGTAGAATAATATTTAAAAATTAAAATATCTTAAAAAGAGTAAAAGCTAAGGGACACGTAAAGCATGCAAAATTATTGAAAGGATATACATTAATAACTATTTTTATTATTAAGGCATGGTCTATATATAGTTCTTGAACGGTACGTGTCAATGAATGTTTCCTATTAACCATGGCAATGATCCGCAGACTATGCAAAAAAGATTCAAAGAACAACCGTCCATGAAACGGGTTTGGGCCTAGCTAGTTTGTGTTTTTTGTTTTTCTTTTATATCTTTTGCAAACCATTTTCATTTCCTTGTGAATAGGGTTCATGTCCAATTAATAATAAAGAACTGAAAACTACATATTTGTTGTTGTACTCTTGTACTTTTTCAACAACTCACTAATTTGCCAAATTTTATGATCAGAAATTTGACTTTATATTTATGAGACTCAAGCTTTTTAGTTACTTGATTAAAGTAAAAATCTAATTATTATATATAAAAATTTTAATACCATATCATAAAATTATTTTTTTAAAAAATTTAAACTGATAAAAATATATATAAATAATTATATCTCTAATAACTTTAGCCAATAGTTAGCATTATATTTTTCCATAAGCACAACTGATAAACTAAGCCACTAGCTAATAACTAGGGTTTAAATTTGGGGTTTCAGTAATCTTAAGTTAAATATATACTTGACAACAAATAATGACAATATAATAAAACCTTATTCGACTGATAACAAGGTTTAAATAACGTCATTGTATTCTATCATAAACTATATCTAAAGTTATTGTAAATATATAAAAAGAAAAAAAAAAGAAAAACACAATAAAATAATACTAAACTATCAACAGTACATTTAATTAACTCAATCTTAGAATACCTAAAGAATGTTGATCTTATCCTCCTAAAGTTTAAATAAACTGAAAAGAAATGATAAAACAACTAGAGGAGGATAATGGTGGTGAATAATGATGCATGATGTATGGTGGTAGGGCTGTTAAACGGACTAGTTCGGCTCATTTAGGTTTAATCCGTTAAGTCTGTGGGTTAAATGAGTTGGTCCGTTTAAATTTGTTTTATTTACGGGCCATAATTTTTTAATTCGGATTGTTTATAGTCAATCCGATGGATTAAACGGGCTAGTCCATTTATTCTTTTATTTTATTTTTTGAAAAATATTTTGACAATAAATATTACTTTTAGGTAAAAACTTTTAAAAAATAATATTTTTCTAGTTGATGGGTCGAATTTTTAAATCGGATCGAAAAAAATATCAGCTAAAAGTGCTATTTTTTTTAAATATATAAAATATAAACGGGCCACCCGTTTAGCCCGTGGACTAGTCCATTTAACCTGTTATCTTTTTTGGGTTAATCGAACTCAACCTGTTTAACCCGAAATTTAAACGAACTTAATTTTAAAGATAAAACATGTCTATTTAAATAGATAAACGGACTGATCCAATAAACTTAACCCATTTTGACAACCCTACATGGTGGTCAACATTATTGTACTTTTTCATAGTTGTATAGTACAT
>NC_029773.3:10648759-10660742 GCF_000817695.3 Arachis duranensis | reverse complement strand
ACAAAAAAAAAAAAAAGTAAAGTAAACCGGTCAACTTCAAATACCCACAATAACACATGCTAGTTGGGAGTCAAAGGTAACATTGAGCAAGGACAATACGGTATATGCATGCATTCCATGTTACAAGTTTATAATTTATAATAAATAACATACAAGACATTTCAATTTCAATATGTTAGTTACCTTTTAGGAGCTCACTGTGGACGTTGCCTGTTTGAGATAGATATATGTCCCAAATTATTATTTAAATTTTAGTTGAGAAAGTTATATATATTATCCATATTTTTTAATGGGGATGGATTTATCTCCACTTGAAAGTTGAAATAATCAAAATATCTTCTTTAACATTAATGAATGAGTAGATTTTACTTAGAACTTAAGCTAGCTAACAAAATTCCTTTTTATTTTTGATTTACTGTGTTATGAAAAAAATAATTATTCTATTAATTTTTTCTCTGATTAGGTATACTCATTTTTATTATTATTACACTTCTCTATTTTATTCTCCAGATCAATCATACACATAATATTAAAATACTATATATTTTTCTCTTCCTTTATTTTTTACAAACACTACAAAAAAAAATCACCAATTCAGCTTTTTTTATTAAAAACTGTAGTTAAAAATAATGAAAAATAATGCCCTTGACAAAGATTATACTTATTTAGTTTTAAAGACATTTTAGTAAAAATTGTCTATTTAGATGTTGTCTTGTCAAAGATATTTTTTTTATTAGAAGTTACACTTTTCAAAAATAAAATAAACTACGCTTTTAAAATGATACGCTAAAAAATTAAATCAAAGACTATACTTTTCATTACTCATTCTTATCATATTTCAAAAAAATAGACTATACTTATCTTTACTAATACATCACCTTGAAAACATAACAATATTATATATCTATAGCTACTTTGTATATGCATAGTCTTATGTTCTTCACTTTTTTTTTTTTTTAAATTTTTATGTAATGATTATACATATAATGCTGCATTTTTAATTATATTAGTCAAATATTATAAAATAAAAATAAATATATAATAATACTATACATTATTCTTTAAATAATAAAAATGATCATCCCTATATGAAAAGTGCTGAAAATCGTCAGATTTATTGTCGGATTTAGTATTGACTTTTTTGACGGATTTAGCGTCGGGTTTTTCAATGGACACCAAGAGAAATTCGTCGCCAAAAAAGATTACCATCGGAACAGCTTTTTCTCACTAAATTAGACGGTAATTAATGGCGTGAAAACGTAAGTCACTCGCGCCAATTTTACCGTTGGTAAATTCCGCCGGTATCACAGTTTAGTGAAACATGTCGTTTTGGTAATTTACCGGTGGATTTAATCAGCCAATAAATCAAATGGTAAAATTGGGATAAAATTCAAATGCAAAATCCTTCCTCCTCACTTCTGCGAAAGCACATTCTCTCTCTTCTCGTCTTCTCTCTCCCACTCAGTCAAAGTTGTCACCGTTGTGACCGCCGGGAGCACATCGTCGTCGTCGCCACCTCCTGGAGCACCCGCTGTTGCTATCGTTGCACGTCGTCGTCGATGCTGCTCCTGATGTCCCCATCGCAGCCTCCGTCGCGATTGCTATTCATGTCATCGTCACTGCCGCTTCTGTCACCACCACATTAAAAAAATCCTACAACCACTATCATCAGATTTATTGTTGGTATAATTATTTTATTTTTTCATATTATTTTGTAAGTTTGGCATTTTGTAAAGGTTTTTGTTAAATCTATGGTTAAATTTGTTTAATGAAGTATGTGATTAGGAATTGTTGTATTAATTTAATGTAAGTAAAAATTAAATAATGTTAGGATAAGTTAAGTACAGTGAGATTAAGAGTGCTTGAACTGTTGAAAGATTTTAGTTGAGTTTAGTGAATGAGTTTCTTTCAATTGCATTAAACTTATGTCACTTATTTTTGTAATGCTTGTTGTTAGTTTGGTAAAATTAAAATTAGGTTTTAATTAAGACAAATTCTTTGGTGCTATGAGTTTGGTGCCGAATTTGCGGAACTTGCCTTTTAGGATAAGTTTTAAATATTTAAAAATGATTTATTTTTATTTTTTTAAATTAAATATTAATTTTTATCTCCTTTTAATAAATTAGATAGCTATATATAGGCACCATAGCATGCACCTTTAATTAATTGCAATAATGAGTTTTACTTACTCTTTCAAATTAGTTTTTGAATGAGTTTCAACTTGTGAATTTAATAAGTTGTCCTTTTTATTAGGACGGTGCTATTTTCTCTTAAATAAGTTGGAGTTTGCTTTTTTTGTAGTCTGTGCAGTATTATTTCAGGGTGGTTTTCTGACTCTAAAGATAATGAATTATTTAAATTTTATATTGGACTTACTTTTTTTAGGATGGAATTTTAAGACGAAAGTGGGAGAAGGTTGCGTAGTGGCGCCTTCTCGAAACCATTGTTTGCTGAAAAATTGTAGAGTTATCAGGAGTTGTGCACTATAACGGTTAGGATTTGATCTTTTATTGAATGTGTGTATGTTATAATTTATGCCTGTAGTTTTTTCTCTGTGAAAATTATTATATTTATTGATGAATGTATCTGAATTAAGGAGAAGTCCTGCCGAATTATCATTTAAATTGTTTAAAACATGTTTGGTTTGTGAAAAAATAAACATGGAAAAATCAACGATGATTCAAGTGGTGAGAGAACTAAACATGAAAAAAATGAATTGGAAGGGTAACCAAGAGAGATACAACGAGATGGTGTGTTACAAAAATGGAAGAAGCTAAACAAGAGCCTAACTTGGAGGCAAAAAGATTTTATTATCTGTTAGAACTTGCCACGAAACCTTTGTTTGAGGGGTGCGTTCATTCAAAGTTGTCTGCATGTGTTAGAATGATAAGTATTAAGTCGGAGTCAAATCATACCCAAGAGTCTTTTAATAAGTGGGTCATCCTTTGTAACAAACTGATGGACCATTGGCATCCCCCGAGCCACTACAAAATAAATAAGTTAGTTTTGAAATTGGGTCTAAATTTGATGAAAATTGATTGTTGTTTGAATGGTTGTATATTGTATGTTGTATTACAAGAGGGATGCAGACCTAATTGAATGTAGATTTTGTGGATCACAGAGGTTTCAAGTCAAGAGAGAATAGATTGGTAAACAGCGGTTAAAGAGAGTTTCAATAAAACAGTTGCACTACTGGCCATTAATCCCTAGGTTGAAATGATTGTATGTATCGATGAGTTTGACTCCTCATATGACCTGGAATAGTAACAAGAGAGATGATGGAATCATGACGCATCCGTCACACGAAGATGCCTGAAAGCATTTTGATTGGATTCATCCTACATTTGTGAGTGAGCTTAGAAACGTTAGACTAGTTTTATGATCTAACGGGTTCACACCGAATTCTAATTTCGGTAACGCGTACTCTTGTTGGCTTGTAGTGATGACACCTTATAATGTTCATGAAGAATTCATACATATTTTTAACTCGTATGATACATGATCTTAGCAATTTAAAGGCCAAAATAGATTTCTTCTTGCAGCTCTTGGTGGATAATTTAATGGATTTGTGAATCCATGGTGTAGAAACATATGATATTTTGACAAACACTAACCTCCAACCACATGTTGCGTTAATGTGGACCATTAACAACTTTTCTACATACGGGATGTTATCAGGTTAGTCCATTCAGGACAGAATGACATGTTCTATTTGCATGGAGGATACAAAAGTATTTTAGTTGACAAATGGCGGTAAGAATTTGTCGTTTGATTGTCATCAAAGATTTTTCATCATCGATCATTCTTTTTGGAACAACAAGAACTCGTTCAAAAAGATTAAAACTGAACAAGAAGAGACACCTGTGAGATTGAGTGGTAGGCAAGTTTAGAATCGTGTTAGTAGAATCCCAAATGTTGTCGATAACAGGGTAGTTTTGAGACCTCCGGAATATGGCAGGAAGCATAATTAGACTAAATAGAGTATATTTTGAGAGTTACCTTATTAGAAAGACAACTTGGTTTGACATTGTCTTGATGTGATGCACATTGAAAAAAACATGTTTGATAATGTCATACACACAGTAATGGACGATGAGCGAATAAAGGATAATGATAAGGCTAAGTTAGACTTGGTGGACATTTGCAGGCGACCAAATCTGAACTTAAAAGAGACTTTAGAACGGGCGGTGGGTTAAACCAAAAGCGCATTCGTTTTAATGAAGGATGAGAGACAAATATTTGTAAATGGATTAGAGGATTGAGGTTTCCAAATGGTTATGCCTCTAACTTAATCAGGTATGCAAATGTCTCACAAGGTAGATTGCTGGGTTGAAGAGTCATGATTGTTATATCTTCATGGAGTCTTTGTTTCCTGTCACGTTCAGAGAACTTCCAACCAACATTTGAAAACCCCTCAAAGAAATAAGTGAATTCTTTAGGGAGTTATGTACTACGAAACTTAGCATTAATAATCTTACAGTCATGTACAAGAACATTCTCATCACACTTTGTAAAATAGAGACGATATTTCTTCCATCTTTTTTTGACGTTATGGAACACTTAACAATCCACCTACCGTACGAAGCAAGACTATATAGGTTGGTTCAATTTAGATAGATGTACCAATTTGAGAGGATGATTGGTTCATTTAAGCGCACCGTGAAGAATAGAGCTCGGATTTAGGGTAGCATCTATGAAGCATTCCTAGTTAAGAAAACATCCGCATTTTGCTCATTCTATTTTCAACCTCATGTTGAGTCACATAGAACAAGGGTTAGAAAGATCAATGAGAGGGGAGAATCCTCGTCAAGTAGAACAATATATCCAATCTTTGCTCCGAAAGGAGCTGCAATGGGTGTAGACAGTAACTACTGGTTAAAGAAGAAGAAAATCGATGTCGCACATCTGCATGTGTTGCTTAACTATGACCAGATTTCACCTACCTCATGTGAGTGTATTGCAATCAGTAAGATACTAACTTCTTAATCTAATCAAAACTTCTTCATCCTATTCTATCATATAGGTTATTCTAAGAGACAAATCATGATACCTCATTGAATAATTTTTCACATTGGTTTAGAGAATACGTCAGCGTGCATCTAGCTGACATAACAGATTGAGAATTAGTTGCACTTAGTTGGGACCCAATGAATAAGGGCACAAGCTATCCAATATACAATGTTAATGGATATCGGTTCCATTCTTTACAGTGGTCGATTAAAAAGAAAACAGATAGCACCGGAGGTTAGATTCATGGGGATTTAGGCGGTGGTCATTCTGATTGTTTTGGTGTGTTGCACAATATAATTCAATTAGAGTATTTATGTCGCACTATGTACAAGGTATGCGTGCGTGAATGGTATGATCCAAGTTCGTGACAAGGAACACGAGAACACAAGGACTACGATATCACTGAAGTTAATGTAACAAGAAAATATAGGTACTACGATCTTTTTATTCTACCTCAAAATGCACGACAGGTACATTATTTACCTTATCCGGGTTCATGCAAGTCTAGTTGGTTAGTTGTGGTTAAGACTAAGCTAAGAGGCTGCATCGAGTCTGATGGGACAGAGGGTGAGGAACCTTACCAGATTGATAACCCAACTCTTTAAAAAATGGTGGTTGACGTTGGAATAGATGACGACGCACTATCACCAGAGGTCGATGATCTTCAAGAAGAAGATAGGATCGTCGACGATGAAGAAGAGGAAAATGATTTCGATGATTAGGAAACTACCTCGAAAGAGGAGAATGGTGAACCAGAGGAAGAAGATGATGAATCAGAATATGATTAATGTAAATATAGTTCTATCTTATATATTTCCTTACCAAATTTTCAGAAGAATGTAATATAATTAATATTGTTTCAGATATTTGAATTACCATCATTCTGTATTTTTAATTTGTATATTTGATATTTCACATCAGGTTTAAAGTACTGTTTCAATTTTTAAATATCGGGGTACATTATAGATGGATGAAAAAAATTATTAAAAAAAAATAATCTACCGTCGGAATATATCAATGATAACAACCCAGCTAATTTTCCAAAAAAACTTAAAAAAATGTTTCCATTGGCTTTTACCGTCGGATTCGCGAAGCCATATGCTTTGGCGCCAATGCTAGCGTCGAAAAATTTTTGATGGTAAGTTGTAACAGATTTCATTTTTTTATATCCATATTCCACCGCTAAATCCGATGCAAATGATCGTTAGATACATAAATTCGATAGTACTTTGTTACCGGCAAGGTTTATTCCATCGGATAAATTTGGACGCAAAATCCGAGGATAAATAATGTACCGTAAGATTTTATTCATTTTTTCGACGATAAATCCGACAGTACTCAACGTTTTTTGTAGTGCTTTGAATAAAATATATTTATAATAAAAAAAATATTAGAATAATTATAATTTTGAATATTCATAAATCTCACACTAAAATAAACATACCCGTTTCAAAATATGCATGAGATCACTTAGAGTTTACTACTAATAAACTACAAAAAATTAAAATATTATATTATTATCATATATAAATATCTTTTAATTAAAGTCATTATCAACAAACCATCTTTACTAATAAACCATGATGACAAGAATATTATCTTCATTAACTTCCCCAAAATTATCTTACATAATTATATAGAAAAATAATTATAATAATATGTAAATAAACATGATTATAATTAATCTATATATAACTAAATTCTCCTTTTACTATTTTAGCAATAATAATTGTTTATGAGTTTTGTAATATTCCAATTAAAAATAACATTATTATTCGATTCAATCTAATTCTTATAAAAATTTGGCATAACCTCTCCTAGAGCTCAAATTTTTTCACCCTTCAAGAATTTTATACAAAAAGTCAACATTTTTCAACCCTTTTTCAAGTTTTTTTATACAAATCAAATTCTCAACATTAATGTCTCTATTTTATTATCTTAATTTATCTTTAAGTTTTTAAATTTTCACGCATTAAAGTAATAAATAATTTGTCCAAATTCTAATCCACCCACCAAAAAATTTCAAATATTGCTACTAATTAATTTTATTATTAGAGCTATTAATTCTTTTTTAATCTTTAATCAACTTTAATTCAATCATTTAAACGAACTTCAATATTCAAAATTAAATTAAATCAAATCTTTAATAAAGATAATCAAGCTATAAGACGTTAATCAACTCAAATGCACGTATTTGCTAAACTTTTAAAGCATTCCAAATTTGTAAAACAAATATTTTCTACCTCAAATTGTTGCAAGTCACAGAGATTGGAGATGCATCAACCATCTATTTTCTAACCCAAAGATAGCAGCATCAACAACAGCTCTAGTAGTAACAACAGCTCTGTTGAGTTCCTCCTCCTTTGTTCGTATTTGGTCGTGTCTCTCTCTCTGCATTTGGTCCTCTTTCTCTCTCTTCAGACTCCTCTTAATCACAGTGGCAGATCCAATAGATGGCAACAGAGGCGTTACAGCTTGGTGGCATTAGAAAAACCCCTTTCTCCTCTTCTCTATCGCGTTCTCATTTTTCTTTTTTTCTCTGATGTGGCGGCGACGGCAAGATTTCCCTCCTGCATGCGGTGCCTCTGACCAGAGCAATGACAACGGTGATCGCAGCCTTTCATGTCGTCGTCCATTCTCTCTTCCACTCTTTTTCTCGCTCACCATCCCCCTCTCTCTGAGTCGAACCGTGCTCTCTCTCTTTCTCTCTCTCTCTCTCTCTCTCTCTCTTTTTCTCGCTCACCATCCCCCCTCTCTCTCTTCTCTCTTGATCGCAGCCACGACGATGGTACTGTTCCTCGCCAGCATCCTCTTCTTCCTTTCCTTTTTTTTTTTCTTTTTTCTCTTTGTTCTTTGTTCACTCTCTATGCTTCTCATAGTCATTCTCTTCCTTTTTTCTTTTTCGTGTATTGTGTGAGAAGATTAGGTGAGCGTGTGTATTTAATTTGAAAATTAGGGTTAGAATTTAGTTAAAATAATAAAAGTAGAATAAGTATTTGATAAAATTAAAAGGTAGAATACTAATTTTAAACCAAATATAATTTATTAAAATTATTTAAGAACGTTATTTATTTATAAACTCACTAATTAGTTTATGATAAGTACTCTAGTTTTAAATTAGAGATAATTTAAGAAAATTTCTTTTGATTCATAAAGTTAAAGTATTAAATTCTAAATCTCAATTACTAAAACTTTTAAATTTCAAACGTGTTAAATCTCTAATAATTATAAAAATTATATAAGAACCATATTTAATTCAAACTCAATTTTATCAAAACTTGATTTAGTTACTTTTAATAAAATAATTTTTTAAAGTAAAATCTTAAACAAATAAAATAAATCGAAACTAGTTCGTAATAAAATTTTTAAAAATTCGGAATTTTACAATAGTCACACACACATTTTTTTTAACACAAAAAAGAGAGCAGTGAGAGAATGACCGAGAAAGAAACAATACAGAGTGAGACAAAGAATGCTTACCTGATGATAAAGAATAGAGAAGATATGATGATAGTGATGAGCAACGATAGTGAAGAAGAGCACGAAGGTGACAATGGTAATGATGCATGAAAACGAATGAAAATTCTATAATAAAGGAGAAGGTGTGTGAATTTGTGTATTAGCATGAAAATGAGAAAAATCACTAAGTTTGCGTGCGTTTGATATTAGAAGACGTTTGTGAAGTACACCCAAAACATAAATATTAGATTACCCTTAAAAGTGTTGTCTTTTCTGAGAAAAGTGTATCTAATGACATTAAAATTTTTATTTTATCGGATACTTAATTACCTTAACCAAATCAATCTGTTTTTAATCGGTTTAATTTGATTCGAATACACACACAAAAAACTATAAAATCGAACCAATACGAATCAATTACAATTTAATTAGTTTGGTTCTCATTTTATTCCAAACTCAAATCAATTTGATTTATAAATACTCCTATTTGATGGTATTTATTGTCAAGAGGACCTAATTAAAAAAATATTGATTCCAAAAACTTAATTAAAAAATAAATAAATATAAAATTTAATTAAAAATATAATAAAATTATAAAAATTAACAAAATAATTAAAAAAAATTAATTCTCCTTTGAAGCTAATGGCCGAGGGTTCTGAAATGGAGCATTGTAGTCCCAAACGTTATTCTTCTTAGCTTTTACCCATTGTTTTTCTTTATTCTCTCCCCATCTCTGTTTTTGCCTACAATTACTATTACTATTACGATTAAGTCATACACATTATAAATAATATTTTTTTTTCTTTAGCTCCATTATTAGTCAAAGTTGGAGTTCTATTACATCTATAATTGTATAAAACAATAGTTCGTTGCACTATTAATAATATAGCCTTTCAAAAGATACATGGGCATGGCCAAATAAACAATCAAATCAAATCATATGAATTCTAAGGCAGCAAGTAGGGTAAACCATAGGAAACAATTAGGGTGTAGGGTGGGGACTAATTCTTTTAACCTAAACAATTAATTTTTGGGCCTTCATTGTCCTACCTAATTTAACATCATATAACCTATCACCCACGTGTGGATGAAGGCCCACATACAATTCAACATTTCACCATCACCATGAAGCATCCCGCACGTGTGTATGCTTTGTTTTGAAAAGATGTATGAATTAATCATGCATGCTAGCTAGGTACTAGTGTAGTGCCCCCCAACTATACTTCCAAATATTACATTAATCACCTAACCTTCTTTCATCATTCATCATCTACCTAATTTTCTTCCCCATTATCTCTATATTTAATACGCGTCAAATATAGGAAAGAATTTTAAATGTATCTAAAATACCGTATTTTAATAATTTTAATTGTTAATATAATATATATTAATTGAAACTAATTATTAAAATTATTAAAATACTAATATATATTTTAGGTACACTTAAAAGTTTTCTTAGTATATATATCATTTGATTATACCAACACTAATACTATATAGATATTTCTAATTCTTCTAGTAAAAGAGAGAAAGGTGAGTAGAAAGAAGAGGAAATCATGGAATAAAAAGAAATCATCAAATCTTGGTTTTGAAGTTGAGTCTCACAACAACAAAGGCTATAGTATTAAGTAACGAGAGATATTAACTAAAAATGGATCCTCTCAATTTTCTTTAATAATTGAGGAAGTAAAATATATTTTTTTATCATTAATTTTATAAGACAAAAAATAAATATAAAAAAGAACAATAAAAAATTAAAAATTACACTTTATACTCAATTTTTTTAACAATTAAGATAATCCATTTCCAATATTCACTCATCTTCTCTTTTTAAGTACAACTCAACATTTGTAAAAACGAACATAGATGGGATGGAGTTTAATATTAATTATAGGATCATACTATTATTTTAGGGTCTATATCTAAATAAATACTTATTTGGGTATCATTATTTTAATAAAAAATATCTTTTTTTTATTTTTTAGTGTATTTAACAAATTTTTAGTAGTAAAAGTAAAAGTATTAGAAAAATAAAAAAAATATTTTTTTTGAGAAACTATAATTTACATTTTTTCAAAAGATTTTTTTCCTTAAAAAAATATTTTTATGTAATAAATAAATAAAAAAGTACTTTTATATCGTTATACTCAAATATAATTGATAGATAAAAAGATCTTTTTGCATGAGATACTCAAACATAAAATTACTTTTACTTTTTTATAAGATCTTTTAAAAAAAGATAACTAAAAAAAATTTTTTTTCTTAAAAACTCGTCCAAACAAATACTTATAAATCTATCATAAGAAAAATAGTTTGCTTAAGTTTGATATATAGATCACACTTATATAATTTATTTAAAAATATTATATGTAATTAGGCATCAAACTAAGTATTATATATTGATGTATATTTATATATATTAATTAATATATTTTTTTAACTAAATAATCAGCTGTCAAAATAATTAAATATTTTATAATAGAATAATCAAAATAAATTAAATTTATTTACTGTTGTACATAATAAAAGAATTATAAAATACTAAATATGTATTTTTATATGCAATGATTGATTAGTGGTTGCTCTTTTATATATGCTCACGTAACATGATTGAATTTCTTTTGGGTTTATACTTATATAACTTTACATAAATAGGAAAGAGTAATCGACAAACAACGAAGCAAGCAAATGTTAATTGTTCTTATTCAACTTAACTGGTTGGAAGAAAATGCGATGGCCCTTTGTGTCTATGTCTGTGTTACAAGTCCAACAAAGAAGCATAGAAAGTTGAGTTGGCAATTGAAAACACCATGTCCTACTTATCCTTTATATTCAATAGATGTACATTTTTCTATTATTAATGGGGTGTAAAACTTAATTATTATGATTTGGTAAATATAGAAAAATATAATATTTTTCTTTGTTTTCTAATCAATTACCTTTGTTAATTGTTATTGTGACACTCATTAGTGCTCTGTTGGCCATTCTTCTCTTATGATCTAGCAACATACCCAACATGTGTCATGTATTCTGATTTTATTTATTTATTTATTTATAGTCTCAGCTAAATAGAGATGTTTAATCGTTAATTAATATAAGTGTCAGTCATAAAATCATTTTTTTAAGTTTAAGTTAATAGAAAAAAATACATAAATAATTATATCCGTAAATTATAATACGTCTTCTCATGCAACAAATTTTTTTTTTGTTTGAGTGAATTCTTTACTTAAGTTTTATTTTATTTTTTATTTTTCTTATACTAAAATTATTTTTTTAAAATTAATAAAAAAATTGAATTTTAGACTATTAAATTATAAAATTTTAATACTATATTATAAAATTATTTTTTAAAGTTTAAACTATTAAAAAAATACATAAATTATTATATCTCTAACAGTATCCAAATATATAATTTGGTTATTAATTAGATTGCTTTGGATATTATATTAGTTTGGTTCTATGTGTGTCTATATATATAAAAGGTAAGAATGAAAATAGTATGACCCCAGTGAAA
>NC_029773.3:10644824-10648161 GCF_000817695.3 Arachis duranensis | reverse complement strand
ATTATACTTGTTATTCGTTCAACTTATAATAAAAGAAACAAAGATATTACAATTTTGAATATGAAAAAAAAATACAATGTTCCTTAACAAACGTGATTATAATTATGTGTGTAGACGTGTAATATTATGTATTATTATTATATATATGTATATTATTATTAAATGTATTATTATTAATTTAATATGTAAAATACATAATTATATATATAATTGAGTCAACTACTCATGAACTAATGAGCTAAGTTTAAATTCAATTCATTTAATATATGAGTTTAAATTTAAATTCAAATTCAGTACATTAACTCATAAACTCAATTTACCGAATTATTAACGTATTGAGTTTGAACGAGTTAGCTCAACTCCCTTAGAGTTCTAACTACAATTCAATTGATTTGAATTTAGAAAAAAAAATAATTTGGCATCTACATATCAGTGAAGGATTCAAAGAGAGTAGTAGGGAGTAGTGATAAATTGTGTAACAACAGATTCTTTTGCACAAAACAGAATTTGTTATTCTATTTTAAGTTGTTAATCTGTTAACAACAACTCTATTTTACTATTCTTATAATTAAGGAGAATTTCTCTATAAACAATTAACATTTATCCAAATTTTCTCTTCTCCCTTTAATTTAACAAAATAGACTGGTACCTTTCATCATAATAGCAATACACACAAATCCATGATCTTGCATAAAGTTCCATGTATATATATGTATAATGCTGAACAAATAATAATGGTTGTCACACATTCATGAATTTAGATATCTTTTATATTAAGGGAGCCATATATAGAATAACTATAGAAGCATCCAATGTATAATAAAAGAAGTGTGTTTGGTTATTATTGTGGTACCCATTATAATAATAATCAGTGTGAAATTAAATTATACAAGTACAAAAAGAGACGTAAAGGGTAATTAAAAAGATGTGTTTTAAGCACAATTCAATGTATATTTGAATGTGTTTTGGTCACTTATTTGACCTAAAGGTGATACATAACCAAAGATTGGAAAAGACCACATCTTAAATAATTAAGGGTTTGATTTAAAATGTGATGATGATATTGTTACTTGTAAGCTAAGGTGATGAATAATGTGGGCGAAATAAACAAGGTGTGATTCATGTGCTTAATACCACTGCCCATATAGCAAACCAGTTGGCTTTTTAAATTTTGAAACATTAACTTTTATATTTTTTTCTACTTTTATATATTGCTTAAACAAGACTCTTGGAATATAAACCAGAAAGAATAAACCCAACTAGTTAAAGTTTGGTTCAGTATGGTGGGTTTAGAATCTAGTTGATGAATATGAGAACTTGTATATATAAAGATAAAATATATTATATGTATACTTAATATCAGTCATTATATATTTTGTAGATTTATATAAATTGATTTATATATTTTTTTTAATTAAATAATCAGTTTTTACAATAATTAAATAAATTTATCACAATAGAATAATTAAATTTATTTAAAATACTATAATAAAACTATGAATTCAATTCTACTACATATTCAAGTATTTTTTGTCAATCAAGTCCAATTAAATTGGTCAAAACCCAACAAAAATTATTCACACAACATGAATTATGCATTTCTTCTTCTTTGCGTTTCTTCTTTTTTTTTCGCGTATTTCCTCTTTCTCATCGTTTTTTTATTGCTGCTATTATTGCTACATTTTTTTCTTTCTTTTCTTCTTCCTCCTCCTTCTAGTGTTATATATTACAACATTTTTATTTTTTATTTATTTGATTTTTTTTATTTTTATTCTTTTTAAGAGAATGAAAACAAAAAAATTATGAAAAAATAAAACAAAAAAAATGAAAAAAAAAGATGATGACCATGACAATGATAAAAAAGAAGAGAGAAATTTTGAATTATGTAAAATTTATCAAATAAATAGCACTAAAATTTTTTTAAACTTGACACATAAAATTTTTGAATGTTTACACCAAACTTTATTAACAGTGACACAATTTGTTTAACTAATTAAAAGTTATAAAAATAACACCGAATTTTCTTAAAAATAGCACTAAAATTTTTTAATTGTGACACCTAAATTTTGCCCAACATATCTTCTTCTACTTTTTCTTTCTTTCAACATGTTCTTTTTTTCTTTTTCGTATTTTTTTATTTAGACAAATTTTTTTTGTATCTTCTTATATTTTACTTTAAAAATAAAAGATTTTATCTAAATAAATTTGTTCTAAAATTGAATTGTATACTCTTAAATCCTAAACAACAAGCTGTCTTGTGATGTGACGTGAAAATCAATTCAAATTTTATATTTATTGTGATAGTTTTTTTTGTTTTATATAATATATTTCAGTGTCATTTCTATTTTATTTTTGTTTTTATATAAAAAATTGCAGTGTCATAATTTTGTTATACAGTATAATTATATAAAAGGTTAAAAATCCAAAAAAAAAATCACAATCATTGTATTGAAACAAACAAATAAATAAATAACTGTTACTACTACTCACTATTATTCTAAACCTTGGAAAAAAAAAAGTCTTTGTGAATTATGATTTTAGAGGTGAAAAAAATTAGAGAGCGGAAATAATATAACATAAGGTGATACAAGCAAGCATATTTTATTTTGATTTTTCCATAAAAATATTAAACAGAAAAAGTGAATTGGCATTTGTGTGTTAAGACTTAAGAGTGATAAGAACATCCACCCACATGTTAGATGGGGATCCAATCACATGAGCTTATCCCCTGTATACCCCGTGATCCAACGCTCCAAGATTCTGTGTGAATCAGAACCGTCCATTAATGTGGTCCATGATCTTGAGGACCAATGGGCTGTGTTTGTTCCCTCTCACTCCTACAACCATGCTTTTTCATGTCCCCCCTTTTCTGACCCCCACCCCCACGCGCTCCTTCAACCGTGTGCTTGTAGGCCCTCTTTCTCAATTATGGATGCCACAACAAATTTCCATTTTTTCTTTTTTTATTTTCTTAATTTTAAAAATAAATAAATACACATTAGTTTATGACAATTGTATTTGTATAATTATTGTATATAGATGTCAAGAGTATTTGCTGTATATAATAATGTTATGTTTTATTTCTAATTCTTTTGTTTTAAGAGTTGAAAAAAAAGCTTAAAATGTGAAAAATATATACAAATAAATAAATGTTATTACAAACCAATAATAAATCCTTGGTTATTTATTACTTAGTGTTTGTATAACTTATGAATGTTATATTAATGAAAATAAATTGAATAGCTTTAAATGTTTCTCAACGCAAAAGGATAAAATTAAAAAAATTATTTTCATGAAATTAAATTCAGGTAAATTTTATATTTTATCTATTAGTAGA
>NC_029773.3:10607402-10644799 GCF_000817695.3 Arachis duranensis | reverse complement strand
TTGACAAGACCAAGGAATAATTTATTGTGGATTCGAACCTCCAATATTTATTTAAGCAAATTAATGAGTTAACTATTAGACCAATTTAATTTAGCTGAGTGATTATTTCTTTTAACATATTATGAAATATAATATCATTAATTGATTAATTAATGCATAGAGCAGAATTTAACTAATAAGTGTTTTGGAAAGATGGAATAAATTGTCCACATGAGGAGCCTACCATTGCATGTAAAGATTTGAAATTCATGCACCAAAAGAATAAGTCACCTAGATATTGTCCCTCCCTAATGTTTCTATAAAAATAAATCACCAACCAAACTATTCTCATCACACACCACATCTTCAATTCCTTCTCTCTCTCTCTCTCTCACAAGAAATTTTATCATAGAAATTGTGAGCATCTCTTATTATTATTAGATCAATTGAAAAAATATATAGATGGAGAATTGTAGCTATGAGAAAGTAGGTTTGAACCTTGAGGCAACAGAGTTGAGGTTGGGTTTGCCAGGCAGTGCTGATGAACATGATGAGAAACTCTCATCATGTAGTTACTCCTCATCATCATCATCAAGTGTTGTTATTAGAAGCAAGAAGAGATCTTCACCTGAAGAATCCATTGATGATGAGGAAGAGCTCAAAAGCAACAAGAGAACCATGATTTCTCATCATAATGATGACCAAGACAAAAATGTCCCACCCTCAAAGTAAGTCATATACATATATCACAAACAATAAATCCAATATTATTCAAATTTGTGACAATAATGAAATTATTATTGAAATAAATGCAGAGCACAAGTAGTAGTGGGGTGGCCACCAATTAGATCTTACAGGAAGAACAATGGTGTACAACAACAACAACAAGAACAAAAGAAGAAGGGAGAAGAGGTGTATGTGAAAGTGAGCATGGCAGGTGCACCTTACTTGAGGAAGATTGATCTCAATTTTTACAATACCTACCAACAATTACTCTTGGCTTTGGAAAATATGTTCAACTGCACTTTTGGTAAGGACCAAATAAAATTTGATTATATGATTTTTCTATTATTGAAAAGCATAATTTCTTAATTATATTTTTTTAATTTTAATTCAGGTGAATATTCAGAAAGAGAAGGCTACAATGGATCTGAATTTGCTCCAACTTATGAAGACAAAGATGGTGATTGGATGTTGGTTGGAGATGTGCCATGGAAGTAAGTTTCTTTCTTTCTTTTCTTTTTAATTCTATTTATTTATTTATTTGTTTATTTTCTCATGTTAATTATATTATTGCAGCATGTTCATTTCTTCCTGCAAGAGGCTAAGGATTGTGAAAGGATCAGAAGCTAAGGGATTGGGTTGTTTATGAAGCATGGAGTAATTAAAGCATTGAAATAGTGGACCATGAGAATTGAATTCCTTGTTTGGTTTGTGCCTATGTGAGAGGTCATAATAGTAATTACCAATTAGCTAGCAAGGTGCCATAGCCCATATACAAACCCTTGCTTCTTCATTGACTATGGATGCTTTTAAAAAATCCCCAAAACAAAACAAAAAAAAAAATGAAGAAAAGCAAATGATGTTACTTTAATTGTACAGATCAGAGAGGGTGTATGATATCATATCTCATTTTGTCCTACAACACATTATATATGTTTTATGTACAAATTCTTATTATATGTATAAAAGTTGGATCTACGAGTTGTAACGTTTTTTTTTTAATAAACAAAATTAATGGTCTGATCTACATGACTACATCTATATTTATCTTCCCAGCATTATATAAGATTTTTTTTTTTAAACAAATAAGCTCGCTCAACACAATAACGTGTGAAACGAAAAATGAACAAAAACAAGAATAAAGTATACAACAAAAAGTATTCACATCTCTTCTATCTTTTGTAACTAAAAAAGAATTTGTTAATATTTTTTAGACCTGCTTTCTTATCATAAAAAAATCCTTTCATTTCTTTTCATCAAGTCATTTTAAATAATCACAAACAAACACATCAATTTGTTCATTTTTTTAGTAAAAACACTTGTCCTATTCTCAAAATATTTCTTTAATATACCTAAAAAAGATTATAACCTCCCAAAATTAAATAATCATATACACCACATCTGCTAAATAAATTTACAATAAAAAAATAAGTGATGAATATATATTCACACAATCTACAACCCCTATCATCTTGTTCTGGAAGATGACATCATTCCGTCGTAGCCAAATAATCCATAGGACAGAAAAAAACCCAGCTAGCCAACACTTCCATCGCTCCTTCCTCACTGGCATGGATCTCCAACTCTCAAAATGCTCTTTCAAGTTACCTGGTGCAGTCCACCTCTGACCAAAAGCTGATATCCATGCACACCACACCTGCCAAGAGAACTCACAAGCAACAAACAAATGGTGTACATTCTCAACATCTTTCTTACACAATACACATAAGTTATCATTCTGTTGTAAGATTCCCAGTCTGCATAGCCGGTCCTTTGTGTTGACCCTCCCTACTAACACGAACCAAGTGAACAACTCAACCCTAGGTGGAACTATTCCTTTCCAAATATCTTTTGTGAACCTATAGTTGTGAAGCTCCTCATCCAAGGTTTGTTCCTGCAATACCTGCACAAATGAGTTAGTAGAATAAACTCCTTCCTTGTCAAATTTCCACACCACTCTATCTTGCATATCTGCTATGAGTCTGACAGATTGCAAGTTCTGCAGCAGCTGGTCCAATGTATCGGTCTCCCATTGGCGTAGTTCCCTCCTCCACTGGAAGTGCCAAACCCACTCTATCCCATCCCAAAACCCACAGTCCCTGATTACTGATCCTTTTTGGGTTGAAATCAAGAAGAGTCTCGGGAATAAGTCTTTCAACTTTCCCACTTGGAGCCATGTATCCTCCCAGAACCTAGTGGATCTACCATCACCTACTTCCAAAGCAAGTCCATCAATCATCTTTTGCCTGACATGTTGCTCTTTTATTTGTACTTGACATATATCTCTCCACGGTCCCCCTCTCTTTGGTAGCGTCTGAGATGACAACAAGTGATTCGGGTTCAGACTATTACAGGAGCACACAATCTTCTTCCATAAAGGGCAGTCCTCCTTTGAGAATCTCCACCACCATTTAAATAGTAAAGCAGTATTACGGACAACGGCATCACCCACCCCCAACCCTCCTAGCTTCTTTGGTGCTTGGACTAATTCCCACTTCACTAGAGCCATTCCAGGTTGTCCATCATCCTTCCCCCAAAGGAACCTCCTCTGCAAGGTAATAATTCTTCTAGCTACCGCACTTGGCATCTTATACAAACTCAGGTAATAAACAGGTAGGCTGTTGATCACAGACTTAATGAGCACCAACTTTCCAGCCTTACTAAGGACTTTTGCTTTCCACAAGCTCAATTTTTCCTCAATCTTATCTAAAATCGGCTTCCATGTTTTTACCAACCGTGGATTTGCTCCTAGGCTAATGCCAAGATACTTTACTGGTAGGGTTGCCTCCTGACACCCTAAAAGCTGACACATTCTGCTAACCCACTCCTGGCTGCAGTTCACTGGGATCAAGTTAGACTTCTCAAAGTTAATGCTCAAACCAGATATCAATTCAAAGCACCTCAGAAGTCGCTTGTAGTTTCTCACTGTTCCTTCTTCCGGCGGGCAGAATAATATAGTGTCGTCAGCAAATTGTAAGTGTGACAGCTCTATATTATCCCTCCCGACTAATAGTGGAGATATCCGACCGTTCCTTACCGCCTCTCCGATCATCCTATTTAGCACATCCACCACCAAAACAAACAAAAACGGCGATAATGGATCACCTTGCCTTAGACCCCTCTCCATCTTGAATGGTTTTGATGGTGAACCGTTGATCAGAATGGAAATAGATGCCGATGTAACACATTCCTTTACCCACGCCCTCCATGTTCTACCAAATCCCATCTTTTCTAATACAGTGTCCACGAAGCACCATTTAACTCTGTCATAGGCTTTTTGGAAGTCCAATTTGATAATCGCTGATGCCTTCTTTTTCTGTTTCAACCACTGCACTGTTTCACATGCAATTAAAGCTCCATCATGTATCTTTCTCCCTTTCACAAAGGCACTCTGTGATTCCCCAACTAAGCCTGGCATCACACTCCTCATTCTTCGTGTCAGCAATTTAGAAATAACCTTATAAATACAGCCAACCATGCTGATCGGTCTGAGATCCTTTATCTTCTTAGCCCCAACAAATTTCGGCGCCAATGCTACCCAGGTGATATTAGAGTCTGCTGGTAGTTTTGCTGTTTCAAAAAAATTTATCACAGCTGTAGTGAACTCCGTTCCTATCTCATTCCAGCACTTTTTTATAAAATTCATATTGTACCCGTCACACCCTGGAGCCTTTGAAGATTCACAGTCCCACACTGCCTCTTTTACCTCCTCTACTGTTGGTAACACCTCTAGGCTTTCCGCTTCCTCCCTCTCTAAGCGATTAACCAACCCATCCCTAAAACTCACCTTTGGGGACTCTTCCTGGTGGTACAGGCGTTTATAAAAGTCCCGAATGGCAACTTTGATCCTTGCTTGGTTCCTCACTGTCCTCCCATTAATCTGTAGTGACTCAATCCGGTTATATTGTCTTCTTGCCGAAGCAACATGGTGAAAATATTTTGTGTTCCTATCCATCTCCTTAGCATGGCGGGATCTTGACATTTGCTTCCAGTGAACATCCTGTCTTACATACCACTTTTCACAACACCTAACTAACGCTCTCCTCCTTGCCTCCAATGTTCCATCATAGTGTCCACTACTGACCATATCATCCACCTTCTTTATTTCTTCCTCAAACCTCTTTATCCTTTCATTCAAGTCACCAAAATGCTGCTTATGCCATCTGCGGAGTGGTACTGACAGTGCTTTCATCTTCTCTAGGAACTGCATGTTACCTAATTCCCTCCATTCTTCCTTTACCGTTCTCAAAAACCCTTCATGCGTAAACCACGAATCCAAACTTCGGAATGGTCTTGGCCCTTCAGATTTCCTGCTGTCTTCCATAATCATAGGGCAGTGATCTGATAATCCTCTTGGCCCACCTCTCAAGCGCGTCTCTGGATACACATCAAGCCATCCCAATGAAACTAGGCTTCGATCAATACGACTGCATGACTGTCCCCTAAACCAAGTATACTTTCGGTCATTTAGTGGCAAATCAACCAGCTCCATGTCATTTATCCATGATTTAAAATCTTCCGCAGACGCAGATAAGCTAGTCGCTCCTTTCCTTTCTTCCACATGCAAGATTTCATTAAAATCTCCCAAAAAGCAAAGAGGCACCTGACACAGTCCTGCAATATAACTCAATTCTTCCCACATGGAGTTCTTCTCAGCTCTCACATGCGGTCCATACACTAGGCAAACAGCACAATGAAAATTCTCTTTCACCACCATTCCTTCTATGCACAACCATCTATCTCCTTTATAGCAGTTAGACAATTTAAAAACCATTTCATCCCATATTAACAATAACCCACCAGAAGCCCCGCTTGAACTTACAGACTCCCAACATGCTCTGTTATTTCCCCAAATACGTACTACATCATATTTAGTGATAATCTCTTTCTTTGTTTCTACCAAACCCAACATTTCCAATCTAAACTTAGTTTTAAAATTTTTTAACATACTAAACTTCGCAACACCTCCCAATCCCCTTATATTCCAAGAACTCAAAATCATTGAACAAAATTATTGCACACCTGTTTTCGGTTTTTAGGCCGACTCCTTCGGGCTTTTGCTTTTTGCTTCGCTTGACGTCGTTTTAGAGCAATTGCTTCATTTTGATCCTGCAAGATAGCCATGATGTCCTCCTCATCACTGTACTGAGCACCTGACTCAACTGCTAATTTCCAAACCTCTCTGTTCTCAGCCATTTCCTGTTCGAAGCTCGGCCTTTGTTCCTCACTTGTTATTTTATCCCCACCATCTGGATCTGACCCCATCTCTGAATCCGGCTCTGAACCGTGCAGGTTTCCTTCATTGACTTGCCCATTCCCGTGACTATTTGGCACACCATCCATCAAGGTTTCCCTTTCCTCTTGTCTCAATTTTGTTGTGCTTTGGGTTCGGCGTTCCTCCCCTGGTTTATTGCGTCTGCTGTCTCTGCCGTTTTCAGTACTGTTTCCCGCGGCTGCTGCGTCGATCATCATTCCCAAGCCTTCAATGTCATAGGATACCCCTTGTGCTTGCATTACTACTATATTTCTGCCAATTTCATGCCTCTATTGTTGTTCCTCTGCATCATCCTTGGTGGCTTCTATAACCGCGATCTTCCTTCCTTCAATTCCCCCAATCACCGTTTCCCGTGCAGCGTCCTCCAGTTCGTGTAGCTGCCCACTGCCACCTTCCCTATTGCTTCGCATCACATCCCCTGCGCCACTCCTATACCCAGCCTTCAGTAGCGCTACATCACCGCTCCGAGGCTGCTTCCCGTGGCTGACTAGCATGGCGGAGGATTTGCTCGCCTCAGCCTCAGGCCGCCCGCGTTCCGCCTCCCATCCGTTCGTCCTCGCGCCTGCCCCCTTGCTGCTAGGAGTCGACGTCTGCGTCTGGTGCTTGCCCAGATCGTGGAGTTCCTGCCGGGTCATCAAGGGATCCGGGTCAGTCTCCACCCGGACAGAAGGTCCATTAGCAGCTTCATTCAATCGGGCTCCTTCCTTAGCCCAAGGTCCATTCCTTGTAACAAGCTGGTTGGGCCCATCAGCAGCACATTCAAAACGGGCTCCTTCCTTCACCCACACTCCATTCCTTGTATCAAGCTGCTTGGGCTAATTAATTGCCAGCCCATTACCCTTATTTGCAGTATCATTTATTTGAATTCCATAACGGTCCTCATAATTGGTAGAAACTGTATCCTCCGAATCAATATCCTCATTAATATTACTTGATATCCGAGAATCATGAATCACCTTTAATGCCGTGTAATTAGCGCCCTCATTAAGAATATTTGAATTTTTGTTGTTCCACTCATCCCATTCTGCATATGAATTTCCCATCCTGCCCTTATCTTGTTCCTCGCTCCTGCGATCTACTATCATCAACACTGCCGCCATGTCCCAGCCACCGACCCTCCTTTCCTCAACCCGGTTCAAAGTGTCATCAGTCCCTTCTTCCTGTACCTCTTCTCCCGCTAAATTGTGTTTGCCTCTCATATCATTTTTCGATTTCAAGAAACATTCCTCCCGCTACACCTCTCCACCGACTTCCCTTACCATGACGTCAAACCCACTTGTGCCTATTGTAACATGTATCCATTCGTTAATCATTTCGAAACTACACGTATCAATCAAGACTCTGCCTACACTGAACGAATTACACGATTCCGTCAGGCTATCGCATGCGACTACCTCACCCCATTGCTCCCCTATCCTGCGGAATGTATCCCTTGACCATGCATGTAATGGAACTCCATAACACTCCAACCAAACTCTTCTTGACTCACTTTTCTCAGTCTCATCCCATCTCCAAACTCTATGGAACAATTTTAATAAATCATTCATTTTGAAGGTGTAGGCTTCTTCCGCACTAAGCATCGTGTCAAACGTTAGCATTGCTTTATACGCTCCCAACTCCTTTACTTGCACCACACACGGCCATTCCCTATGAATCTTTTGCTCTAGTGCATTAAAATCAATCGCCAATTTTGTTCCTCCTACAATGCTTCTTTGTAGCCAGACTACATTCTCATTCACTATTGGTACTTCAACCTTCTTTTCCCATCCATTACCATTTGGATCCTTTTTGGGAGCCTCATATGGTTTCTTAACGACTTTCTCTTCGGCTACTCTGTCCCTCCTCATTTGTGGATTTCTTTCTCCTGCATCCTGCCTGTTGATCATCTTCGCTTCCTTACCCCTTATATTCTGCTTCAGAGATCCCCTTCTATACTTTGCTTCCCCCACAAAAATTTTATTACCTCTCAGTATCATACTGTTCATCTCTGCAACAGCTTTTAAGGCTCCTCCTTTCGTAGTATACCGTACAAATGCAAACAGATAGATGTGTCCATTTTTGTTCTTCCGCGATAAGTATATGTCGATGATCCTGCCTGTCCATTTGAACATACTATAAAGTTCTTTTCTTGATATATCCGCCGGCAAGTTGTCCACAAAAACGGAGAAGGAATCCAATTCCAAGCGTTGATACTCTTCTTTGTTCCAAACCCTAGGATCTTTACCATGTCTACTCTTTAAAGCCCTCCCTTTGTGTATCCCACCCTCAAACTCTCTCATCCCTCTAAAGGTATTAATTTTGACGTTCTCTAAAAACATTTCTTTCTACAACACTTACATAAAAAAGTTAATAAAAAATATTCTTTTTTATATCAAATTTCTACATAACTCTATATATCCTCCTTGTTATTTGTTAGTTTAATCAACCTTAAAATATTATACAACTGACTCACTAGTTTTAACTTAGTAATGTTAAAATACAAAAAAAAATTTATCTTATTTAATATTTATTAATTATTACAATAATTAATATATGCTAAATAAAGTAAATTTTAGCTAATTATTTTTTGTTATTAAATATTTTTGTTTTAACTCTCAATAGTATAAATCTCGCTTTTATTGGAAATTCCAAATTTATTATAATCCATTCTAAAACCTACACTTTCCTATAACAAATCTTTTTTAGTTTAAAACCTACAAAAATCTCAAAAAATTACCTTTTAAAGAGTCATATGTAGTCAAGAATTAAGTCTTTCTTTTATCATCAACTTTTATAAATAAATCAATAATCATCTTATCTTTTACATGTTTTTTTTTTATTTATAATGGACAAATATTTTTCTATAAACATCCTTTATCACACGTAATATCTAATTCGATAACATCATAATAAAAAATTACTATAATATTATCTTTTTCATTATACAACATTATCCCTGACTCCACTATTAAATTTCATGCTCTTTCAAGCATCTATTCCTCCCATTTCAAAGTCTGCTCATCCAATACACGCTTTCTAGCATCAACTTCCCATGGCTCGAAGTCACCACATCTCCCTGATGTACTAATTTTCCACCTCCAACGGAACCATCTTCATCATCCCAGCTCCCTTTGTCAAATTTTGTTCCACTAGCATTCGCATTAGGGGTGTTTAAATCCAAATCAATTCAAATTAAATCGTTCATCCAATTCAATTCAAATCGAAAACCAATTAAAATTGGACTAATTTAAATTTGATTGGATTCTATTTTTTTGCAAACTGTTGGATTAGATCGGATCGAATTTCGGATCTACTTTTCATAATCAATCCAATCCAATCCAAACCGCACAATGTGCTATAATATTATTATTTTATTATTATATTTATAATTATACTTATAACATGTTCAATTTGTTATACATTTTTATATTATTCATGTATTATTATTATTTAATAAATGTTTTATGTTCAAAATGTTATTTATTTATTTATTTTAACTAACCTATAATTTTTTTTCTATTGTTATGTTATCATTGGCTTTTTAAAATATTGTTAGACTTGTTACGTCATTGTTGATTATTTAAAATTTGATGTTGGGACTTGTTATGTATTTAATTTTCTTAGTTTACAAAACAGCAAATCCAATCCAATCCAAACCGCTTGAAATTGGATCGGATCGGATTTTTTTTAAAGTCATCCAATACAAACCGCACTGCAAGTAAAATTAGTGTTCGGATCAGATGAATTTTTTACTCAAAATCGATCCAAACTGCTTCACAAACACCCCTAATTCGCATCATCTTCACCTCTATTATCCACATCATCACTCATAAGCGTGCAGTACGGGCGTACATTAAAAAATCAATATAGTTAAAATTTTGGTTAATCAAAAAACAGATTTAATTTTTTGATTAACCAAATCATATATGACCCTAACAATCCACTCTTCATTCCCTTCATCAACAAAGGTTGTGTCACAATTTGATTCTCGGCCTCCATGTCCTCATCATTATGGCGTTTCATTGTCAGTAGCATGCTACCACTGCTTTTCCGTCATTCTCCACGGCTAGATGGCTCCCTTCAAAAATCATACATTTAATAAAAATATAATTTTATATTTTAAAATATTAAAAATATATTTTGAAAATGAGCAATCAAACATATTTTTATTATATTTAACATTTGAAAATAAATTATTCTTTCATAAATCAATCGTATTTTTTAAAATGTAAAATGTTAAAAATAAAAATTATTTTTAAAAAAATAAAAATAAAAAATAAAAACAGAAAATATTTTTACCAATCAATCAGTTCTTATAGTATAAAGAGGATATTATGCTTTATTTTTTTCCTTTATATGTACATCTATCTCATGTCATATGTGAAACTAAACAAAAACCCTTAATATACACTAAAAATTAATTATTAATTCAGTTATTATAAAATTGTATATAATAATATATATTTATTTATATATTTTTTAATTAAATAATAAATCAACAACATAATCAAATTTGTCATATCATACTTGTAAAAGACTAATTAATATATTAGATTTGTTTATAGTGGTATAACGAGATTAAAATTTGAGAAACTATTCATTAACCAAATATTCTAATTAAGTAGCAAAAACCCCTTATATACATGAATAAAAAGAAACTGCACTTGTGAAATGTGTCATGTATCGATTTATCTTCTTCTTTTTTTTTTAATTTTTGTCGAAGAAAGGATACTATCAACGAATAATGATTGATTAAGATAGCCAGTATCTCTTATTCATCAGAGGTCTCAAGTTTAAGTTTTAACAAGTGAAATAATAATAATAATAATAATAATAATAATAATAATAATAATTGACGCATGAACAAGTAGAGTTAGTAGGTTAATTATGTTAGTTAATTCTAATAAGGAAATACAAGTCTTATATTGTTTAGGATAATAAACTGTGTTATGTATTAGTCTCATATCGTCCAAGTTATGAAGGTTTTTCCTTCTCTCACTATTATAAATAATTCATGTACCTTTTATTTATGAAATAGAGTTGAAGTTGATTTTTGAATATGAAATAAGTTGTGTGCTTATTTTCTTTTATGCTCTTTGAGAATAAGAGGTGCATCCTTGGTTTGGCCAACCAAGGTGGGTTCTTAACTATTTTCACCATAGTGGGGTTATTAATCTCGTCAAAATTGGTGACCCAAGCGACGTTTCAGCGTCAATAATAATAATAAAGAGTCTCACTGAAAAATCTTTACCTCTTTCACAGGAATGAATTAGTCGTAGTCCTAATAACACAATAATCCAGTTTAAGAGATGCTACAAAGAGATGATGATGATGATGATGATTTTCAAAACTCAGTGATTGTGGTGAGACAGTGTCCATGCCTAGCACTCATGGGATTCTCCAAATTGGGCAGACATGGTTATGGTAACGTCCTAAACTCATCAATCCAAAAATAGACAAGAGATGCATGAACCCTTTAGTCATTATCCTAGATACTAGCTTTGCTTTAATAATTTTGAGTTGTTGCCTCATTGGATTCTTCCATTTTTCACCATTTCAATGACGTAGACACATGATTCAGATCAATCAACTTCCCCTCCACCGAAGTTGGAGTTTGGTTTGCCTAACACCTTCACAATCCTAAACAATAAATGTTACATGAAAATAATCATTATACTAAGTTAACATAATATCCATCCATCCCTCCATCGATTAAATGGACAATCCGGCTTTGTACACACAGCAACCCACTCACCAACGGCTTTGTGAGATACCATGAAAAATCAAAATAAATGTGAATCCCAATATAATTAGAGTCTACACTCTATCCAATGATGATAAATAAATAAAAAGTACAATGATAACTAGATAACTGTGCTTATATTACACTTTCCTTCTGGATTCTAATATTGTATAGGTTATTGACTCTATTCCATTGACCAACTAATGTAGCTGCTTTATTAATCAAATCTTCTGTTAAAAAATATCAGGTTTGGTCAAATAGATTCCCATTGTAAGTTCTCAAATGCCATTAAACCATACAAGATATTATCCAAAATGCTAGCAATGAAACAATCAGCCTCTCCGTCATTGAGTGTAGCTATCACAATAAAAGAAACTTGGATAATTCTCCCTATGAAGATTCAGAAGATAGTACTATATAATTAAGTATACATGCAAAATTCAGTATCGACTATGATCATCCCGGTTGATTTACCAATTACCACCACAGATTACAAACAACGGCCACATGAAAAAGAATAAAAATTTGTGGGTAAATTGGAAACTGTACAAAGAAGTTCCACAGTTGACATTGAATTTTGGTTCCGACAAGGATTCAGTGAACCTTCAGAAAGAAAACATCTCATCTGCAGTCACCATATCTACAGGCATCCTAGAGTTGTGACCCGATAGGGATCCCATTCTCGAATCCAATATTTCGAGTTGGGACTTGACCCATGGTGGATTGTATCTGCCATCGACCCACAGAGCTTCGCCTGTATCTTTGTGCTTAAAATCAGGGCCTTTTGGGTTCCTCTGCAATTTTAAATGTATATATTTTAACATATAAAGCGTAACAAATTCATGATGACTTCGAAAAAAATGAAACTACTTTAAGAAGCAAGTTAGACATGGCTATAAAAAGAATTCAGAGGGGTGTTCCATGAGTTGGTTCAGCCACAGTTGAGGAATTGAATTGTTAATTAGATTTGATCTACTAAATATAATCCAAAGCTGCCAAATGTTGGGATTTTTCCCTTTGTTATGGTTCAATGCAATAACTGACGCTTCATGCTCTTCATGCTAAAATGGAAAGCATGAAAAACTGTAAGGACATGAGAATGAAAGGAGCTTATGAAATCAATCAGATTAATTATGACTATTATTTGAATCTCAATAAGACCTAATACATGCCATGGACTTGGAACCAGATGCTTTCATCTATCCTTAAACTTTTGTGCTTTAAAATAAACGAAATCAATAAATCAGTAAAGCCAAAGTAAATTTGATAATGTATGGGTGCCCGGGCAAAGCAACTCCAAAAACAAGAAACAATGGCCAGCACACAATACTTATCCATAATGCTAAAAGGGAATAGCACAACCAAATATTCAACTTTTCTATATTAAAATTGAAAACTTACCTTGTTTTTCCTATTGTCCCACCACTCCCCTGGGCTAGCAAAGAATGCTTGCCATAACTCAACTACAGAACCAGTATTCGTTGCCGGATAACTTGCTTTTTTACCTGAGATAATAGCAGAAGATAGTCAATGTCATCTTGGTGAAAAACAAATCGTCCTGAGGTTAGCATTATATTCCTCAGAGTAGAAGTCATACCAGACGTCGTGTAATCGGAGTCTTGATCATGTGAGGATCCTGGCGAGAAATTCCCTTCAATGAAATTCAGTTGCTGAGCAACCACCTGAGAGAACATAACAGTGATGCACTTGCAGACAGCAGCGAGAAAACAAAATTACAAAAGTAAACTATTCATCGGTAATTACAAAAACCTTGTAGTAGGTTTGTTGCTTCCCTTCATCACTTTCAACTGTATCCGTCACCAAACGACCAGAGACGTAAATTTGATGGCCTTTCTGTACATGATGAAAAGCAGCATGGGCCAGCTCATCCCAGAACGTCAAATTAATCCTGATTACAAAAACAAGCTTCTTTGAGAAAGACACTTTTATTTTAAGTCAGCACAAAATGAGGAGTTTGCTGTGGTATTAAGATAAAACTCAAATTTTCAAATCATTTGACATTCTCTAAAACAAAATTTCATTAGAAAAACCAGAAAAGAAGGTGGATGACAAAAAAAAAAGAGAATAATAACAAGGGGTTGGTTATACAATCCAGTAGAACCCAAAGGTGCTTACTAAAGAGAATAAAAATATAAACTTTGTGAAAAGCAAAAATAACAAGAAATGGAATGCAATGCAATAATAAAAGGTGCTTGCAAAAGAAAAGCAAAAAACATAAAGACATTGAGTGCACACACAAGAACAAAACAATCAAATAAAATAAATCAAAAACAAACAAGGGAAACCAAACAGACATTATACACACTAGCACATCTCTACATTGACACAAAAAGATTACTATAGCTCTGAGGTCGCTTAGTATCAATACTAACTGTCCGACTAAGCTTCTAATCCTTAGTTTCATCGTGCGACCCTTGAAGGTAAACCTTCTATTTTGTAACTTGAAGGTCAAACGTTCAAATTCTAGAAGCAGTCTCTCTGCTTAGCATTTAACAACAGCTGCATACATCTACTTTAAGACCTTATCGGATGCGACCCTCATGCCATGTACTAATAATCTCTCGCACATTCTTAGCTCCTATACTATTAGTCTCAAGGGGGGAAAAAAATATCCATGTATTCTTACTAAATTTGAGCACTAGACCAAACAGATGTAACAAACTCATACAAGTCCTCTCTAACAAGAATTTATGCATGTAGTAACCTCTCAATCTCCTATAGAATTTGAATATGACGAATTCATCCCACACTGCACAAATCCGTCCCTCATCGATCACCAAACACTAACTAGTCGTCCATTTTCGAATAAAGAGTAGCCTAATCTGATACAAGCATATTATGAATCCACGAAAGACGACTCAAATATTATTCCAATGGCTAACACAAATTTATCACTTCCAAACCCTAAGACTAATTTCTCCAAAAGAAACAAGAGAATTGTGTTCCTTCCATTGAAGCAAATGCATAATATAATTTCACAAGAAAAAATGAATGAATGAATGAATAAAAATCCGGTTTCGAAGATAGTTACCATGAAGTCTGGGTGGCGTTCTTCTTAACGGCGAGGCGGGTCCATGCGAGAACCTTGCCGGAGGGGAAGTTCTTGATCTCCACCGGTGCGGCGACGACGCCGATGAGGCTGACGGAGTTGCATAGCTCCTTCTTCCACTGAATCTCCGATGGCTTAGGGCACGCCACGTGTGACTGTGACTGCGATTGCTGAGTTTGCTGCTCCATTGAGTAAGGGGAATAGGAACACTTGAGCGAAATTGGTTTGCTCATCTTCTTGCATTGGAACTGAGTTAAACGCTGCGTTTTAGGTTTTGAATTGGGAACTATGAGAAGGTTACTGAAGCTGGTGCATGACGTTGATGATGAAGATGGTTGTTGCAACAACGCCATCATTTTGTTGCTGTGACTGAGAAACTCTGACTGTGCATAGCTCTTGATAAGGGAAATGCTGAATGAAGAAAGACGCTCAGTTTTTTTGGCAAGAAAGATATTTGGGCTTAGGCCCATTTTCATTAATTTATTAGCCCAATCTAATTATGGGCCTTATTATTCCTCATTAAAGTTTGTGTTGTGGCTTGTTGCATAGCAGACCATGATGTACTCTTTTCTATTTCTATTTCTTGTGAAGTTAAGTTTATTAGTAACTAGAATCTTGATTTAGTTTTTAAAATCTTTCAATATCATCATTTTAAATGATTCAATCATTTTGCAAAATTTTTACTATATTTGACAATTTTACGATTTAAATTTTGTTAAAATTTTACGTTTTACGTACTTAATTTACTTTTTTTTTTATTTCACATAAAATCTTGATTTTTTCAACCTATTAGCTTAAGGTATTTTGACTGAAAAAAGAATTTTTAAAGTGAATAGATTAATAAGAGGAGAAATAATCTCTATTGAATTTGTATTTTTTATTATATATATGAGTTTTACTAACTTAATCCAAAAGAGCTAAAATTTTATATATTTAAAGTTTTCTGATAAGTATTCATAGAACAAGTAGTTAAGATCTTTTGAGATTACGATCTTGAATAAGTTAATCTATTGTGCTGACAATTTTAATAAATAAAACATTGTATTATGAATTCATGTTTTATATTAAAAATTTAAAATTTTGAATCCATCTATCATGTATTTAAAGAAAAAACACTTGTATAAAGTACATGTAGTTATAAATAAATATATTCATAGCTAATTTCTTGTGTACACATATTTTTTAAAAGAGTATTAGTATTTTAATAATAAAAAATGGGAACATGACGAAAATTTGAAAGTGCCTTTTTCCAAAGAAGCTTTATGCACCCTTTACCAAAAGTATTAGTCCTTATTTCGTGCCTATTTGGTTTACCAACCAAATGTAATTTTAAAGCCAGAATTAATGTTGTATCACGTATAGTATTTAATTATTTATCATAACAAATGTTGGTAGTAATAATCTTACTCTAATTTCCCTAACTTTGATTCCTCTAAAAAATTATTTAGTTATTTGAACACTAAACCAAAATGGGAGGATGAAAGTGGGGTCATGAAGTATGAAAGGTGATTGTTATTAGGGGTGACTTCATTTTTCATACATGTAATAATGTTGGTGTGACTGTAAGGTCAAAAGGCATAGGATGAATGGTTTCACATCGTAGGACTACATTTTAGTGCCATGTTAGGACATGACTTGTCTGGTAAGTTGAGAGTTACATTGAAGGAATGTTGACATTAGAATAAACATGAATAGTTCATTCCCACCTATTATTAGCAAAGAATGATTTTAGTAGGTTATGATAGATTATAGAAACCGATGGCAAATTGGTATTGGGTATTCATAAATCATAGTCATTAGATATTCAAGAATGAAATATATACCAAAATGGAATGTTATTGTCACTTTATAGTTGCATAAGGTTACAACTTACTGATAAAGATTAGGTGAAGAGAGCACCCACAAACTTGTGCTTACACCAATAGATAAGAAGACCAATTATTTTAGAATAAACAAGTCACAAACAAAAAAGCATCATCATTTTCTATTGGACTTGCAAGAACCAGCATTCTTAAAGCAACTCATTATCCATTTCATCTCTACAATTTTCAAATTCTCTAAGGTTACATCACTAATTAAAATATACACACCACTCTAAGCCTTTTACAAGGTCCCACTACCCACTAACCAAAAAAATATTAAGCCCCCACTATAAAAAAGTGCTTCCATCATGTTCCACTAACACCCACCCATGGATACAAAAACATAAAGAGAAAGCTTTCGACATTTTCTTCCCTTTAATTGAAAACCTAGCAAGACAAGATGGGGCCTGCTTCTATTTTTTTAATGCATTTGACATAGAACCCTGTATTTAACAAAGGTAAAAGAAAGGTGAAAAAAAGACTATGGCATCTGACTTTGATTGCAACTTGATGGAACCAATGACTAAAATTAAGGATGGGATTTGGAACAGACAAATGACTCTTGGGTCTTGGGTCCCAGCAATGTAGGGTAGGCCCGAGGGGCACCACTTGATGGGGGCAAACCCCCTAGAATTCTTATATGAGCATAAGTTCACAGGCTCATATTTACACACACTCACAACACAGTGATGGGGATCCATAAACTATGAGTATATCTTAAATATGAGAAAATGATAATAAATCCCTAGCCTTTTATTCCGAAGATAAATAATTCTCTTACCAAATTTAATTACGAATAAGTTCTTGGTTCTTGGCCTTTGTAAACGGGAGACACATAAGTCCCTCTATACAAATTCAAACCATCCCTAGAGGGACTTACGTGTCTCCCATTTACAGAAGTTTAATTTAGTGAAGGATTTATTTGTCTTCATGATAAAAGATTAGGAACTTGTTTGTCCTTTTCCCCTTAAATGAAGTGGTAGGATCGACTTTATTGTAAGTTTGTATAAACATGAGGTGGTAAACTTGCGATCATTCAAGAATCCCTAGGGAACCCCATGACTTAGTTATATGTGTCTATGAAGGAGGGTTAGTTTCTGGCTTTACTATGCTAGAGGTGTCTGGTGGTTGTGACTGGTATATTGCTGAAGCTAGTGAGATTGGCATGATGCAGAGTGCTTTTGATTGAAGGAACTGCATGGCAGTGCCGACATTTTCTTCCATTAGCTTAGCTACTTGCCTTTCTGTGCCATCATTTGACCACTTCTCCCAAGCTGGTTGGTTTCTTCCCTCGCCGCCTTCTTCCTGATCAAGGTACTAAATTTGATGAGTCGTTCAGGAAAGTGAAATTTTGCAAACTACACATTTGTCATAACACTTACCTCGACTGATGATAATGGGATGTCGGTTACTAATGGAGCCACTGCACCGGCACCGCCCAGCCTACTCATGCTCAAGACCTGAAAAACCCAATGAATAAACAATTACGCAACGTCTTTTGCACTTGTAGTTTCAAATCGGTGAAAAATTCAAAATTGTATCCTATTAGGAGCTTTGATTTCACTATAATTTGTCATATTCAAATAGCAATATCTACTCCCAGTGATGGCTAGAGAAATCCATGAAGTTCTTATCATGTTTGTAGAAGAAAAAGGGTTTACAACTAACAAAAATATGGGAAATCATACTTCCATTGAGAAACTCCAACTGAGTCAACAACTCCCATTATAAGCAGTAATTAATTAGAAATTGAGACCTAATAAGAACAGACAGATATATAGCAAAAATAACTGTAGAAATCTGATGAGTGTCACAAGGGCAATAACCTTCACTTGAAGCCTTAAGAACTTGACGTAATCCACAATTTCATCCAGCATAGCAGCTCTATCTGTCTGAACAAAGCACACATAAGCTAACATCAGAAACAATGAAATAATTAGACAACAGCAGGTGCAGGAAGTCAGGGGGAATACTGCAGAACCACAACTTAAAAAAATAAGTTTCATTATATCTTGAAATTGGGAAGAGACTTATTTCGTTTTTCAAGCACCCTAGACTTCACATCTAAGCAGAACATTGGTAAACATTTTTCCTCTTAAACCCCTTTGATAGAAGCAGTTTTCCTTGATTAACTATATTGTGCTATCATGTAAAATGTACAATGTATTCACTATCTTATTAGTAAATAACATGAGGGGAAAAACAACGGATGCTCCTAGATCGCCCAGCAATTTACATATTCATATATTGAAGCATTATGTTTCAAGAAACTTTTACATTCAAAGAAGTCTACAAACACGTTCATATTGCCAAAGACAGACACAAACAGTGCCAATATAGGTCATTATGTTCTACTCAAGCAAGAAATGAAAATTGTGTTCAACATTACAATACATTGAAACAGAAATCAGTCAAAACTCAAAGAACTAAATTTTATTGATGATGATGCAAAATTACAGAGTCCAATAAAATGACAGTATTGAGTAGTCTATACCTTGTTAACACTGGGAACCAGTTCTTGCAAGGCCCTGATCCTTTCAGCTATTCTTTCTCTGCGCAGCTGGTAACATGAACGATGAAGAAAAATAACTGATTGAGGAATTAACAAAAGCAATTTTCTCCCTAGAGTTAAATGAAAACACCATCCCAACCAAAAACTAAATAAATAGATCTTCATAACAGCAGAGTATGTTTTTTAAATATCCAGAAGCTCACCCTTTCAGCTATGCTGTGTGGATCTGTAGCCTGACCTCTACGAGCCCGCACCCGAGGGCGCATTCCTGGTGGATGTGGAGCAGCGGGAACAGTTGTAGGCATGGGCTGCCCATGGAAAACCTGCAAAAGAACACCAAGAATTGCTTTTGTTTTGGAAGTAGGGGGAAGAAAAAAGCATAGAAGAAAGCATTTTATACAAGACCAAGCCAAAACCAAGCATATTATGTGTCCTATAATTTTAGACCTGAGGTTAAAAGACCCAAAGAAAACGACCCTAACCACAAACCCCAGACCTGAATAGCTGAGTTTTAAATGTATCATATTTGCAGAATGTTAAATCACTTCCATGAGAACAATTTTAACAGGGTTTTAGTAATGTATTAAGATTGAGCTCCCATCTTACAGTCATAATACACTCATCTTCATCTCGAACCCTTCCTGCATTATGTTAAAAGGCTATATACGCCAACTAAAGTACCACAACGAAGATCCAGACACCAAGTACAAAAATTTGAATATGAGCACTCGTTGACCCTATAGCAAGTCAGCATCAACAAAAGCATGCCCAAGAAACGTACCACTACATCAGCATGTTGAAGAGTCTTATTTCTGAGATTCAATTTTTGCAGAAAAAGTACCATTCAACACTTGGGTGTTGATTCTATTAAATCCAAACTAAATGTTCTCTAATTTCTTTCACTACTATATAGGCTTAGTAAGTTAGCATAAAGCCGAAACCGAGGAAACACCTAGCATATTCACATATAAACAATGCTCAACATAACTTTCCATCTTCTATTTTCTGCAATAACATTCCCTTTACATCTTTCATTTCTCTATGAACACCAACTCCCATGCCACCAACAAATTCTCACTTGTTACTTGTTAGACACAAGACAAGAAATTAAAACCCTCCTTCCTTATCAGTTCAGCCACTGCCATCGAACAAAATACAAAAACCAAATTCATCAAATAAGATCATCACCTTTCTTACCCCTCGCTAAACTTAACTCTCAAGTCTTATTCTCCAAGCCAGTGCATGAAGCTCCTATATAGTGGTGTCTGAGAAGAATGAACCTACATACCCATGCCAAGGCTCACCCTGTTTCTACACTATAAAGCTAGATACACCAAAGCTATAAACCCTCTCAAATCTCAGAGATAAAATACAACAAAATAAATCGCATGGACCAAAAACAAAAAAAAAGAAAGCATAAACAAAAACATGAATTCTTTTTGTTTACTCAAAGTATAAAGCAAACTACCATATTATACTGAATTTGAAATCATTGAAGCACTAACCTCACTCTCATTCTCAGTATCAATTTTCAACACACTACAGAAACAAAAAGCAACAAATGCTCGCGCACACAAAGAAAATAAATAAACAAATATTTCTAGAAATAGAATTTCACTAATTTTCTAAAAATTAAGAGAAAGAAGAGAAAATGATTGTTACATTCTTAGCTCTTCCATCAACAACGTCGTCACGAAACCGTTTTCCACTTCCAGAAGCATCCTCAGGCTTCAAGAACCCTCCTCCATTCCCTTGCTCCAGGCTCAGCCCAAGCTCGTACACCGGAGGCGGGTGGAAACCACCACCTGCGGTGGCTCCGACGAGGTACGCGGCGGAGGCGTCGTCAGAGCTTAGCTGAAGCATCATCGGCGCCGCTGGAGAAGCAGCAGCTGCAGCTGCGGCGGCGGCGGCGAGAGAGGAGGCGCCGGTTCCTCCGGCGAGGGTAGAGTCGGCGGAGGCGAAGTTCGGGAGGCCGAGGATTTGCTCGAGGAAGTCGTCGGCGGCGGGAGCCTCGGAAGGATGGCGATTGGCCATGAGAGAGCGAGATGGGTTTCTTTTGGACTCGAGCGAGTCGAGTTCTGAGTTGAAGCTAACGAGTTATGGGTTCTGACTCGGGTAAGTTGAAGCTACATGAAGTAAGGAGAGAGAAGGGTCTGTTTGGCTTTATCGTGGTTAAAAAGTGAATAAATAAAAAGGTGATTTTTAGAAAATTATATTTCATTTTTGCCCCCTTTGTTTTCCTAAAAGGGACTACATTTTTGGGAAATTTACTAGTCCACCCATTATCTCTGACATTTAAAAAAAAAATCGAGAAAGGAGCAAATATATCATCACTTTTTAATTTTTTATAGCCTTCACAATTAAGTTTTTCTATGGAATAGAAGAACAAGATAGTCCCCAAAAAAAAAAATAAAAAATTAGAAGAACAAGATGACGATTATTAGAAGCGGCACAGGATTGATAAGGAGGAGGGAGGATTTATTTATTTATTTATTTATTTTTATCGAGATAACTTGATCTAAAAATTAATGTTTGGGATAAAAAAAGTTCTCATTTAAAAGCATAATTATACTATCGATTATGATAGATAGGGGTCTTCATGGATTGGGCTGGATTTGATTTAAGTAGACTCAAATTCGGTCTTAAAAAAGTAAAGGATTAATTTTGATTCGACCTGAAGTGATCCAAAAAAAAAATTGAATTAAACCGAATCGACCCAATGAAACATTAGCCTATATAAATTTTTAAATTTTATATATTAAAATAATAAAATGTTATTTTTAAAAAATAAATTTAATAAATGTTATAACTTTGCATCGGGTGGCTCGAATCAAAATCTGAATCTGACTCAAAGATAACACCAGATAAAAAATAAAAATTCGAACCCAACAAAATATATCTCAGCTTCGGGCCGAGCTTCGGGCAGGACAAGTCTTGAACATCTCTAATAACAGGTGTACATTAAAATTAACTATCACATTAAAATACATATTAAAATGTAAATTTTTTGTACAATAAATACAAAATATATATTAAAAATTAGTTAAACTATATATGTATTTAATGAGTAAAACTCTACAACCAAACAAAATACTTACCTCCTCCTGCTCCTTTTTTTTTTCATCTTACTTTTTCTTTTCCTCTGAACCTCTTCCTTTTTTTTTCATCTTTCTCTTTCATTATCGCCATTGTCATCACCACCAATCCATTACCTCCTTCTCCTCCTCTTCCTCTTCCTTTTCTCATTTGAATTTCTTCGATTTTCTCTTTCTTTTTTCTTCTCCTTCTCCATCATTATCATTGTTATCGTTGTTGTTATTGTTATTATCATCGTCTTCTTTTATATGTATAACAGATCAAATTTGGAATGCAACAAAATTACTTAATAATGACGACACACAAACAAACTCAAACAAGCACAGACCAAATACATCTTATTTAAATTCAAAATACACTGAAATTACTTAATAATGACGACACACAAGCAAACTTAATTCAAAACACGCACACAAACTAGATTCAATCATCTATAAAAATACATGCATGTAAATTTTAAATCCAAAAAAATCATCAATATGGCTTAAATGACACTAAAAGTACTACAATTATCTTGCATGAACTAATTACACTAAATCCAAGTTAATGAGACTAAGTTCACCTTATTCAATACAGAATGCACCGAAATTATTTAATAATTACGACACACAAACAAACTCAATTTAAAATAAGAACAGACCAAATACACCTTATTTAAATCCAGAATACACTGAAATTACTTAATGATGATGACATACAAACAGACTCAGTTTAGAACAAGCACACAAATAAGATTCAATCAACCATAAAAACACATGCATGTAAATTTTAAATCTAAAAAAATTATCAATATGTTGCTCTTAATTCTTATTTCACCATTTTAACAAGAATTTGTATTACGGTTAAGAAATTTTGGTGTGAAAATTGAGAAACTTCTATGTAGGTTAAAAAATTTCGATGTTATTTCCTGATAAATTTTGCATAACTCAAAATTTCCTCACTTTCTTTTTCATCATTATCATCATCATCTTCTTTTCTTATTTATCTTCTCCTAGTTTTGCCTTCTCATGATTTTTCTTGTTTTATTCTCTAAACAAAAATAAAAATAAGAACAAATCAAACAAAGAAAAAAAAAAGAAACACATAATGCTACAAAATCACTAAGAAGAAGGGGAAAAAGAAAAAAAATGCAGTAAGAACAACAGCAATAAAAGAACGATGATAAAGAAAAAACACGCAATGAAGAAGATGAAGGAACGTGAAGAAGAAGGAACATGAAGAAGAAGGAGGAACGCGAAGAACAAGGAGAAGAAGAAGGAGGAGAAGGAGAAAGAAGAATGCGAGATACGAACGTTTACATTAGCGGGATAGTTGGAGCATGTATTCACGCTTTTACTAATAAAACTAATTTTTGGTGAACTTGGACCAAGTTGGTTGCCAAAAAATTTGAATGTGTAGTAAATGTAAGACTAATTTGACAAATACATAATAGTTAATTTTAGTGTTCAAATAACATTTTTGTTATAATATTAGGAATGATTTTAAAAAATATTAAAGACTATTTCAATTTTAAAAATATTAAGTGTTACACATTTTAAATACACAGTACCCGATTTTCATGCTTATTTATCTTCTATCCTATATACTCAAAATATAGGTTAATACTCAAATTTGTCTCTGAAATATTACGCATTTTTAAATTAGTTCTTAAAAAATTTTTTTAATCATATTAGTCCTTAAAAGATAAAAGATAAGTCAAATTGGTCATTCAGTTAGATGATGACGTGTCACGTGACATAATGACATGATAGGTTAATGTCACGTGTCACAAGATGATTGATTGACGTGTTACTTGACATGTAAAAAAGTAATTTATAATCAAAATAATTCTTGAACGTTTAGACATAAGTCATTTTCATCTCTAAAATTTTAAAAATTAATCAAATTAGTCCTTATATAATTTTTTTATTTTTTCTTCATAATATTAAATTTAAAATATTTTTTAATAATATTAATTTTAATATTATTTTTTAAACCTTAATAAACAAAATTCTCTTTACATAAAATAATAAAAATAATTAAATTTTAATATAATCTTTTAAAAATAATTACTATATTTATTTAGTGAAATCTAAAAGATTAAAATATTTAAAATAATTACTATATTTATTTAGTGAAATCTAAAATATTAAAACTTTTAGTATATAACTAGTTTTAATATTTTAAAATACAAATGACAAAATAATTTTATGATAATTTAATTTTTTTTATTATTTTATGTAAAGAGAATTTTATTTATTAAGGTCTAAAAAATAATATTAAAATTAGTACTATAAAAAAATTAATTTAATATTATGAATAAAAAAATTATATAAAGACTAATTTGATTAATTTTTTAAATTTTAGAGATGAAAATAACTTACGTCTAGATTTTTAGGGACTATTTTAATTATAAATAACTTATTTACATGTTAAGTGACACATGACGTGTTAGGTGTCACTGACTTGACACGTCAATCAATCATCTTGTGACATGTGGCATTAACCTACCACGTCATCATGCCACGTGGCACTTAACGTGACACATCATCTTCTAATTAACGGAAAGATCAATTTGACTGACATTTTATCTTTTCAGGACTAATATGACTAAAAAAAATTTTTGAGGACTAATTTAAAGAATAAGTGATCTTTTAGGGACGAATTTGATTTTTAACCCCTCAAAATATATAATGGCAATGAGTGATATGTATATTGGCATATAAAAGAGTTAATAGTCAAAATCGTCCCTGAATGGTATATAAAAGAGTTAATAGTCAAAATCGTCCCTCAAAGATACCCCGATCTCCATTCTCGTCCCCAAAAGATAAATTTAATCAAAATTGTCCTCGAAAGATTTAAAATTAATCACGTTAATCCCTCCGTCTATTCTGTCACTAGCAACATTAATTTTGTTGATGTGGCACGTTAATTTTTTTTGTCTTTTTGGTCATGAGCTGTTAAGCCCAAAAAAATAGAAACAGAACCCTAACTACCCATAACCTGACCCACCCATACCCGCCCCGAAAATCCCTCCTCAACTCATTTGAGTAGTTTCGAGCCTCCATTCTCGTCGCTGCAACACAACCCCCGCAAATGGTGATTCTTCAAGCTTCACGCTGCGCAGCGTCTCCAGTAACCACCACTGTCGTCGCCGGATGTTGCAGAGATACCACGCCTTGCCTGAACGCCAACCTCTGCCACCTATCAAGCGTCTTAGAGCCCCTGCTCCACAGCTGCTGCCACCGTCGCTTCAATGGTATAGTGCTCGCTTTCCACCCCAATCCAATTCGTTGCCCTTTTAGCGGAAATTTTGGACTTGAGGTTTGCTTTCAAAATTACAGCTTTGTTGCCGTTTGCGTGCTTCCTCATGTTGATGTAGTTCTTTATGGTTTTATTCGCATCAGACATCTGCAGTGTAAGGTATTGTTGTAGTTGATAACTTGCTGTAGTGTAGATTGTATCGTTTTTTCTTTGGTTTGTTGATTTTGAAGACTATGAAGAGGCAGAAAACTGAACCCTTCCAATTCGAGGAGGTTTAGGTTGTCCCAATTTTTGTTTGCTGTTGGGGGTGTTATATTTGGTTTTCATTTCGTGCAAGTTTTCTCAAATTCTGAAGATTGTGTCAATGATAAGTGGGGATGAGATTTATGATGGATTGGATGGTGCTGCTGCTATTGGTGGCTCCGAAGGTTCAGAGTTGAGCAAGCCTTTTGTTAGTTCTGTTTATCGAGATTCACTTCACTAGAGGCTAGAGGATAGCATGGACAAAGATAATCCCTTGAGACCCAACAAAGTTTCACTGAAGGAGAAAGAACATGGTGGTGAATCCGTGGAGCGTGTTCCTCAGAAGTATGGCAGGATTACTGGAAGAATCATGTGGCAAATGAATAGGACAAACAAATTTTCTGTTCTTGAGAGAATGACAGATGAGGCATGGACATTGGGGCTGAAAGCTTGGGGAGAATTAGACACAGTTGATGACGTGGAGTCCAGAGAGAACTCTCTCATTGAAGGAAAGCCTGAGTCCTGTCCTTGGATATTAATGACTGGGGATGAATTGTAGAAGAGAGATGGCTTGATGTTTCTACCTTGCGGGCTAGCAGTAGGTTCCTCAATCACTGTGGTGGGGACACCCCATTTTGCTCATAAGGAATATGTTCCTAAGCTTAGAAAGTTGAAGAAAAGTGATGGATTGATTGCAGTTTCACCGTTCATGAAAGTCAGTTAGAGAGAACTGGAGCAAACGACCAGTTATCAAGCATAATACCTACCATCGAATGCATTGGGAAACAACTCACATCTTTGGGGGGGTTGTGTTGCAGCAGGACGGAAATGGAGGCTCGAAGCTACTCAAATGGGTTGAAGAGGGATTTTCGGGACAGGTACAAGTAGGTCGAATTTTGGATAGTTAAGGTTCTATTTTTGTTTTTTGAGCTTAACAGTCCATAACCAAAAAGACAAAAAAAAAAATTAACGTGCCACCTCAACAAAATTAACGTTGTTTGTGACATAATAGACGAAGAGACTAACGTGATTAATTTTAAATCTTTCGAAGACGATTTTGATTAAATTTATCTTTCGGAGACAAAAATAGATATCAGAGTATCTTTCAAAGACGATTTTGACTATTAACTCGTATATAAAATATTGATTTTATTTATAAATAAAAAATCCAACAATATTAAGTACTAACCCACTAATTTATCTACCCGAATACAATATTTTATATATTAAATAATTAAAATTGGTTGAAACTAAAATATCCGGCTACAATTTTTTTTTTAAATTAATTTGTAATATTAGTAAAAAATAAATAAATTTTTTCTTTACTTAAAATATGAATCAAAGAATAAAATTAAAGTCAAACATGAGATTCTAGATATTCCCAAACCAAATATTAGCACAAAATATGTATGACAAACGTTAAAATTAAGGAAAATAAAATAAAATGGTTTAGACAAACTTAAACTACCTTCAAACATTACTATATTAGAAAGAAAAATAATGTTTGACCGAAAACTATACACTGATTTTTTTTTTATTACATGATACAGTAGCCGTTAATTATATATATATAACAAATGAATAGGTTGAACATTGCTATTTAACTAATTTTGAATTTTTATTTTTTTGGTCATGTTGTAAGTTAAAGGAAAAACCTGGAACTAGAACAACAGTTAAGTTATCTCCGTGTGACCTTAAAGTCACGAATTCAAACAATAAAAACAACTACCAATATAATTATCAAGTTAGACTACATACATTATACCTTTTGAATGCGGTCATTTCTTGTATCCTACGTTAACGGAGGATACTTGTACACCGGACTGTCATTTTTTAGTCATGTTGTAAGTCATCGGATGAATGTAGGTTCTAATGTTTGGATCAAGGCAACTAATACAACTTATAGCAATTCTGACTGTGATGCTTGGAGTAATGATCCAAATATTCTATGTTAAGGTTGGATTAATAGAAGATCTTAAGAAAGATTGGAAGGTAGTAACTAGTAACTATAATCAATGTTATATTCTTGTTCATCTTACTCGTTGTGTACTCCATTGGTGGTTGTGCATTAAAAAATAATCGAAGGGACAGCTACAATAAGAATGCAAAGAATGAACACCATTGATTTCAACCTTTTTTTTTCCTTCACAAAATTATGAAAAAATTAAAAATAAAAATGCAAACCAAATGTCAGAAAACCGACTAATCCTACTTGAGACCAACTATCTCTGCTAACACAACTTTTTTCCATTCTTAATTGAAGCCACTGGGAGAAAAACAAAACCCAAAAAAAGAAACACTAGCGTGTCACTCGATCAACCTGATCTACCTCATGTTGGTAAATGAAATCTACTGGATTACATACGATTTTTTATTTACAAGTAAATCAATTACAAATGCTACAAAGAACAAACAACTAACGTTGAAGATATTAGAAAAGTGAAATGTAACATTACCATAAGATATCAATCATGTTTGATTTTGGGGTTGTGAAAAGAATTCCTTGGCATTGTGAGCTACTTCTGCCTCCACGATTGCTTCTAGAACTATGTCGGATCCTTTCACATCAGCTGCCAATACAACCAAAAAGTTTGTTTCAGATATCATTCTATAACAAAACTACACATGAAAGTGAACCATGATAATAATAATTAAAGAAAAATGAACGAAAAAATTAATTGGGATAAAGAGCAATCATTAGCCACTCAAATCATTGACAAATAACAAACAATGAGACAATGAACAAAAGGCATTCAATGCATCCCCAATTGGTCCATACAAAGTTATTAAACTCTCAAGTTAACTTGTAAACTCTTACAAGTTCATCAGTTTAGGCTCCAACCGAATGTACGACTTTACAGATAAACCGTTAAAGAGTTTATCAATTAGAAAATCCACTTGACCATGTCAAGCGTGGATTTTCACCACTGATTGTATACTCTTGAAAGTATCCACTCCAGTGGCTGTACACATACGCATATATGTACGGGATCTAACATGGATAGGATGAGATAATCATCAGACAACCCCCAATACATTATGCACAAACTGTAAATATTTTAGCTAACCATAGAAACAAACTAACAAAATCTAGCAACAACTAAAAGTTACCGCTACGATTTGGTAAGAGTCCAGCGCTTTCAGCGGAAATTGGCAAGACAGTATGCTGCAGTTCAGGTTTAATCTTCTGGGGTTCAGTACTACTTGCAGCTAAACTGTTCCTGATGATAGCAGACTCTGCCAATCGGGCATATGTCGTTGCTTGACTTTGCATGTTGCATGAATTTGATGAGGCCAACAAAGGTGAATCCTGGAAAATATTAGATACCATGTAAGCACATTTTCCTGATGCAGCATATAGTTTATTTCAAGTTCTGTTTGTGTTCAATATAACCTTGATAACAGTGGGTGTTGAGTTAGTGGTAGCAGGGGGTATGAACTTATCCTCTCCAACGTCTTCGGTTTTTTTGGTGCCTAATCATCGACGACAGAAGATAACAAGATTGCGCAGAATTTTAGCAAATCAGTACAATTTTAGAATACTAAACTACGATCCAAAACAGAAAAATTTTAAAAAACAATACCATTTGGAATAGATGTCTGGTCAGGATTATCCACAAGCCCGCGGGTCATAGGGCCGGGATTTATGAGTGATATACTTCTAATTTCATGACGAATAGCATCGAGCTGTGCCATTGTGTCCTGCAGTTCCTTGTGAACCTAACGACAAAACAGGTGAACACAATAGAATTTAGTTTTTGCTCATTGAATGCCATTACCAAGCTGTGGGATGATTACTCAAATTCTTCAATACAATTTAAATATGCGCCTAACTTTTGCACTACTCTTGTATTATTAAGAAATTCAAAGTAAATATCAAGCATGAAATCACAATCCCCATCTACACTTAAGGGACAGATTTTTCTTTCTTTCTTTCTTTCTTTTTATTTTCCCTCTTTTTTATTATTATTCTGGTTCTGAAATTACCTCCTCCACTGGTTTAACTTTCTCCAGATTATTGTGAGAAACCAAATGTAGCACATAACAAATCTAGTAAATGCTAGTTATAGCTCTAGATTGGAGAAAGGAGAGTCAATGTGACCAAACTCCATACATCTAAACTTGTAGAGTTTAGGTAAACATGAATTATAAAACTCAACTAGCAAATGCGTCAGAGTTTTACTTGTAAAATTGTAAACTTGATATCGGACCTAAACGTATATGCCCATAAGAGTTTACGAGTTTTCACTCGAGAGTTTGGTAACCTCATGAGGAGTACCTGGCGAGCTTGGGTTTGCTGCATAACGCTGTCAAATTGGCCGCGAGCCAATTGTACATATCCAACAGCGCGACCAGCTAGCCTCCCAGCTGTTCTGGCTATGATTGGCAAATCTTTTGGGCCTATTACACATCAATTTGTCAGAGAAACAATTTTCAAATTCCTACAATCAAAATCATCATACAGTAAAGAGAAAATAAGACCAGCAGCATGAACCAACCAATTACAGCAGCAGTGACTCCAATCAACAGAAGTATTTCTCCATATGAGAGTCCCAGCATTTGTTACTGTCAAATTTTCAAAGTCAAACATTAATTAAATTAAATCTCTGTAAACTAAAATCGTAATTTGCATATCCGAAAAACCAAACATAATAAACAGCATTTATGATTAACATTGAACTATCTCCATCTCATTGGTTACCATTTCATGACAGATTTAATATTATTACCTACGGTTGACGATACATACGAGAGAGGCAGAGGCAAAGGGGGTAGTAGCAGTGATGGGAGAGGTGGATGTGTATGTGTTTTGAAGAAATTTGGAAAAGAGAAGTGATGGGAATAGTTTGGTGATAGGTGGATTAACTTTCACAGAAATCTTGCAAAGTATGTCCGGGAATGAAGATTCCAATGTTGTGTAGACCCTGATATTCCCATGAGTATCAAATAATTTTCCAAAAATGCACCTAATTATTATTAACTCAAAATTAACAATTTTAACCTAAAAAATTTAACACTCTTAATAGAAAAACTAACACTTTGTCGTTTAAGAATTGAAATTTTAAACTCAGAATTTTTACATTTGAACAGTACTTGAAGATGTAGCACACCAATTGTCACTTTGGTAATGAAACTTTTTGCATCTATTATACAGTACGTCAACAAAAAAATCTCAATGCATAATAACAAAATTTAGAGGACTGAAAAAATATGGAGTTGAAAATTGGAACAAAATCAGCAGCCTAATTAGCATGAAAGGGAAAAAAATCTGCAACAAGCAACAACAGTACAACAACAAATCTCAATTTCGGAACCAGTTATTAGTTTTGACAGTAATCACAAAAGATCACGTTCATCCCATTGAAATTTTTTAAAACCAAGGTTCAGAAAACCGGACCAGTCATTGAACCAATCTAGTTACTGGTTCACTAGTTCATTTGTTCAACCAGTTCAACCGAAAAAACCGTTTTATAATAAACACCTGATTCTATAAAAATTCAATGAATAAAGCAACTGGTTCTAAACACTCTTCTACTGCATTTTTTTACTTCAAAAAGGGATCATAAACAACTAGTTCTATGAATAAACAAACTACAATGATATGCAATGCCAAAAATAGGCCAATGATAAAATAATAAAGGGTTTCACTCTTCAATTCTATGTTCAAGCTTGTAGCATACCAGAATCAACAGAATAATACCGTTAAAATAGTCTTCCTTCTTAATTCTTATATACCTCAGAATTTCCTACAAAATGAAAATTTAACACAACACACAGCTTTAAAACAAAAACAAAACAACACTCAAATCAATCACCTCTTCTAAACTCAGCCTTAAAACAAAACAGAACAACATTCAGAGTAGGAGCATTAATCACAAAAAATTGATTTCTGAAACAACAAAAACAGCAGAACAACATTCAGAGTTTGAGCATTGATCACAAAATATTGATTTATGAAACAAAACAAAAACAGAAGAACAACATTCAGAGTTTGAGCATTGATAACAAAAAATTGAATTTTGAAACAAAACAAACACTGCAAAACCAACAGAACAGCATTTAGAGTTTGAGCATTGATCACAAAAATTAATTTCTGAAACAAAACAAACAATCAACAAAACAATGAAAACAGAATTTTTTTTTTTCCTTCAGAAGAAGTAAACAATGAAAACATGAAGCATATAATAAATCAATGATCACCAATATCCAGCAAGAATCTCAAAGACAACAATAAATACACAACAACAATTTAGCAAATAAACAAGAACAAGACCTAAATAGAAAATCCAACAAATTAAATCGTAGAAACCTAACAATTAGCAAATTAACAAGTTCACACTAACAGTTAAAATTTACCCGAAGAACACTAATGCAAGTGGAATCATCATGCTAATATGTTTTCTACACAACAACAAAAAATAAAATAAAAATAACAGAAGAGCAACAGAACAACAACACAAGAACAATTAGCAAATTAACAAGTTCACACTAACTGTTAAAATTTACCAGAAGAACACTAATGCAAGTGGAATCATCATGCTAATATGTTTTCTACAAAGATGCTATTTGTGCAGCTAAAATTTCCTAATTACTAAGATCCAATTATTCTAATTTCACATGCAATCAACTTACTAAGTTTCTAAAAGCTAGATATGATAAAAACCAACCCGAAATATGGTTAAAGCATTTCATCAAACATGTTGAGTGCGGTAAACTTGAAATGAAATAAGAGAATTCAAAGCTTAGTATCAATGTGATAGAGAAGAGAACATAACTATTGTATACTTTAATTCAGTCTATGAAAAAAATCCAAACCACTGCCAAATCAAATAGTTACTTATTGTAATAGAAATAAGAAGTTGCAGAGTTTCAAGCAGAGTATTGGTGTTGTGTGAGTGTATTGTCTGGTGGTGGGTTTAGGGAACTCACGGCGGCGACAAAAGAGAGCAGTTCGACGGCTAGGTGGAGCGCGCGGGTTGGTCGCAGAGTTTGAAGCAGGGCAACGTGGCTTCCAGACGAACGCGAACCCGAACGGTGAACGGCGAGTGAACGCGAACGGTGAACGGCGAGTGAACGCGAACGGTGAACGCCGAGCAAACTTGAACGGCGAAGAACGCGAACGAAGACGACGGCTGAACGAAGACGCGAACGTTAACGGCAACCAACGGCGGCGGAAGCGCGGCTGAGCAGACAAAGACGACGGACGCCGAGCTCGAGGAAGCAGCTGCGATTGGTGACAGCGAACGGGGGTTGAAGACTTGGAGCACGAGGGAAGCTAGATAGACGGACGGACGGCGGCAGCATGCCACTCCTTGCGGCGGCGGTGGTGTAGGCTTACCGTGCTAGGGTTTTTTGGCGGAGTTTCTGTGAATGAAAGAAACGGAGGGAGAAAGGGAGAAAGAAACGAAGGAGCTTTAGAACGAAGAGTGAAAGTAAGCAAATTCGGCAAAAACGACGCCGTTTCTTTTAAACCGGCGGTTCTCTGTCCGGTTCAACCGTTTCCGGCCGGTTCGACGGTTCTCTTCCGGTTTTAGAGAAACGGTTTTGGGGAAAAACTGGACCGTAATTGCTGCCGGTTCACAGTTAAACCGGTCGAATCCGCCTGAAAACAGAATTACTGTCGGAAATGAAAAAAAAAAAAAGATGCATGGGGGAAGACCTACCTGCGAAGGATCAACAACGAAAGGCGACGACTGACGATAGTAAAGGGCGGCGAACAACCAGCGGCAACCATAAACGGATGGAAACCAGCTAGAGGACAAAGAGCGGCGCTGCCGTGATGGAGGCACAATGAACGGCGGAGGAAGTAGCGTCTCCGGTGCAGCGGAACAGACGAACAGAGACAGGGAGAGGAGGAACAAGTTCCTTAGGGGTTTTTTTTTGGATCCAGTGAGAGGTCCAAGGCCCAAAAAGGAAGAAAGGAGATTATAAATGATGATTGTGGAACTCATTGAGAAAGGGAAGGGATGTGTGTGTTTGTAAGGGTATTTCACCAAAAAAAAAATGATGATTGTGGAATTAGGATAGATTGGGGTAGTAATTAACTCTTAGTGGCCCAAAAAGTGTTTTTATACTTCACTCTATATTAATTAATTGTTATTAATTAGTGATTATTTAAATTTTATTTTTTAAAAGACATAAAATTAATGATTATTAATTACCTTTTCTTATTCTAATTCATCATTTATTATTTATTATGCAAATCAAAATTTCTCTTTCTAAAAAAATGTCCAAACTCTAAAAGAAAAAATACCAAAACATAAGATAAAATATAATTCAAATCTTAAAAAAAATACAAAACATAGGAAAAAAAATCATCCATATCCTAAGAAAAAAACATACAAAATATAGGAAAAAAATTATCCAAAACTAATAAAAAGAATCATCCAAAATTTAGGAAAAAGAAACATAAAAAACTAGTTAAAAAAATCATTCAAAACCAAATAGGAAGAGGAGAAGAAGAAAAACCGCAGGGTGGCTGGCAACGACGTCTTAGACGGCGTTGCATGGACGGCAGGGGACTCGCAGTGATGCGTTGCGAGGAGGAAGCCACGGAGGCCGCGCATCGCGAGTGGAGGAGTTGCCATTGATGATGCTCTCTGTCGAAAGCTTTGCACCGTGACAACAGCTTCTTTGTGTAAGAACAGCTCGGCGTGATGGTCCTTGCGGGAGAACGGTGATGTGATCGAGTCATGAACAACACTTGCACCACGCTTATGAACAGCACCGCTAATGGCGGCACACGTGGCGGAGAACCAAGGAGGCAGCGACGGGTTGGATGATTGGTAGCACCGTGTGGAGAAAGAAAGTAAAGAAACGGGAGCGTTATTGACGTTGTTGATGGCTTTTATTATTACACCAATCCTATTTTTGCAAAATCAACAATTAATGTCAATTATTCAAATTATAATTTAATAAAATAAATTAAAATAATTATAATTAATTGAGTTATTCAATTTTTGATTAGTTAGACACTTAATTTCTTATACTTTTCCTAAAATAAATGATGAATGTGGATTCAAGACTAAAAAAATGGTGAATGGGGTTTGACGTGTTTCACTGGGGTGTGGTGGCTGCGATGAAGAAATCGGATGGTCCAATTTCAGGGAGAGTAATCGGACGGTCCGATTACAGGCTTCGGGGGTACACAAATCGGATTGTCCGATTTGCGTACCAACGGCCACGCGTCACGAATGCAGGAAACCTAGCTCGTAGACCCACTTTCAAAACCAACATATTCCACCCACCCATCCCTTTCAGCCTCACTTATTCACCTTTTATTCTCCAGCAAACCTAACCCCACATCCTCCCTTCTCTTCTTCCATTGAAGCTGCAAAGCCAAAATTCAACAAGAGGCAGCTGCAAGGAGAGAAAACAAAAATCAACAATGCCAAGAAGACCAAGAATAAAAGAAGTTAATCGTCCAAAACTGCACATTATTAATTATCTTGATCATCTTAATTATGTAAGTTTTTTATTACCAAATAGTTTTTTTTTTTATGAGTTAGGGGGTCAAAGACCCCAAACAAGGAAGAAAAACAAAACAACTAAACAGAGCTAAGAGCCTCTAGGGCACAAAATGCCAAAATAGTCCAAATCCAAAGTTAAGCTAATATCGGGAGGAGGAACATCAAAGATGTGGAGGCCAAAGGGGAGGGTATGTCCCTTTTCAACAAGCGTATCCGCAACATAATTTACTTCTCTAAGGGTATGTGACCATCCGGAAATATCAAGCCATTAGGCATGAATGTTGATATCAGTAAGAATCAATGTATAAGAATGATGCGCAGTACAACCATTTCTTACAAACTCAAGGACAGAGGAAGAATCCATTTCAATAAGAAGCCGCTTGAAATTTTTGGCCACGGCAATCTGGAGACCGCACACAATCCCCCACATTTTCGCCTGCATAATTTAACAGCTACCCAAGTTGGAAGCGAAACCAATGATATATTTCTCCAAGTGATCTCTAAATACTCCACTGCATGCCGCACTATTCTGGTTAGCGAAAAAGAAGCCATCAACATTAAGCTTAATTTCATTCTCATGAGGAGGGAGTCAGCGGATAAGGGTTCTAGCAGTTGGCTTATTGTGCTTCTGCCTCAAATGCACATTCATGCAATGTAGATATTTCTCACGCCTAGCCTTAATCTGGATAAGAGCTGTAGCGGAAGAAATCAACATATTTTCAAAAACAAGCTTATTACAACAAAACCAAAGGTGAGATGCTACAATGCCAAATAGGTCTGACCACTTTGATCTCTTTGAGATATTGCTTTGCAGCCAGTTCAACATATCAGAGTTTAGAAAATGTCGGAACTGATCGGCAAGTAGGAGGTTTCGCCATACGTTCCTAGCAAAAAACAGTCTCGAATGAAATAGAGAGTTGATTCAACATCGTTTCTACACGGGAGCAACGATCATCATTGGTAAGATGGCACCTCTTCCTTTTCTCATTTGTAAGAATGGAGTCATGAGCAATAAGACAAAGGAATAAACGCACTCGTTCAGGACCTTTTCAACTCCAAACAAGGCTGAAAATGTTGCTGGAGATGACAGTGGTATTCTGGATATCTTGGTAAGCATATTTGAATTTGAAGCATCCATCCGAGGTGAGAGCCCACGCAATCTGGTCTTTATCTTTCCAAGGGGACGGTGGGAGAATCGCAACAATCTTGCTGACTACATCATCCGGGAGCCAATCTTTGATTTTGTTAGCGTCCCAATCCCCTAAAACAAAGAGAAAATCCGTAAGGTTACTAAAATAATCAATGCTTCTGTTGCTTACTTGATTAACATGCATATCCAAACTCCCTAAATCAGGGACCAGTTATATTTGCAAAAGTTGATTTTTTTGCCATTGCCAACCCGCCAAATGGTATTTTTAGTGACATTCTCCCAATTAGCGCATACTCCTTTCTAGAGGTTCGAGTTGCTTTGCTTTCTTTCTACCCGAGGAATAATGTCATCACCTCTATCATATTTGGATCGCAAAACCCTTGTCCACGGGCATCTTTCTTCTCAATGAGCCCCCAACCAACTTTCATCATGAAAGCCTTATTAGGAGCATGGGCATGGTGAACACCCAAGCCTCCATTTTTCTTTTGCTACCCACTTTCTTCCAACTTAACAAGTGGATCTTCTTCGTTTATTCAGTTTCTCCCCAAAGAAAATTCCTGTATTTACGGTCAATGGAATTACAAATGGGTTAAGTATTGTTTTCGTCTCTAACGTCTTGGGTCAAAATCAAAATCATCCCCGACCTTTTTTCGTTATTAAAATCATCCTTTCTCGAATTCTTGGACCAAAATACCCTCATCATCATCATTCTCCTCTTCACCTTCCTCACCCCACCACTTCCATTGCCACCAACATTACCACCACAACCACCACCAACACCACCACTAGCACCACCACCACCAACACCAACACCAACACCAACACAAACACCACCACCAACACCAACCAACACCAACACCAACATCAAGAACACTAAACAACAACAACAACACCAAACCAAGAAGCAGAAACAAAAAACTAAGCTAGAAAGCAGAAACAAAAAAGCAGGAAAGCAAGAAAGCAGAAGCAAGATGCAGAAGCAGAAAGCGATGCAGATAGGCGGCGAGGTTGCGAGGCGGCGGCAGTGGCTCGCGTCTCCTCTCTCTCTCCCT
>NC_029773.3:10577004-10604001 GCF_000817695.3 Arachis duranensis | reverse complement strand
ATATAATAGAATAATAGATAATAGATTATTTAAAAAACAAAACTATTGTTGCATCTATTGTTGATTCGGATTCATCATGCATGAGAACTTTACTTATTTTCAATTACATAAGAACTTTTCAAGTATATATCATGTAGTGGCTTACTTGTTAACAGTTATATATATGTTACATATGTATAAAACAACCTTTTAAGAAGGAAGAAAAGGCAAGGGATGCCCAAATTAAAAAAAAAACAAATAAATAAACAAAAAATAAATATCAGCATTAATTGGTTTATTTAGTCTGTTCTTGGTCGATTCAAACCATTTGTGTTGCTGGTATGTAATGGTAAGAGCCACTGCGACCCATATTTCCTTTTCCAATAACAGGCCCAGCAGTAAACAATGAACATTGACAGCATTGCAACAAGGGGAATGGCCCATCTGTTAAATCGCCCAAAATTATTACTATGCAATAACAATATAAATGCCAATATTGCACATTAATTTTCAGAACTTTAGTAATATAAATGACTAGGTGAACATGGCTGAAAGGCTTATTTTGGTGAGTTTTTATAAAATAATTTTTTTAAGTAATTTTTTTTAATTTTTTAAAAAAATAAAAATAATTTTATATTTAAATATCTCATATAAAAATATCTTTTTATTTTTATTTATTATATTAAAAGTATTTTTTAATAAAATTTTTTTAAAAAATATAAATTATAGCTTTTAAAAAAGATATTTTTTATTTTTCAGTATTTTTATTTTTACTACTAAAATTTTGTCAAACACACTAAAAAATAAAAATAAATTATTAAATTTTTTTAAACAACTTAATGGCACCTAAATATTCAAAAAAAGCAATGATACATGAGGTCATATTTATGGATTTGGGTTAACAATAACACCACTTTTAAAATGAGAGTGAGAATCATTGCTAATACTATTTCAGCTTAGATATAGGTTCATGTATTATCATTATATTAAATAATGTTACATATCATTTCGGCTTAAATTGTCAAGTAGATGCACATGAAAAGTTTTTGATACAGAGGTTTATGTTGTGCTAAAGTTTGATCTCCTATTTAAAAAAATCGTAAAGCAACAAAGATCAAAATTTAAACTATTTGTTCATTTAAGTTTCGACTTCTTATATAATATTTTCTTGTATCTAGACCTAGTAATCCTAAAATCAACAGAATTTTAGTTGGAATTAATTAAGAAATGTTCAAATTACCTGTCAAGATCCAAAATTGGGCTATAAACAAGAGTTTCCCAAGTTGCAACTATAAAATTCCAAACTGGATTATAGTAAAGAGATTCTTCTGACCAAAACATTCTTGTGTAGGTCTGCAGAAATATAAAGAGCATCCATGCTCCAATTTCAATCAAAATGAATCTTGTGATAAAACGACCAATCACTACCATGACCAATGATAAGGTCACCAACCAATTGAAAATCTTCTTGTTGTATTCTTTTATAAACAGAGCACGTGACTTCCCCAACATCTGCATATCCATTTGTTGCACCAAACTCATTAAGCATTTGAACCATTTACTTCATAGAAATATTGCAACAATTCAGGTTTTGATACTAAACAAGTCTAATATGGACCAAGTACCAAAGCTTAAAGGGTCTATTCATGTATTTTAAATAATGTGATGCAATATTTATTCTGCTGTTTCAAACCTTCATCATCCGTTGCTTGTAGTTTGTTTTTGCAGGTCCTAGACATTCACGTGCAAAACTACGATTGCACTGTTGGAAACCCGCATCAAATTTTGCCATAGAAGGAAGCCTAAGAACTTGAAGCTGATCCATAATATCCTCACATCTGGTGTAAACTGCCTCACAGGACTTTGAAGATCGATATTCGTTTTGCAAAATAATGCTTTTGTACACCTGCATCAAATTTTGCAAGCAAATATAGGATTTAGATCATCAAAGTGTCAACATCATCAAATCATCAAATAAATGATAATCACTAAATATAGATGCATGACATGCTATTTCTAATTTCAGTTGCTAATTGAATTCCCTGTATACCAATTGATATTTTGAAAATCTACATCAAGTATTAAAAAGTTACCTTCTCCACTTCTGCATCAAGCTGCCTGAATGATTTCTTAGCATGGCGACGACCAAAACACTGCTTTTCAAAGACTTTAATGACTTCACCTTTAGATTTATCATGTGCCTCTTCAAGAGATTCTTCTGGAAGCGGGAGATTCGATGTTGCCATCTTTTCACCATATAACTGGAGACATTTCTCAAGAACACCCTTGTTGAAAACCTCCACAAGTGACCCTGTTGATGGAATTTCTCCTTTGTTCAATGCTTCAAGCATCTAAATTTGAAATGACAAAAAGCAAAATGGTTAAACAGTTATACCATGTATGAGATCACAGTTAAAGGCCTTATTTTAATTGTCCAATCACTAGCCTCAATCTACCGATATTAGATAGCGCTAAGCATAATCACTATAAGAGCAGGGAAGATTTAGTTTCCGGCATAGGATCGTTGACAGAACAATGTTTCAAGAATAACTTGCAACACTTTGTCGAAAACCTACTCCCCCATAGAGAAAGTAAAATCCAAGTACCTGATCCATGAAGGACACAAATTCTGTCCCATTTAGAGTCTTTCCCTGTATAATCTTTGGACGAATTATGCTGGCGACAAGCTCCTTTAATTGCTCCCTTCTCTCAACATATGATTGATCGAGTTCAGCATCCTTCATATCACACAGCTTTATCCGATAAAGATGTGGCTGTTTAAGGTCCAGTTTCAATGACCAATTAGATAAAGAACACTATCTACAAACAATGTGGACATACATAACACAATTTCAGATAGAGGAAAAATTTTAAAACCTGTGGTAAGCTAAATGCAGTGCTGTTGTCACCCATAATAGTCAATGAGTCTCGAATCTGATTGACCTGATGAAGTTAACTTCTGGGGTAAATATTCAGTCCTGGGATAATAATATTTTGCTAGTAATTAGAATTAGAATTAAATTTCAGGAAAGAAAATACCTTATCAATATTTTTATCCCCTGCAATTAAATAGTTGAAAAATTCTTTTGTCACACCATTTGCTTTAGACAACATAGAAAATTGTACTGCAGAAAAATTTTAGTTAAAGCTGATAGCAACAATACTGTATATCTAACCATCAATGTTGGGAACATGCCAAAGAGCTTCGTTCACCATTTCCTGCACTGATTTCCCTTCTGAGACAATTAAGCAAAGTATCAGTATCCAAAATCCAATAGAGTTCACAGGATAGACAACAAGGACTACTAGGCCTGAAGGGTAGACACAAAACAAAGCTCCATTTTCATCATGTCCTAAAGTTCAATAATGGAATGGGAGTGGCAAGAATTGAAACTTAACCACATCGTCATAGAGACTCTGATACATATCAAGGACTAAATCTCCAACAAGCCTAAGTTAGTATATGAAGGCTTATGAATGAACGAATATTATATATCTAAAAATCTCAATGGCAACTACAGAAGCATGTGATTCCTAGAATTTAACAGACACCTTGCTGATATATGAACTAAAGCAAGCAAAGTGTTTATGACTTACGGAGAAAATCGCGTTGGATAAGCCACAAAAGTTTAGCAGGTTGAAATGCAACATCTCGGCCCTACAAAACAACCAAATAATCAAACCAAAATTCAATAGAGAAAAATATTAGATCAATGGTGATATTACTAATGCCTTTGGATTACCTTTACTCTGTTACACAGCAGTTGCAAATTTAGCATGTGCATACAAATCAAGCAGACAAGTTAACAACCACAATTTATCCCACAAAAGAGAAAGAGCTTGACAATGTCAGATAAAAAATTCATCAGGTTGCGAACCTCCCATAAAATTCTTCAGCTAGCTCAACCGCAAAAGAGAGCCGAGAGATGTCAGCTTCGCGTATCTGAATACACAGATTAAACACATCGTTCATGTAACACCAACAAACACAACAATGACAAAATATGTAAAGATGACTATAACTAACCGTCTCAGGGAGATTGTAAATAAGCACAGAACTCATAATAGTTGCCAGAGCGAAAATCCTGGAAAAGCAACAAGCAGAAAAGCTCAAGTGAAAAAGTTTTATGATTAAACACACGCAAAGAAAAATAATGGAGGGTTAGTATCAATTACCGATCATCGTATACGTTCGACTTGCCAAGACTTTCAAAACCTTCTGTATCAAGGTAAAAAACTGAAGTCCTTACTCCATCAATGTCCAACTCTATAGGTGTTCCCCAAACCCATATTCCTGTATGGTATCATTCAGAAGAGAAATTAGATTAAATCATAGAAGATAAACCCTAAATCCTAAACCTTAATCTCCATCTACCTTTTGTCTTGGTGTCACGCATGTGCCCAACACCAAACCCTAAAAAAAACATATTAATTCAAATCAGTTGATCAGAAAATGGAAAACATAAAATCAATATCAATGTGAGTGAATTCTAGCAGCCACGAAAAATTCATGCACCTTCATAACAAGAAAGAGAGAGAAGTTGATTAAGCAAGAAAGATTTTCCAGAGCGATATGGCCCAATCACCTGGTTCATACAGCGATTTTCAGTTACGAAAATTTGAAGCCATGAGGTTTAATCTTAACTTGAGGTAGAATAAATACTAAGATTCAAAGTTACAAAGAATACATGCTTTAACTATAACATACTGCCACAGATGCAATCGGATTCGTTATTCTCTTGATAGACTCCAATCCTTCACTTGAAATCCGAAGCTTTGTATGAGTAGGATCAGGTTCAATAATTGGAAAGCTGTGAACACAGAAATTGAAACTAAATATCAGCATGGCACTTCGTAACAAGCTGAAAAATCTTGGTCATTCAACCGATTCTCAGTCCAAAAATGGAAATGGAGTTCTAATAATAAAAAAATTCACATGGCTTTGTTATATGCAAAATTTTTACCATTGATCTCTAACTTGATCCTACACAAGAATCTAACACTAACCAAATATGCATATCAACCATATATAGCTACTAGAAATCTGATGAAACTACAGGGAAACAATTCATTGCAATATGCAATTCATACAAATATTACTTTAGAGGATTCAGTAGTCTATGATGAGATCAATGTAAGTTAACTATAGTAAATGATGTTTGCATTATTTTTTATGCACACTTCTCTTGTGCACGTTCCTTTTTTTCTGACATGACAAAATGTTTATCTTCCTGTCACTTTTAATACCAAAAAAAAAAAACATATAAGAGAGATATACACAAAACTATATAGCATTTGTCATTCTTATTCACATTATGACCTAAACCCTAAACCCTAGCGTATGCCTTTTAACTTTCTAAATTCTAAGCATTAACCACACTTCACCACCAGTAACTAACAAACAGAATTTAATTACAGGTACACCTAATCAAAACAAATTAATGATAATAGAGCACAATTTTGATATACAATTGGTGACTTACGGTTGGTGAAAATTGAGGATGGCGAAAGAAGGGGAGAAAAAAAGTAGGAGGAGAAGAGAGGGAATTGGCATAATAACAGAAGAGTAGTAGAGGGAGCAATATGCAAAATTAGAGAATGGTAAAGCAAAAGGGAGAATGGGAATGAAGAAGAAGAAGTAGTTGAAGGAGCCATGAGCATGAGAGATGAAACAGGAAATGAACGTTAAGAATAACAGAAAACATGGGAAGAGAAGGAAGGAAGACGTGGCCATGAGGCTAACCGTTTTCTGTTTTCTGTTTCGTTGGTTAGTTACGTTCTGAAGTTTGAGTTTTCATTCTCTGTGTTGCGGCTCACTACTCATCACATTCACATTGCACCAAATATTTCATAACTCAAACATCATTACTAACCACGCAACAAGTTTGTCATAGCTTGGAATGCAAGTAAGTCATAAATAAGTCATTCGAGAAGTTCTTCATTAAAATTGCACCAAATATTTCATCTAGACTTTTTTTTTTCACAAAATCGTGAAATCTAATCTAGTTGTCTTTGTGCTTAGCATGGAACCTTGGCTTCATGCACATTTTGGTAGAGCCTAACAAACTCAATTGCATGCGAAACTAAGGGTGCGTTTGGTTTACATTTTTTTCTGTTTTTACTTTTAGTGTTTTCTATTTTTTGGATTTTGCAAAGGAAAAAATAAAAATAGAGTTGGAAAAAGTAAAAACAGAATTCCTTCCCAAAATTAAAAAAACTGAAAACATTGAAAATGAAAACAAAAAATAAAAATGCAAATCAAACACACTCTAAGAGATTAAAACTAAAATATCAGTTTTGGAATGCAAATTTTTAATCTTTTTTAGTACATTCAAAAAGTGGAGATAGTACGCCATAAGGAACTAAAATTTCTGGGATTTAAGATCGAAACTTTAATAGCATTTCTTTCTAAAAATACTCTCATTTAACTTTTCAAATTACAAATTTATCCCTCAATTTTTATATTTATCTTAAATCAAACATAATACTTAAACATAGCTTAGTCCAGTATATTTTACACCAAATACAATAAAAATATTTAATTTAGTATCTATCACTTAGTCTTATCTTCAATCTCTATTTCTTCGTCTCCGTCTCTCTGTCTCCCTTTCAGATATAGTCTACTAGTTGAAATCGTTAGCAACTGAATAAAGAAAAATATATTAAGCTAAATAACTCAAACTTTAAATTTCATTCTAAAAGTAGAATTTAGAAGACACCCATTATTAAAAAAAATAATGTTAGATAACCAACATTTTACGATTAACATTAGTTAATTTTTTTAAATTATTTTATTTATTTTAAATCTAGATCCTAAATCATAAATTTTTAATTCTAAATTCTACCTTCTAAATTTAAATCCTAAAAGTAGTTAATATTAACTAACTAAAAGTTGGTTTCTTATATTTTTCGTTAAGAAATTATAAGTTGTTCATAAAGTGATTTCACTTCTTAATATACCTTATTTGTACCTGTGGAATAAGCAAACAATATTGCAACTTGCTGCAATTTGTTTCTTTGCTTTACCTTCACACAACTTATTAATGTTAGACTTTTTTATATGAGAAGAGAACACCCTTTTCAATCGACCTACAAGAAAACACAAGAAAACACAAGAAAACTACAAGCAACTAGCTCCTCTGGCCCTAGAGACCCCAACAACATCACTTAAGAGAAGGTACCTGACCAGAAAAAAAAAAAAAAAACAGAAAGTAATACAATTCCCCCTTTTCTCTCAAAAGTTTCTTTAATGCATATTATTCAAACCTGTCATAAAATAGTGGCCTTTGGGATTTCTTTTTCTGTCTACGGTATGCTCAAATTTCGCAAATTAAAAAATAATTCGTCATGAATTGAAATTTTTTTTCTGAGTAAAGTAGATTGGACAACTCTCAATCTTAAGTATCTCAAATGGATTTGATAATTCTCAATTCTAAGTACAATACATATCTACACATTCCTCACATACTTACTAATTTTTTCTCCTCGGTTGCAGTTAGTAGGAGTTAAATCCAAAATTTTTAAGATGAAAAGGAGACAGAATACCGTATAAACTAAGCCTTATTGGCGAATTAAAACTCTATTTAATAGATCGTCTGTTTTTAGAATTGGAAATTCCATTTATGGAACCAATACCTAAATTGGGCTAAATTGAATAACCTACTCTTATAACATTTTTTTAAGAGTCTTATAACATGTTCTTGACCAAAAGAAAATCTCTTATACTATGTTTATGCAGTTCCTTATTAGGATGAAATGTTTAAAGTCTTTTACTGTAGATAATAAGATAGATGGTGATCTAATAACCGAAAAAAAAAATGGTGATCTATAACTTAAATAAGTTTTTTATTTTTATAAAATAATTTTTAACTTTATAAAAAAATTTTAAATTTCGGTCTAATAAAATTTTAAAAAAGTCTGTATTTCAGTTTATGTTAATTTACTCCATTAAGTATTGTCGTGGTATGTTAAATATTGACATGGTGGGTTAAATGTTCATGTATGACAATTTAAATGCTTATGTGACACGTGACATAACAAGTTTAAATGCTATTTTGACAAAAATGTGATATATTGATACATCAATGTTTAACATACATGTCAATAATAATACTTAATGAAGCAAACTAATGGCATGATTTAAAATAGAGCAAAATATTAAAATAGTACTCCAAAGTTTGTATTGCTAATAAAACAAATCTTAAAAGACATTAATGATAAATAAGTTTTTGAAAAATTTAAAAATATAATAAAAAGAATTAAATATTAAATATATATTATAAAAAATTATTTTAAAAACTAAATTTTTTTAAGATTTTTTTGTGTATCTTCTAAATATTTATTCAAAAGTTGCCACACAAATTTAAATTTAATAGATAAGTGATTTGCTAATTATAAAAGCTTTTTTGTTACCCACAAAAATAATATTTATTGGTTTTTTTTTGTCATATTTTCAAACAATTTAGAGGATATTTTGTCGATAACATCTTTCGAATACTAAATTGATAGTTAACTCTTTAAAATACAAATTTTTTAAATTTTATTGGACCAAAATTTAAAATAATAATCAAAACAAAAATTAGAAAAGTATTTTATAACAGTCAAAAACTTAATTAATACTTTTTAAAATTTTTGTTTATCATATTTAATGCAAATTCAGTACAATCTTATAAAAGAAATTTGTTGACATTTAGTACAATCTTATCACTGAAGGAGAATGAGAATGTGACCCTCCAAAACATCTTCAAATTAAAGCTTGAGAGTGGCCCAGACGTTTTTCTTGTTAGACAAATTTCAACTTAGTCTATTATAGCTTTGCATCAATGTGAATTGACACCTTTCCAATCACATAAAACTGATAAAAGGAATAAAATAAAATAAACAATAATAAATTATATATTAAACATACATTCTAAAAAATTTTAAAAATCAAATTTTGCTATGTATTTTTATAATTATTATTGAAAAAAATAAAATTTTTTCATCCTTAAAATTTAATAAATGTTATAGTGTCATAAACTCATAATAAATGTTGATTTTACCATATTAAACATTAAGAAATAGACATATCAAAAGGCAATTATATCAAAATATATTGGTCTCTAATGCTCAATTATATAAAAGTAACATTTATTTTGAATAAAATATATAAATGTCTTGCTAATGAGGTATATCTCAAATGTATAATTTTATACTCACTTAAAAAGTTATAGATTCAAATCTTCATATCTTTAATAATATATATATATATATATCTCTAATGTGTGTTGTACTATATCTCTACTTACATCTTATGTTGAAACCATTTTCCATTAGTTAAGCGATAAAACAAAAAGGTCACCAAGATAGACAAAACAAACTTGTTCGTGTTTTATTTTGTGTTTGTAGAGAGTTAATCTTGTCACTATTGATTCTAAAGATAAAGTGATCTATGTCTAATTGTTACTTTTAAACTTGACCAAAAAAATTTCCAAAATAAAATAGGACTAGTGTAATTTAAAAAAATAAAATAAAAGACCACCTTCTCTCTAGAATAAATTTCAGTGGAGATGTTAAAAGGCAACTATTTTGGGGTGGCAAAATGAGAGATTGGAGCTAGCTACCAAAAATTGCATCGCCTATTTTACAATATTTATCACTTTTGAAATAAATACTTTTTACAATGTAATATCTTTAAAAGTAAATTATACTCAGCTATACAATATTATAAATATTTTAGAATGTTAGGATAACAATATTATATAGAAGATATTGATATATAAAAATTTTATATATACACCAAAAAATCAATAAATAAATATTTGTATGTATTTACATGTACTACTTTATTTACTTATGTTTAATATATATTATGTATAAGTGAATAATTTTTGGTGTATTTATAACATTATTAGTATATATGTTTTTGTTGTGCTTAATTAATATTTATTGACACAAACTAAAATATGTAAATAAAATTAGGGGTGAATGCGGATCGAATCGGATTGGATAGGCCAAATTTTCAATCCGATTCGCACTAAAATCATTGGATCGGATCGGATTTAATATCCGAAGTTTTTAAGCTTGGATCCGATTTGATCTACATATTTGTGAATCAGGTCGGATTGGATATCAGATATATTCGCAAAATACAGAAATATTTTTAAAAGTTTATTTTTATTAAAAAAATATCAGTAAAATTCATTTTTTATATTTTTTAAATATGTTTACTCTTAAAATAATATTAAATACACTTTTCTTAAATAATAAATTAAAATAATACAATATATATGATAATTATTAGTTGAAATAAAACATAAAAAAAATATTTATTTATTTATTTCTTTATTTTTGCGGATACACGGATATGCAGATACTTACACAAAATTCGCAATTCGATATAATTAGTGTGCGAATAGCCTTACGGATTAAATCCATAATTGTAATTTTTGGATCGAATTCAAATAGATACTGTGAATACGTGGATCGGATTCAGTCCATAAATACCCTTAAATAAAATACAATATAAATATGTTATGTTTGGTTGTATACTTGTGTATAAGTATAGCTAAATTGCACCGACACAAACTCATAATTGCAGTTCCCTTAGCCACACTCATCTCAAGAGCTTTGAAATTCTCAACTCACGAGAAAGAAAAGAATCCTTCCCCTTCTTTCATGTCTTTAATATTTATTATTTACCTTTTTTTTCATTTTATTGAGCCTACTTCTTTCCTTTATTTACATGTTAATCCTTTTCCTTTTTCAAAACTTTTTAACATAGATTGTAACAAGAACTTGGTCCCTCTGCTACTATACGAGTACTCAATAATCAGAGTGGGTCTATGGTCCCCAATCTATATATATTGGCATACTTAATTAGTGCATGCAGATATGTAATAAATTGCAGATATAATTAATATTGGAAAAAAAAAAACATAAATATATGTTATCTGAATATAAAAAAATAGGTAATTTTTTCTAAATCCATAATAATTTTATAGGTGATTTACTTTTACTTAGGTGTCACTATCATAGCCATTCATCAAGTAAAGTTTTCAAAACTTTATTAATTGATTTATTGGTGATAGTAAAAATTTTTAATGAACCTATAAGATAAACATACTACATTAATTAGTGTATATACTGTATAATGTATTGAGAAACATTTGCAATTATAATTTCTAATCTCTAATTAAAAAAAAAAAAACCCTCCATCTCTTCTTAAAATTGAACATGCATCTCTAAGAACTAGAAAAATGCATAGCATCTATAGTACTCAACCCTATTTTGTTTTTTGGCCTTCGTTGTATGTTATACCACACAATAATCAACCCAACGTCCATTTAACAAGCATTATATATTTTTCGAGTTACTGGAGCTGGAACTAGTACTCTGGTTCCGTCGGCTAGACATCGCCATTAACTGATGAGAGGTCGAATGCTAACCTGATGTGGTTCCAGTAGACAAATTTGTAGCGGAACTTCTGCTTGTGACGAAACTGTGGCTGGTGGAAGCTGGTTTACCATCCCCATTTTTCAGCTGCCTTCGAATTAGGCGTGGCGGATTAGGTAAGATCACCTCCCTCCAGTAGTTTATTTTTACCAGTTCAAGCTCAACCTTTGGTTGTCATCAAGGTATGTCCAATTAAGTTTTTTTGTTAATCCAGATTAGTTTATTTTTTTTATGATAGTCTATGCCTTTTCAATGGTTCTCTGTTTAGGGTGTTGGGTTGCTGTTCTGGAATTTGGAATTTAAGTCACATTATTCAGTTCTATACTGTGGTTAGGTTAGGGTAATTGAAATTAAAACCTTATACTGGAGTCATAAATAATTGGGTTAGTTTAAATGGGTTTGGTTTCGGTAATTGCACCTGCATCTTAGGTTAGCATCCTGTAGTTGCTGCCTTTTGTTCTGTTTATTCACATTTATTGGTGACGAAGCTGGATTTTGACAGGGGTAAAATTATGTCGATAAACGAGTATGATGTTAAGAATTATTTTGATAATGATTTGGGTGATGATTTCGATTATGAACCGAATGCACAAGATGATACTGAAGATGACGATGTTGATTCGCTGGATTCTACTAGCAAGAGTGAACAAGATTGTGGTGAGAATAGCGGATTTAATGGTGGCGGATATTTAGAACTTAGAGTTTAGGACAGAGGATGAGGCTTGCTAATTTTATAACGCTTATACTTGTTGGCATGGATTTGTAACGAGGAAGGATGATGTCGTCAGGGATAAGGAAGGTAAAATCATTTGCAGGCAACTTGTTTGTAATAAGGAGGACTGGAGGAATATGAGGTATCTTAATCTGGATGATAGATGAAGGGAGGCAAGGTCACTCACGCGAACCAAATTTTCAGCTCGACTTAGGGTAAAGATTGACTACGTCTCTGGTAGATGGAAGGTATCATGTTTTATGGAATCTCACAACCACGACTGACGCCCCCTAATTTGCGCATCTCGTTCTGGCCAATCGTCGTCTCACAGTTACCGATAAAGTCCAAGTGAAAAATCTTCATAATTTTGGTGCCAACACGTGCCATATTATGGGATATATTGCATTCCAGAAGGGTGGATATCGTCATGCTGGCTTCACACGCAAAGCTTTGTATAACCACATTGATCGTTATCGTAGATCAAAAGTAAAAAATGGGGATGCCAATGCGACAATAAACTATTTGATTGGCAAATCAAACAACGGTCCGCTGTTCTTTGGGAAGCATACGTTCACTAATAACCAAAGGCTCGAGCATATATTTTAGGCAGATGGGGAATCAATTGTCGACTATCACTACTTTGGAGATATTGTTGCCTTTGATTCAACGTACAAGAAGAATAAATACAACAAACCTCTGGTCATTTTCTTTGGATGCAATCATCATGGGCAGACTGTTATTTTCGACTCTGGCCTACTATCTGACAAAACCACAGACACGTATAAGTGGTTGTTGGAAACGTTTGTTGAAGCGATGGGTGGAAAAAGTCCTAAAGCAGTAATAACTGGTGGAGACCTTGCCATGCGAAATGCAATCAAGAATGTTCTTCCTGCTGTGATCCATCAGTTATGCGGATGACATCTTTAGAGAAATGCATGTGAAAACATAAAGAATCCTAATTTCTTACGGGATTTTAAGGGTCTTATCTACGACAACAACGACTGTAGAGATTTTGATCGAAGATGGGTAGCCATTTTGGATAAGCACAACCTTATTGGGAATACCTAGAAAAGACATACGAAACTCGTGCGATGTGGTCCCATTCTTTCTTACGGTATAAGTTTTTTGGGTACATAAGGACGACGTCACATTGTGAAGGTATAAACTCTCTCATTAGATTTTATGTTAATCACAAGAATACTCTCATTGACTTTATGCATAACCTGGATAGGACCTTAAAAGTGTAAAATCTGGTTAATTAATGGCTAATTAACCCATAAATTAAAATATATTATAGAAAATGAGAAATGAGGTTTTTATGGTTTAATGTGGTAGAGAAATTTAAAACAAAAATTTCGACACTAATTTTAAAGAAATCGGTCAAAGATTGGGCCGAACGGGCCAAACTAGGCCAACCGGACCCAAGTTGGGCCCAAAGGCCCAGCCAAGCCTCAGTTATTAATGAGAGCTCAACTCTCTTTTCCCCAAAACAAGCACACACACGCTAGAAACAAAGAAAGGAAGAGGGGGGGAGATTGGAACCCTTGTTCCTATTCATCTCAATCTTCCATGGTTGATAACTTTTGATCCGGAATTTTGATTGACGCACCATTTGCAGCCACGCGACCGTGGCGTCAAGCTCTACAAAACCCATACAAGCAATCTTTAGGTAAGTCACAGTTTTATCTTCAAATCTCAGCCCTTGATTTTCGAGTTAATTGGGCAAAAACGTTGAAATTTATGGGCTCTTTTTGTTGTAGGATCTAATTAACTTGAGGGGAAGGCTTGTTCTTGCTCCTTTGATCCTTGGGTAAGGTAAGAGATCTCAAACCCGAGTAAAAATATTGAATTTAAGGTATTGGATATTGAGTTATTGTGTTTTGGTGTGATATTGTGGCTTAGGCATTGTATATGTGTGTTTTAGAGCTTGATTGATGATTTTGGAAAGCTTTGGTGTGGTGCCCCAAGTTTGGAAATCTGTTGGTGATATTTTGAAAACCTTGGAAGTTGAAATTGAGAGTGTTCCGGGTTGAGCGGGAATCGGGAAAGGTATGGTTTTGGTTTCTTGTATCTAAAATGTAATGTGGTTGTGAAAACGTAAGCTAATGACCCTAGGATAGGACTTTGGAATGTTGATGTAATTATTGGCTAATATGGGTTGAGTTGATGATGTATGAATGATTATGGATATATGGTTTGATGTGCTTGGTTGATGAAAAGGTTGAAGCTCTTGTGATGAGCATATTTTTGGAGTATGATATTGATATGTGAAAAATATATGATGATTGAATGTTGTTTTGGAAATTGAGAGAGGAAAGAATGAATATAGAATTGAGTTATGGAATGTTGATTTTGATACGAGATTTGGTTAAATATGGTGAAATTGGTGGGTTGATGATTAAAAAGGGGTTTGGAAATGCTTGATGTTGGAATGGTTGAGTTTTGGGTTGATTTTTGTATGGATTGGCAATTGTATGTTTGAAAATGGGGAGTTTATGAGTTTTGGTAAAAGTGAAATTTTAGTGAACTTCAATGGATCATATATTGAGAAATTATTTTTGAAATTTGATTATTTTTATATCAATTGAAAGATAATTTCGTAAGCATTAAAATGGTTTAAATTTGGTTGAAATCAGAATTTTGTGGAAGGAGATATGATCATTGGAAGTTTGGGTTAAAAAACTGAATTCTGTAACTTCTGCAGAATTTGTGGTTTCTGGTTTGTGTGCGCATGCACAACCTTGTGCGTACACACACTCCACGAGAATTTGGTCCTATGCGCATGCACAGTCTTGTGCGTACGCACACACGGAGACAGGGCTACTGGTGGCAGCGCTAGCACGCCCTGTGCGCACACACAACCAACGAAGGATTTCGAGCTGTGCACAGGTCTGTGTGCACGCACATGTTGGGAATGGCATACTGGTGGTGGCGCTAGCACACATTGTGCGCGCGCCCCACCCTGAACATTTTTTTTCTGTGCGTACGCACACTTTTAAAAATGCTTCTGGGCGTGCGCACTCACACCCCTGTGCGTACGCACGCGACCCAATTCTTTTCCATAACTTTGCTTCAAGCTCTTCACATTCCCAACAAGTTCGTAACCTTCCGATATGTTATTTTATGCTTATAAACCCCCCACATTTATCCCTTAAACCTTAAATTGGTATAGAACGCCTAGTGATTGAGAGTAACTAGGGGAGAGGGTAACTTGTGGGAGAAGAAAAGGGATGTTATGACGAATATGATGAATGATGATAGGAGTTGTTGAGAAGGGTGGTGGAGTGCTGTATATGAGATGAACCGAATGGCTGAGTATGTTATGAGCCGAATGGCGGTGTATGATGGTGATTATGGCTGATTATGTATTATGATTTGAAAGCCGAATGGCTGAGATGAATATTAATGTATGGATGTGATTTAATGCATATATGCTGAATTGAATTGTTGATATTATGATTGTTTGCACTCCACCTATATGAGATACGAGTTTTTCTGGGTGAAAGCAGTGGCCAGCCACCACATGCTCTAGGTGGAGACTCGATACTCTGCTGACCTTATGTCGTAAGTGTGGCCGGACACTGTGAAAGTTTCGGATGAGCTCGCCCTCATAAATATACACCAGTGAAGGTGTTGGATTATATATTATAATTATGTTTGTGGATAACTCTAGTTGGGGATGCGCGACAGAGGGAGAGTCCAATGGTTAGCTACCAGGACTTGTCGGGCTGGCTTTATAACCGACAGATGAGACTCATTAGCCACTAGGACAGGCATGCATCATATGCATTATATGTGATTTGTTTGGAATGCCTAATTGATTGCATCATTACTTGCTAATTGCCTAATTGCCTTATTTACTTCCTACTTGTGCATTCTTTGATTGATATACTTGTGTTTGCTTTTCCATTACTGTTGGCGGTTGGGAGGTTTGAAGAATTTGGAAAAGGGATATATAGTTAGACCGAAGATCCTTAAGTTAGTCGCCTATTTACATTTGTTATGGTTTAGTTATGTTTATACGCTTTGATTATAATTTGGAAGTTCTAGAATTGCCTTCGGCTTTCTCAGGACATTATGTTAGATATTTGGGCACTGTTACCATGCTGAGAACCGTCATCCATGCGGATTTTGTGATTTTCAGATGCAGGTCATGAGGCTCCTCACTGAGGCATGCTGGAGACTTCCTTTTGGCGGAGATCCTTAGCTTTTGAGTTTTTAGTTTGATCATTTTGTATTATCTCCTCTTAGAGGTTATTTTGGAGAAACATGTTTTGTATTTTGTCTTTTGGGTTATCTTTTGGGAGTTCCTTATTATATGTATGTATACTTATATGCTCAGACTGGTTATCTTTGCAAGCCGAGTCTCGAGTTTTGATATATGTATTTTGGCACTCTTTTGTATATCTCTTAGTGTCAGCTTACTCTCTATCTGCTTGTTTATGTTATCGATCGGAGTGTTGCGCTTTTTTATTGAAACGGTTTTGATTTATCCCCTTTTTTTCAAAGGCTCCTAGTTATGAACATTTTTGCAATACTATACGTACTATATTTTATTTTTAGAGGTCGTAATACCTCGCCACCTCTATTTTATGACTTAAGCATAAGACTCTGTGTGATAGGATGTTACAAAAGGAGTATAGAAACAATGAATTAATAGTTGACTTTAAGTCTCAGTGCTCTAAGCCAGTGATGATTACTTCGTTGGAGGTATATGAAAGATTTTCATCATGTTATTTCCCTCGAAACATTTTTAAAAAAATTCATAATGAGATTCAGAGGGTAGGGGCTTTGAATATCAAGGTACTAACCACAACCTTGGACAAGGTTGAGTTCAGTGTGACTGCTCTTGGAGACCCGGCCAAAGATTGACGGGTGAAAGTCGATAGAAGTAAAAATCTGTTCTCGTGCTCGTGAAAGCTGTTTAAATCACGTGGAATTCCCTGTAGTCATGTTTTCTGTGCCATGAAGTTTGAAAACCTCCTTGAGTTTCCAGAGTCGTTACAAAAGGTGGACAAAGAATGCAAAGAACAATTTTATTAACACAGAAATTCCTGTGAATGATAACGTCGAAAGGGTCTTAAAGTTTCGAGTTGGTGCATTGGCATCCAATTGCAACAAGCTGTGTGATATTGCTTATAAGGACCTGCAGATGTTGACGAAGTCCAGTCTGAACTTGTGAAGTTAATTATCCGCTTGCAGTCACGCAAACAAGGAAAGTCAACTCCTAATTCGAACGTGGAAGGCATCAGTGATCCCTTTGTTGTCAAATGTAAAGGAGCCCCTTCCAAGAGGTCTTCTTGGAGGAAGAAGAGAGCTTGCTATAATTGCTACAAATATGGTCATTACTACAAGCACTTTCCAGATCTGAGGCAGCATAGTGAGCAAGGTAACCCTTGCAAGCGATCAGACGGCAATGCATCAGCCAAAGTTGATTTCAGTCAACAAAGGTTTACTAATTCTTCGAGGTCGATTTCAGTTAAGTTCAAAGACCTTTCACGACCTAAGACCAAGGTACGAGTTGTTTACACTAATTAAGATGATGCTGGTGAAAACTTTTTGGTTGGGTGTCCCTTTCAAAAGCATTAAACTATGTGAATGTATTCCTCTATGTGCGCAACCTTTTAAAAAGCGCGGATCATGGAAATTTATGGCCATGGGTCTGAGGAGCCGGAAGGGTAACGATAACACCTTTGATAAGGTAATTTTCCTAATTCTCAACCTGTAATTTTCTTAACATGAACTGGGTAAATTAATGAAGATCACTTTTTTGTATTAAAAAAAAACAACCGAGTCTCCATGAAAGCAGTAAATCCATGGATGTCACGTCCATGGATGGATTATTTAACAAAAACTTATACTCTGTAAAACAGGTGCGTTAAACTCCTTTTAACCACTGTACGATGAATGACCATTATGCTTTTCTGCGAGATTATGATTTGTGTTTTGAGATAATCATGTCATTACCAGGTGAAGGACTCACACCAAGAGCAAGGACATTTATTCACAAACTATGAATGCGATAATCATGTAATGGACGAAACATGTGATACCCCACAGGTACAGCACGATGTCAGAGATTCGTTACGCCGCCAATGCCTTGTGGAAACAAACAATTATCATACATGGCATTATTCGCGTCGATGTATAACAAAAGTTGATCACTTGGAAGATTTTGTCTTCAGAATTTAATTCATTGCAAATTTTTTGTCAATATGCATGATTTAATGTATTTTAGAATATTAGGTCAATATGCATGACTTGTTGTGATTAACTGACCGCAACAACTAATGCCAATGAGTTTGCCAATGGTTAACTGACATAGCTGATGCCTACATTTTTTTCTCTATATATTGTTCAAGACGTTCTACATGGTTTCACTGTGTTAATTGTCTCCTTAGTGTCAAAAAAATTGACCCTAACTTTGTTTTTCATAATGGTCATGCATATTGGATTACTGGTACAGGAGATAGTTATGCTACACCTAAGTCTATTTTTATGTTACAGTGTCGAACATGAATCTTTTAGCGAGGTGTCTATTTCAGTAAGTGCAATATATATCGTTCACAATTTACTAACCCACAACGTCAAACTTGAACTCCTCGCTCATACACACAATGAATTTGGTTATGTCGCATCAATTTAGCACTTGAATGAGTACGCTGATAAAAACAAAATATTAGAGCAATACTACACGTTTGGAAGTCGAAGCATCAGAGAAAATCCAATACTATTCGTGGATGATAACCTAATTTTGTTGGTTAACAATTTAAAGGAAAGAGAGTTACTCATCAATTCCAGGTACAGAGAGCTTGTGTTGACAAAATATGACATTGAACATGGCATTAGAAATCTATTGGTTAGGAGAGAATCGCAAATCCCAAGAACACCACACCCGATAACAGTTAGGTTTACACTCAAGTATTTTGAAGGGATGTTTTTGGTTTAGAAATAATTCACAGTTAAATCTAGTCCGACTTAATGTACTGTGGAACTTCGTTGAACATCTATGTTAAGTATTCTGATTGGACATCTTTATGGTTGTGTTTTCAATATCTTATTTCATAACTTATTTGTTAAACTATTCGTAACTTCTAATTTTAAGTGTCATTATCGAATCGATTGCTTGATTTGAGTTTAGCTTTTATTTTATTCACTTGTTGTGTGTGTTTTACATTGGTTTAAAGTCCATATAAGTAAGAAAAATGTTGACATAACAACTTCGTTCTATATAGCTTTATGTATCCTGTAGTGTTTTTCATCCATCAGCATTTTTACAATGCTGTTATTCTATTTCTAACCACCCAACTATATAGATTAGGGGACAAATATCAAGTTAACATAGATAAACTGTGTATTAAACTCAAGTTAGCACCAAAAATTTAAGGGGAATATTCTACCCACCAATACTAGACTATTCAAACGAAAAATGAACCGTGTAAGTGGCTGCAATTAATATAGACATATACATGAATGGATATAATAGTTATCTGGAGCAACACATTGCACATGGTTGGATTTAAGATTCCAAAAGGAGTACGGCTTAACTCGCTTCATGCTACTTGTTGAATTATTTACTCTTGTACACATTTTTTTAGGGGAAGCTGGCCCACTTTGCTTACGGCCCTATTTACTTTTAAAGTGACTGAACTACAAAAAAATGAAAGTTTTTTCAGGTTAGTTCACCGAACTCAATCCCAAGTAGAACAAACAGACTAACTATTCCCTTAATTAAAGTAAGTAACACTTGGGGAAAAATATTGAATATCAACTTCTCTACTATCTTGCACCTTAGTTCCAGACAAGAACTCAATGGACATGATGATGAATCGACACCGTCAAAATAATTTATCTTAGTATACAACAAAATTTGACCTATACTTTTCTATGTAACAGGATTCCACAAAAAATGACAACATAAAAACGGTCAATTAAGAAACAATTTGACATAAGTAAAAAAAGGAACTTACATGATGCTAGGGGTGTAAGTTACCGAACCGGACCGAAAATTATCGCAGAACCAAACCGAATTTTACAACAACCTATTTAAAAATCGAAAAAATCGATTATTTTTGGTTTTTTCGAACTAAACCGATCGGTTCGGTTCGGTTTTCGGTTGCTTTTGCTGAAATCGAACCAAACCGGACCAAACCGAAGAGTGAGGGTTCAATAGAGTGTGTTTTTACTAAGTTGCCCTTTAACCTAGGTATAAAAGGGCCACTCAGCCACAACCCTAGCTTTCTTCTTCTCCTTTTACGTGAACCCTAAACCCACTCACCCACAAAACACTTCTCTCTCCCATTCTTCCACGGTTCCACCTCCGACCTCCATGCTTGAGAGAAGGAGAGGCTGAGGGAGCCAGTAGTGCTGTCCACCATCAAGGAAGTCGCCAATCGTCGCTCAAAGCCTCGAAGTCATTCATTCATCGCCGTCGCAGGGTCGCCATCGCAACGAAGCCAAAGTCGAGCAGCACTCCAACCAATCCGTCGCCGAGCAGCAATCCAGTCGCCGAGCAAGACTCCAGTGGCCGAGCAACTAGTCCCTCTTCTGCAAAAACCTAAAAAGCAACAAAATGATTTCTTCTTCAGGGGTTAGAACAGCAGTCCCCATCGCCGTCCAGCAGTCTCCGTTGCCGAGCAGTTCCTCTTCGTTGACGAGAAAACCCTTGCTCCGAGCCTTCTCCTGCAACTCACAATGTCATCTTCTGAGGTTAGTAACTTGGTTTTTTCACAATTTGTTGTAGGTTATTACTTATTAGATGTTCATGTTGCTGGGCTGATTGAAAATTTGTTACTGTATTTGTTTTAGATTTAAAGTTTTCAACTACCATTCTTATTTGTCCCTATTTTCATTAAAAGCTCTGATAATGAGAAGAGGAATCAACGAAGTAACAACAACGAATTGAAGAAGCTAGCTACCAATATATGTCATCGTTGAATTGAAGAAGCTCTTTGTATATATATACTTCTTATCACAATTTTAATTATCAATCCACATGATTTAATTTTTTAAATTTTTACTTCTTTATATCATATCAATTAAGATTCCAATTCTGAATATTAACTCATATAACCAAAATAAAAAAATTTGGTGTTTACAGAGATTTTTTTCCTACTTTAGTCACTGCCCGGCCACTTGAATTCAAATTGCATTTTCTCTTTGATTAATCTTCAGGACTAGTTTTGTCTCCTTGATCTTTGGTTTTTTCACAATTTATTGCAAGTTATTAGATATTTTTGCTGCTGAATTAATTTATGTTGGATTAATTTTGTGTTGGATTAATTTATGTTGCTATATATGTATAAAGGGCCAGAATCTTGCTACAAGATCATAACAATGTTGGAATAGAAAGTTAGAGAAAAGATTGTGTAATACAAATATGAGCATATATATGGTCTCCCTGATCTTTAGTTTTTTCACAAGACTTATAATTAATATGTTTCACAATTAGGAATGGACTATGTTACCATTCATATTAAGCAAACGTGTAAGAATATCATTAATGCCTTGTGTGGTTGGGTAAAGGCATAGTTGTCAAAACCGAACCGGTGATCGAACCGGTCAGACTACTGGGTCACTGGGTTACTGGTTCAACCGGTGGGTCACTGGTCGAACCGGTTGACTCGGTCATATATAAATAAAAATAAAAAATAGTGAAAAATTTAAAATTAAAATTTAACATACATATTTTTACTAACATTTTAAAAATTTCAAGTTATTTTAAAATAATATGGAATAAGAACAATAAATATTTTATGATTTTTGCTCTATTATAGATATTTTTATTTTATTTTTTTATATTTAAATAACTATTATTTTAATTTTCAATAATTTATTAATTAATTTATATTTATTATACTATTATAGAAATAAAATTAAAAATTAAATACATATTTTTAAAAATATATTAATAATAATTAAATATCAATTCTTATATATAATTTATGGTGCAAAATGAGATAATAAATTACTAATTACTCATTAATACAAAATACTTTCTCAATTTAATGAACAAAAAAAAATAAAATATAACACAATCAATATCAATATATTAATATATTTGTATTATATATGTTGTTACTATGTGAATCCATATTTAAAAAGATAAAAAAATATAAAAATTCAGTTATAGTTTATTATATATTTAAATTTTGTCGCTTATTCTATTGAGACGCATGCTGGCGTAGTGGTAAGATAGGGGACGTGAATGCTGGTTGATCTGGGTTCGAAACCTGTGATGCTCATTTTTTGAGTAATTTGGATAGGAGCTTCTACCATGGTTCGGCAGCGCACGGGTGCACCGTGGACCCGCGCGGGTCTAGCGAAGTATGGATGCGAACCGGCCGGTTTTCAACGGGTTTGACCACCGTTGACCGGTTTAATTGCTGGTCCGGTCCAAACTACTAACCGAACCGGCCAGACTACCGGTTCACCGGTTTTCCGGTCGAACCGGCCGGTCCGGTCCGGTTCTGATAACATTGGGTAAAGGGCTAAAGCCACATTAATCAATGTTACAGACTTATAGATTGAACAATGCATGCTGAAATTTTAGTTTTTATTTAGAAGAGCTAAAGACAATGATCAAATACTAACCATTTTCTCGTTATATGACTTATTCCTCCCAAAAGTTCAAGTGTTTAGATAGAGAGAGATATGTGGCATTGTGTTCACTATGGACATGGAAACTGTTTCTGCTGCATCGCCATATCCCATAACTATCATCATAGTAAACTTATTTACAAAAGATTGTTTCTGCATCATTAACAATGTAACAAACTAAGAATGGTGTTCTTGTTTTAATACAAGAATGATTTCTGTGGATTGTCACCACAAGTTAAAGAAGTGCTTAATCGACGTTCAAAAATCTGGGAAGGAAGGATTCTCAAAGGAGTGTCAGTGTAGCTGTCCCTAGTATGACTAAAGGCATGGATTTTGCCATCTTGATGACCCGATTGGGGAGCAATATACATCATTAATTAACATATTCCTTCCCCGTCCAAATCCTAATCAACAAAACTAATATTGATTCTGAAACAGAAAATCTTAATAATCTGCTTCAGCCATTCTTTCTATCCAAATATATTCACTGATATTTAATATATATGATATCAGAACATTCAGAACAATGTTATCCAATATTTTAATATTATATTTAACTATTGATGAGTATTTATTAACATTTTTACTCACTGTAAGCTCAATGTATGCTCATAATAATCTTATATTATTTGTTGCTATTGTTAATATACTTCTTGCTATTCAAATTAAAAACCGAAAAAATTGACCGAACTAAATCGCTGTTAGTTTGGTTCGGTTCGGTTTGGTTGTTTAAACAGCAGCCAACCGAATGGTTGGTATCATTGTAGAACCAATCAGGTCGGTTCGGTTGATTTTTGGTTCAAAATCGAATAAAACCGAACCGATTATACCTCTACATGATGCCCACTGGTTTCATGCCAACAATTGTCGGTACCACGAATGTGTTGTACGATGACACAACCTAACCTTTATATAGTAACACCTACAATAGTCCATACACTTATTGAATGTTACTATATCGGATGTAAAACAAATTGTTGAGATGTTTGGTGATATACTAGAGTAATGAAGACCACATATCTGGTGTCAATTATCTATTATGGTGGTTGGATTATTTCTGTCATGGGAATCACCTAGTAATCTGTCAATTTTATCAAATTTTCTCCTTGCGACTCTTACAGAATTGCCAAACATTGACTTATTACGTGATTGCAATGTTAAACATTCATGTCAATAAAAAACTATTGTTATTTTTTGGTTTTCGGACGAGTTACTACAATATAATAGCCTTTATATGCTATTGAAATTACAAAGAAATTTGGATAGCTAACTCACAACTCACAAAAATATATACCATAAGACATATATGTATCTATAGGTAAAATAAGAACATGTCACTATATACATAATCAAATTCCAACCATCTTGCCCATATCAATGAAAGTTTATATCACAAAACAACATTACCAATTTTTCTTTTAAAATTTTCAATCAGTTTTGTGTTTACATTCTAAAAAATTTTTACAAACTATAAAAAATAACGTAATTGCCTCAAACTATCTCCAAACAAAGAATTATCATGTAACCCTGCAGCAATTTAATAACGATGTCATGCTCTTATCTTCGATAAACAGAATAAAGAAGGAAATTATTGTTAAGTTTCTGAACCTATTAGAGGTGTTTGTGGTTCTGGTTTTGATCTAATCATTAGACTTTGTTGATGAAGCCTCTTTCTCTCTTGCAGTTGCTTTTCTATTCTTCTTCTTCAACTCTGCTTCTCTACTCTTCTTGTTCAGCAGCTTCTCTAGATTTACTATTCTTTCCTCTACATGAGCAATCAAGTTCTCCAGTCCTAAATGTTCTTCAACATCATTCAGCTTGCCATCACCCAATGCCCTTGTTGGCTCCACCACTCTAACTCTTACAATGTGATCATCAACCCAGATAAAGAATTTGCAATGTGGTTGTGTTACCTAAATCGAATAGAACACAATGAATGTATGGTGGTACAAAACACTCCAATTCAATCTAATCCACATATATCACTGTAATTAATTCCTAAACTCTAAATCTCAAAAATTCCTTCTACTTTTTAAACTATTTTTTATATCAAATCAGGTTCGATGTCAAATCATGTCAAAATAAATTTATTAATCTAGGTAGATCTATTTTCAACAAATAAACTTTTTTCTAATTCTCAATCATTCTTTAAAATTAACCAGCTACAATATCAAGTTATATACAAAATCAACCCAATTCAACAGCAAACCGCTTACGAAATCAAATCATTTTCATATCCAATTGTCAAGCCATTCCCAACAATTCAAAATCACATCCACAACATCTTGAGTAAGGAAAAATCACCAAAATCTAGAGTCTAAATTTTCATCCCAAAAATTCAAAATTTAACCCAATTTTAACATAAACTTAGTACGCATACATGAAGAATTGCGTGCTTACCTTTAACAATAGACATCCAAAAAATAGCTTATTCGCGTTGGTATTTGTCTTCGACATGTAACAGATGGCATATTTTTTACAGAAGCATTTTGGGGTCACACCATCTTTTACATCCCCAGGTTGCAGCGAACATGAGGTTGCATATCTAGCTTTCAGTTCATGTTGTCCGCCGGCTCTACCTCTGCTTCATCTCGTGTTTGAGGGGCATACATCACTGGTCATCAATCTAATTAAAATTTAACACCACCATGAACAACTATGATCAACTACTGCATTCTAAATTGAAACAATATTCTTCTTCGAACAGTGATTACAGAAAGTGAGTAACAGAACAAATAACGCAAAATTGGTAGTGAAATTCGAAAAAATACAAACGCATGAGCTAGAAGAAGAAACAGTATGCCTTACAAGGATTTTTGGAGAGGGTTTTGCATGTGGGTCGCCGGATCCTGGCCGGCAAGGGAATGAGTTACGGTCTTCGAGGGTTTCGAAAAAACTTAACCCTGTCAGTGAATCACCGAAAAAGACCACATGAGCTAGACGAAGAAGCAGTATGCAGGGTCTTCGACGGAATTCGAAAAAATCTGGCCCTACTAGTGAGTCACCAAAGAAAACAGACGAATGAGGTAGAAAAAGAAGCAGTGGGCATTCGAATGGTATTTGGAGAGGGTTTTGATTCGAAGAATTAGTGGGCTTTCGAAAAAGAAGCAGTAGTGAAAAAAGAATTTTAATTTGTAATTTTGTAAAAATCAACTATTTGCACATTGCACCTATTCATATTAGAATACATATATGTTATGTGATATAACGTAAATAACATAGAATACAATGCAGTGTGAAAACATTTAATAAATCAATTAATGAACTTTTGAAAACTTTACTTGATCAATGACTGTAATGGTGACACCTAAACAATGGTAAATAACCCACAAAATTGCCATGAGTTTAGAAGAAAACACCAAAAAATATCCATTATAATATACTTGTATAAATTTATACATATTTTATATATTTTTAATTAAATATATATCAAATTCAGTTACTACTATATTTTTACATTGTTATTCATATTTTTATTATAAATATAAAAACTGAGCTATTCTGTATTTATATATAGAGAGCAAGATTAGATAATATTGCATGCAGTCTTAATTTTTCAATTTGTTTTACTTTCATTTTTTTTTCTAAAAGGGATATGTGTTATTAGATATAAGGGATTAATTATTATTATATAACCTAAACTTTAGGAAAAATCAAGGTACACGCTCCATGATTTTTGTTTTTCATGAAGGGATTACAACTAAAACACTCAACCCATTAAAATATTTTAATTTGTAGAAGCATTTTAATGAATTAAGTGTTTTAATTAAAATATTTTTGTTTTTTTTTTAATTTATGTGAAATTTTATTTAACTATTATTTATTATTTATTCTTTTTATTTTTCTCTCTCTTAGTTTTTTTTCTTTTTTGAAATTTTACGAATAAAACTACTTCATGGAATAAGATATTTTTATTACATAGAATACATAAGAATGTCTCTACCCATAATCAATCTCATAGGAGTAAATGTCTTCATCAACCAAGTTTTAAATTTATAAATTAATAAATATTTTGTGTAGAAAATGATATCAAACAAGCAGTGTAATATACTCTAACAATATCACCTGGCATTCTCTCGTCAAAATTACTCATAAAAGTGTTTGATTCTTTTCTTGTTTTAGGATTGAAGGAACTTTGAATTTTGGAGATATTTGCAATATTAATATATACTTTACGCAATAAAAAAATAGTTCCTAATCAACTACTATAGTACTATATATGTATAAAAATACATATTTCATATTTTATAAAAAATTATTATACTAATGTAAAT
>NC_029773.3:10562903-10576828 GCF_000817695.3 Arachis duranensis | reverse complement strand
TTTTTAATATACATATAATAATATTTTTGTAATATATTATATGCACTCTACTTTATAGTCTTTTGGAATGGGAACAAAGTAACACACACATATATGCAAGACTGAAAATCTAAGCACGAATGAATACAAAAAAAAATGTTAAAGTGAAGCAAGAGAATGGTAACAATAATAATAAAGTTAAAAAAGGTTTAGACAAAATCATTGACTTGTGCATCAAGGACCTTGCCCTTAGCTTTGGCCTTTAGAAAAGGTGAAAAGAACGAACTAGGGAACAAGTTTCAAATGGGATCTTCACAACACAAAAAAAAGAACCTGAATACCTGATAGCTTTAAGAAAAGCCATATCTTACATTAATAACACGCCAAAGGATTGGATAAAACTAATTTCTGTTCAACACAATCTGATCATTATTTCTTTTATTTATTTATGAATTTAATTTTAATATATTAATAATATAAAATAATTTTATATATTATTTAATTAAATAAAATTATATTAATAAAAATAATTATTTTTAGAATGAAATTAAATTAATTTAGAAGTAAATATATACTTGAATCTTGAATCTCTCACCACGTTTTTGGCTCGTCTTTTTATATCTCATATATATATACGATTCTCCATATCAATATCTAACCTATATGAAAATCAAGTAATAATAAGCTTGATTCAAAGGAAAAATAAAAAAATGGCATTTAGTTAGTGTTCGTGTTGCGCGTGTGGGTATAAAATAATTTTATGTCAGCATAAAATAATTTTATACGTATATCGATGTAATAATACGATGCCATATTAGTAAAATAAATATATTTTATATTAATCGCATAAATAATTATCTAAAAAATAAATATGATTACATATAATAGTAACATATAAGTGTATTACATATATCTAGAATATTAGACACCAAAAAATATATTTAGAATATTTTTAAAAATTATGTTGAAATATAAATATTAGACATAAAATATATAATTTTTGTAGTCATAAAAAAAAGTATATAATTTTTTTAACTTGGGATTAATTTTTTAAGTAAAATAGTTGATAAAATAAAAAATATTTTAATCATTCTTAAATTAAGATTATGTATATAATTCAAGTTATAAATTCAATTTTTTTAATCTTAGAAGAAAGGCCAAAAAAATTTTTATATGGAACTTTTTTTGGAGTTATGCCCAAAATGGGATTGGATAGTATTAAATATAGATGTGGGATTTTGGGTTTTTCATACCCAACAAAAAATATTTTGAGTTTTTTTTTATGTATGAAAAAAATCTTGCATATACCGAAAAAAATTTTTAGAGTAATTATCTAAATCAGCCTATAAAAATTTTAAAAATGAACATTTAAATTCTCAAAAAAAATTAATACACATATCAATTTTCATGATTTTTTTTATCGTCTAAAACAGTCTCCAGACCAATTTTTTTTATTGTAGCTAACAAAAAAAGCTGAAGTGACACGCTTAGTGTCCAGTGTGTCTGATATGATATACATGTGTCGTGAAAAGACAAATTAGTCCCGTTCGTGTAATCAAAACAACGACATTTACGACGAGTCAAACGATACGTTTCTTAGGGAGCATTCATATCAGAGGTAGCATCTTCTTTCTCAAAGTTTTTGAAACCCTAGTTTAGAGCAATTTGATTCTATTAGACACAGGTTGAGCAACAATGAAACCAAGCAAAGGAAGCTCGTCTTCTTCAAATTGCCTTAGAGAAAGACACGGCAGTAGCTATAGTTGTAGCGACATCAGACCCGGTGGCCTCAACAGCCTAGACGAAACTAAAGTCCCCGATGGACAACACCTGAAATGCCTATGCGATTTGTATGCAATAATCTCCATTTCAAAGACTCATAAAAATTCGGACAAATTATTTTTTGAATGCTCACTTTATAAAGTAAACAATTGTAGGATTTTTAGTAATTTTTTTACATTAAGCTGAAAATGATGGTGCCATGGAAAATGTTATCATGGATGGTAGTGAGGTTGTTGCTAATGTTTCATCTATGGGTGTTGCCGATGATGCTGGATTGGAACATAAACTGATGGAATTGCAAAATAGAATTGACTTGTTAGAGATTCAGAAAAATGTAGTGGCAAAAGTTGAGGTAAGAGAAGATATTTGAATGTGGTGTTTGTTATCATGTTCCTGTCATTGTTAATGTTAAGTTTGTCAGTTGCAATAGCTATTTTGTAACTGATATGTTAGATCAATTTTAAGAGTTTAGTGATACTGCGTCTTGTATGCAAATTTGTATGCATCTTTTGTGAATTAAATGCTTGTAAAGTAAAAAAAATTTATGTAATATCTCACCTAAAAAAATTGCTTTTAAAGTTGTTTCTTTCATGACTTTTTAATCCAAATTCATAATCATATTGCTGTCATACAGCCAACTAAAAACATAACAGCAAATGAATTAAAAAAAATACCAATACTTATAATAGAAAATATAGTGTTCTAATGTTAAGTAGCAAATTTAAAACCTAGGATAAAAGTTAAGCATTACACTTAGTAATAACAACATAGTTGTCATAGTAGCAACTTAATAAGATAGTAACCAACTTAAACTAAAGTGAGAAATCGGCCATACATGAGCCAAAACATAATCCAAAAATAAGAGTTTCATCCACAATAATCTGTCATCAATTCTTAAATTCAGAGTATTTTAAGTTTAGATACTTAAACTTGAAAGATCATAACCAAAATATAAATTGAACTAAGACATCAAAAAAACACATAATCATTTATCTTCAGACTTTATAGCTAATAAATCCCTATTTTATGATGATTTTTTTTTATAGAAAAATGTGTAGTTTATTAACTTATTTTGCATTTATTCATAGAAAATACATAATTTTGTGAATTTATCCTTGTTGTACTTAATTGTGAAAAATATGCTTTTATACTTGAAAATTGTCAAATTTAATTCACTTTTATTCCATTTGATGCCTTGATATATTTTTAGAAGGTAAAGATGGCTTGAAGAAATAAAGAAAAAACATGCAAAAATGGAGAATTCATGAAGAAATGAAGATTGTAGAATTTCATAGTTGTGCATATACATGCCTTATGCATACGCATCACTTGAAATTTGTGCGTACGCATGGCTTGTGCATACGCACGAGTAGTGCATACGCATGCCTTGTGTGTCATATTTTGGTTATTGTGAATATGTACATATGTGAATATTTTACTTTTTGTTTGTTTGCTTGTTTTTGTTAGTAGTTAGGAGTGTGTTTTTCTTTGTTTCTTGATAACTTTTGTTTTTATTTTCTCTCTTTTCTATAAATTCTCACCCGTTTGATTTTGAGTTTGGTTGTAATTATGTTATAGAAAATGAAAACTCCAATAATGGTTCGCATTATAGAAGGAAAAATCAATCACGGGAAGAGCCACGTTCTTATGAACAATGTTCAGGGTAACAACCTCTCCCGCTCTGATATAAACATAATTCACCCCATAATGCATACCAATCTAATGGATATGGTGAACCTCCTTATGGTTATAAACCTCAACCACCTATGCCTATGAATTACCTCCTCAATATTGTCCTCAACCACAATATTCACAAGTTCCAAACCACTAAATACTTCCATATGATCTTAATTCATATTCACAATACCATTAACCTTATGTGCATCACGAACAATTATATGAGACATATGAACCATACTTAGAACCACCATCTCCATATACACCACCTCAATATTTTTACTCTTATAAATCACCTCCCATATATGATGGTTACCTCCAACACAATCAACCATCTTTTCTACCACAATCATCCATGAAAGACTCTCTCCAATCATTAATCCAAAAGCAAAACGATTTCAATTATATTAGCCAAGAGCAATAAAAGCAATTGGATCATCTCAAAGAATTAATGGACCGATTTTCCACATACATACCTACCCTATCTCCTCTTGGATGACCATTGGACGTACTTGAGGAGATGGACTACCTCAGAGGACAAGAGGAATTCCATAAGAGGCAAGATGATCATTGGATGTACTTGAGTCTTGCCTCCATATGCATCAGAAAAGAGTTGGATTAGGTTAAAATTGGTCCTGAAATTGTGAGTCACGTGTTTACTTAAGTAAATCACGTGCAGCCACTCATGTATACGCACAAGCCATGTGTACGCACAAATTTCAGGTGATGTGTATGCACAAGGCATGCGTACGCACAATCATAAAATTCTGCAATCTTCATTTCTTCATGAATTCTCCACTTTTGTATGCTTTTTTTTTTCATTTCTTCAAGTCATCCTTACCTTCTAAACCTTCAATCACTCAAACAAACATATCAAGGCATCGAATGGAATAAAAGTGAATTAAATTTGAAATTTTCAACTATAAAATATATTTTTTTACAATTAAACACAATTAGGAGAAATTCACAAAACTATACATTTTCTATGAATAAATACAAGATAAGTTGATGAACTTCACAATTTTTTATCCAAAAATAATCATAAAATAGGAGTTTATCAACTTCTCCATACTTAAACAATAGTATGTTCTCATGCTAAACATAAAAAAAAAAGACAAAATCAAGGGATATTCAACATTTATTAAAAGTAAACTATGTATAGCTATTCTATCTATTTCTATATATCTATCTACTTGTATTTATTAGTATCTACTTGATCAAAACAAATCAATTTCTAAAAAAAGGTATATGCATAGAGGGCTAACTCAATATATCAATCAATGCAATCCAAGAATTAATTTGAGTTCCAAAAGATATAATAACTTGCAAGATAATAGATAAAAAAGGTGGAAACATATAATTCAGCTATCGAATCCCTCGGCATATGTATATACTCTCTAATCGTGCAAGTGTTTAGGGTTGATCTACTCAATTCTCTTCTAATCCTGCTTTTCAAGACTTGTTTTTCATCTAACAAACAACAATTATTCAATGTATGCATATAAGTATTATGAGGACTTTTCAAGGATTATAATGGGGTTAGGGTCAATGTAAAACTGTATGTGGCTAAGTAGACTTGAAATTGAATCTTTGATTAACTTAAACTCCCACCTAACCTATGAAAACCTATTCAACTCTAATGTGAAACCTAACTACCATTATTCACTTTTTCACACACTCATGCATTCTTTCAGTTCATATCACATATGCATTTATTTCTCAAACTTTTTCTTTTTGGAGTAACATTTGTCTCTTTTTTATTATTTTTTATTATTTTTCCTTTTCTTTTTTCTCTTTTGTTTTTCAATTTTTTTAATAACATAATATATAAAAAAAGATTAATGCATATAGTTTGACATTCAATGCATGAGTATGTATTCGATTTCCAAAATTTCAACAAAAATATAAAATGCCTATTTTTCTCTCTATCAATGTTTTCAAATCCCATTTTTTCACACTTAGATGACGCACACTCTCACTAACCTAAACCAATCAAACATCCATATTAAGGACATTTATTATTTTAACTTAGGGATAATGTTGTGCTAAAATTAAGAACAAAAAAGGATTAAATAGACTCAATATTGACTAACAATAGTAGATAAAAAGATAAGACCATTTGGATAAGTGAGTTAAATTAAAATAAAGGTCTCAATCATATAAATACATTCATACACTAAATATTGGACATAAAGAATCAAAGAAGACAAAGATTATAATTATAAAAAAAAACACACACACAAGAATGAAATAGTGGTTAATGTAATGCAACCACATATTAAAATTCAAATCTCACTTGGTTGTGTGTTCTACCTCTTATCTATATTTCACAATATTTTTCAAGTAAGTTCAATGAAAAATTTTTACTTAAATCAATGAGATTCTCTATATAAGAAAATATCTTAAAAATTAATTATTTTGACTAAACTTATTATATGTATAAGTATGGTGTGATTGGATGAAAATAATAAAAAAATCCTGAGTTCTTTTTTCTATTTTTATATCATTCCAAATCATCATCTATATATAAAAAACTGAACTAAATTCTACTATCCATATCATCCATATATATAAAAATTACATTAAAGAAAGAACGATATGCAAAACTAGAATAAATAACTAAATTATATACAACCTAACTAATAAAGTACAATAAAAGATAAATTAAAATTATAAAGTACTAATAAACATCCAAAAAGCATAATTAAAAAAAAATCAAAATGCAAGTCTTCGAAAGGAAAATATATTTCACTCAAGAGCCGATCTAGTCGCTCGACCTCAAAAACTTGATGCGCGCTAAATGTCGGTCTAAAATTTCTCAATAAAATTTTGTCGCAAGTATAGTTCCAAACCAACAAATGACCCGATCAAAGTTTAAAAGATTGTTGCAAATTCAATTCAATTTAACTGGGAGTTTTAAATCCCGGGTCTTCTATCAAAGAAATTGTAGTGAAGTGCGCGTATCATTGGCTATGAGAAAAAAAGTTGAATGCAAAAGACAATAAATTAAATTGTAAGAAAATAAAGACCAAAGAAAAAAATTTAAGTGCTAAAAAGATATCTTGGCAAGGATTGAGAGTCAAGTATTCCTATCCAAATCATTGACCACAAACATGACAATGAAGAAGAGTTAATCCTACTTCGTCATCCCCTAACATCGGGAGAAAGTCAAATAGGCATCATTGATCTTTATCCACAAGTCCTAGCTAACTCGCTAATTAGATTTAGTGAAAGAATAGCGTTAGTGGAAACAAAATTAACCAACAACCCTAAATCACCAATCAATATTGGACATTAATGATTCAAGGTCACCTAAGTCCTCAATCCTAAGCCAAGAGTATAAAAATTTACTCTAAAACTAAAAAAGACATTTTAACAAACAATTAGAATGCGAATTGCATGAATAATAATCTATAACTACCAAAATAAGAAAGTAGCAATAATAAGAATTCAAACAAGCAACAATGAATATGAAAACAATAAATTGCATTAAAAGAAAATTAGAATTCACACAAATTTTCATAAACTAAAATTAACAAAAATAAAAAAAACTAACAAGTAAAACTAAGCAAATTAAAATTTTAGACATGAAAATATAAATGAAGCTACGCTAAAACAAAAGTTAAAATCTAAATTTAAGAAGAAACTATAAATCCTAAATTCTAGAGAACTATATTATCTAATATAGATAAAGTAGGAATGTTCATAGGTAGGGCCAGATCGGATTTAATCAGACTCGAACTTGATCCTAAAATATCACCAGATCTCTTTTGACCCGACCCGAAATAAACTAAGTTGATTCGGGGTCGACCTAATATAAAATTATTATATACAAATTATAAATTTTATATATTAAAGTAATAAAATTTTAGTTTTAAAACATAAATTTAACAAACATTATATCATATTTATACAATAAATTATTTTAAAGCAAAACATAATATTGTATAATATAAAAAATATTATTGAAGTATAAAAGTATAATATGATATTATTGATTTTACTCTAAAATATAACAACTTCAGGCCGAGTCGAGTGACTCAAAGCATAAACCAAACCCGACCTAAAATTGACACTTGGTAAAAATAATAAATTCAAATCCGATAAAATATGCCTTGAATTTGTGCTAAATTTCGAGTCGGGTCACAAATACCTCTGAAATAAATGTTAGAGATTATTTTATATATTTTAAAATTTAAAATATTAAAATATTCAATATTAAAAATTTAGAAAATTACTCAAACGAAAGATAAACTTTTTTATACATCGTAGAGGAAGAATTCATAGTTCCATATTGACTTAAACGCCAGTAGGAACTCTTTCTTCTCCATAGTTCGTCAAGGCCTTTGTAGGAAGAGGAGAAGAAAGAGTTTCTACTGGCGTGACCCATTGGAGATGAAGAACATCGTTCAACGGAGCTATGGCGTTTCTGCCATGGAAAGAGAGCTCCTCCAACAAGGACAAGGGTGGAAGAACAGCAGTAATTGTTGAGGAAGTGGAAGATGAGGTTTGAGATAATATATAGGTATGATCGTTGATGCTTACGGAACGAGCCATGGGAAAAATGGCGTCAAAGTCGTCGTCGTCTAGATCATCATCTTGCAAGTCCTTCCTTTTGAACCAAACCTTAACACTAAACCTCTCAGAGAGCTTAGGAGCGAGCTGAAGATGTGAGACCCAAGGACATGGCAGAGACACTAACAACAACAAATCTTCGGCGGTGTCGAGGGCAAAAGAAGAGAGAATTGCGATGATTTCATTGGCAGCGGCTAAGGGTAGGTTGGTGAGGGTATCGGTGATGAAGGGACAAGGATGGTGACAGAGGAGTTATTTCTAGAGGACGGAGAAACTGAAGATGTTGGAATCTGGGGAGGATCAAAGAGATGGTGTGGATTTGAGGTTGAAGATAAAGAGTAGGGGTAATTTGGGTATTTTATAAAAAATGAACAAAAAGTTAGGATTTGAATATTTTTGTCATACGGAACCCATCTTTCATGGGTACAACATTAGTTTCCTTCTTTGATAAGTATTTTTATCAGCGTTTGTAAAATTTATGAGTACAAGTTATTGTTTTTTCTAAAAAAAATTATAAATATGTACTAGTTATAAAATGTTGTAGTGAACGAATTTGTTATTTCGTAGAAAAGGATGAAATATCTCTTTAAATAAAGAATAATACTATATATTTAAATTTTTTTATAAATTAAGTCCAACTAAATTAAATAATAAAACTTAAAATAATGCTAATCATAACTAATTTTGTTATGTCAAACTAATTTTATTAGACTTTGATTAATAAAAAGACTTGGATGTATGTGTCGCGTTATTCTTAAATTGTTTGTTGGAATTAATTGTACATTGAAAACCAAATGTATATAGATTGTGGTAAAATACATTAAATATTAAATATACCGCAGATTATTCAAATAGATGTTAATTGAAAAGTTTAATTTTGATGCACTGATAATATAAAATGTTTTATACAGTTATATAATTATAATTGTTATTTTAGATGACTATTCACATAGTTAATATAAAAAGTAGTTATTTTTATTAATGTAACGTTATATAATTAGATGCACGTGTAAAATAATTTTACATTAATAGTATATCAAAATTAAATTCATTATTTGAGACCCCAAAAAGTAATTTAAAAATATCAAAAATATTATTTACATACTAAAATCAGTCATAATATATTTGTGTACAAATACATATATAATTTAATTTATTTTTAATATGTATTTTGTATTTTTATATATATTCTATTTTAATCATTAATTTTTAATGGTTAATTTTAATCTTGTAAATGCATAGAAAGATTTATAAAGTACTCTTCTCATTTTACATTTTTTTTGTATTAACTTTCAACTTCTAATATTATCTTTTAAAATAATATAAGATATTTCAATTTTTTTCTCATTTTAGAACTTTAATCATGGATCTAGAGACAAGCCGAATCAGATATTTTAATTGGATTATAACAAAGTCAATAAAAATTGGAAAAATTAATAAATTAATAAAATTAGTTTTAGTTAATTAATTTAAAATAATAAAATATAGAAATGATTTTATAAAAAAATATTATATATATTATTTTATTGCACTAAGTTTGACTTTAGTTAAATATCAATTAATTAAATCTTGTACATTTTTAATTCTACATATTCAATAGCTAATTGATTTTCAGAACTCTCCTTTAATTCAAAACATCATAAATTTTATACAAACAGAGCGACAAGGGTTAAAGTTAAACAGACTAACAGAGTAGGTGAGATGTTACTTTCCGAAAATAATTAATAACTCTTGAAATAATAAGAGGGAGACCCCCAACGAACTCTATGATTGTCCTTAGTATCCTATTAGAAGCTTTTCAAAAAGCTTAAATTGGCTTTCAATAGTACAATGTATGACAAGAGAAGTGGATAATTCCAACTACAAATGGTCAAAATTATTAGTAATGTATTAAGAGAATTTCTTTTGAAAAAAAATAAAGTTGGATGATGATGGAACCTTATAGTTAATTTTTTTCAAAAGAATGTATAATATATACTATGTTTTGTTTTTTAAATAATTTTTATTGTAAAAAAATCATTATTATTAATTGGAAAACACTTTTTAATTACTATAACATTACCTATATGTATTAATTGGCATTAACTTATCAATTAATTCAACTTTTACTAATTAAATGTTTTGATAACAATAAATACAAAAATTATTCAAATATGAGTAAATTATAATCTAAATAGTTAATTTAGAGCTTTTTATCAAAATATAAAAATAATATTTTTATGAATTATATAAGATGAAGATATTTTAAGAAAAATATATAATAAAATCTGATCTCTCTCATATTTCCCATTTATATATTATTTCCCATTTATATATTATATATAGTAGATACCATCGCAGAATTTAATTTCTTATAGTTATTGCTTGAATTCCATAAAAATTACTGAAATTTAATTAAGTTGCTATAATAATATAAAACTCTTATATATGTCAATAGTATTAGAATATTATTCATCCCTTAAGAAGAAAAATCGTATAGTTACATTGCATACACTAAACAATATCGATAATATTTGAAAATTTATAAAAAATCATATTAATTTCGTTTTCATCATATAATTATGACATTATGTGGACAGAACAAATGAAAATATCTATTTTCTAATATATTAATTTTATTATAGATTTTTTAATAATTAATAATTAATCAATTTTATTTTCAAATTTACTCCTGTCGAATATCAAATCTAATTCTAATCTTCAACCTAAATCTAATCTAATTCTACTGACCATCTGACACAGTAAATTTTAGAAGATTAAATTTAACAGTATTTATATAGTTTTTTGGAGTGTTTCAGAACGTTCTAAAATGTCTTAGAAGGTCCTGGAAGACTCTGGAAGGTCATAGAGTATTCTAGAAGAGTGTAGATTTATATAGAAGTATAAAGAGTGGTATGGAATAATCTAGAAACATTTAAAAAGTTGTGATAGGATAAATATTTGTAAAGAATGTTCTGGGTGATTAATCTGGATCGTTGATTAGATTTAATCCTAACCATCCATTAATGAGGTGGATGGCTATAAATAGGGGTGAGAGTTAGAGTTTGTGTATGTGTGAATCATTTGTAATAAACACTTGAGTAATAAAGTGTTCTTCCACCAAAGCTTCCTTTCTCTTGTGTTCTCTTGTATTCTTAGCTTTCTTGCGAAGCATTGAGGGTTAGGCTGACTTGGTCTTAACTCAAGAGGTTGAGTAAGTCCGAGTGCCGGCACGGTAGCGTTGGAGTGTGTCCAAGGCTGTGACAATTTGGTATCAGAGCCTAGTTCGAGAGAGAGTACAAGTCGCTTGTGGGTATGGCTTCTAGTATCACCATGGAGCATGTTGAGTCTCAAAGGAGAAGGAATGCTATTCCTTCTCAATGGGGAGGCAAGAAGGTCCGTTCTTCAAGTGAGCCTAGACGTAAGGACTCTAACTTCTTAGAAGAGAGAGTTTTTATGTTGGAGAATGTTCTATCCTCTATGGATGAGCGTTTCCAAAGGATAGAACATGATAAGGAGACCCTCGAGGCTCACATGTTAGGAGAACTAGATGCTTTCAAAGAAAGCATGCTCCAAATCGAAGAGAAGCTTGAGAATTCCTTAAAGCTATTTGAGGAAGTTCGAGGAAGCAAAATCTCGACCAACTATTATAAGGGAGACGACAAAGATTGATCTCCCCAAGTCAAAGGAGTTCAAGGGCATAAGGGACGCTCGCGAGGTGGAGAACTTCCTATGGCAAATGGAGAGGTATTTCGAAGGCCAAGGGGTGGTCGAAGAAGCAATAAAGGTACGCACTGTAACTCTCTATCTTTCTGATAATGCTACCTTGTGGTGGAGGAAAAAGTGCGTAGATATGGAAAAGGGTACTTGCAATATAGCCACATGGAAAGATTTCAAAAGGGAGTTAAAAAGACAATTCTTTCCTGAGAATGTGGTTTATGAAGCAAGGAAAAAGTTTAGGGAGTTGAAACACAGTAGTACGATTAGCGACTACGTAAAGGAGTTCACTACTCTCATGCTTCAAATCCCCAACTTAGCATCAAAGGATGCATTGTTCTTCTTCATTGATGGACTCCAACCTTGGGCAAAGTAAGAACTACAAAGAAGGAATGTTAAGCATGTCGATGAAGCCATCGTGGTGGCCGAATCACTCACTGAGTATCATAGGGGAGACTCTAAACTCAAGTCTTCCTCCAAGCCTAGTTCTGCTAAAGGTGGGGGAGACAAGGGGTTTGGATATATTCTCGTGGTAGTGGATCGATTTTCGAAGTATGCTACCTTTATACTTGCCCCTACTGACTGCACTGCAGAGAAAGCATCACGACTATTCTTCAAGAATGTGGTGAAGTACTGGGGATTGTCTAAGAACATCATTAGTGATCGAGATCCACGCTTCACAGGACGACTATGGATAGAGTTGTTCAAACTCCTTGAGTCGGAGCTTCATTTTTCAACAAGCTTCCATCCTCAAACCGATGGGCAGACTGAGAGAGTGAATGCCTTACTCGAGTGTTACTTGAGGCATTTCGTAAGCGCTAATAAGAAGGATTGGACAAAACTCTTAGACATTGCTCAGTTCTCATACAATCTGTAAAGGAGTGAGTCTATAGGGAAGAGTCCGTTCGAGATTGTGACTGGACAATAGCCGCTTACACCTTACTCTCTTTCTTCCTCTTACTCAGGGAAGAGCCCTAGAGCTTATCATATGATTAAGTCATTGGAAGAACAAGCAGATGTCACTCGTTCTTACCTCGACAAAGCTTCCAAGAGGATGAAGAAATGGACAGATAAGAAGAGGAGGCATGAAAGCTATCAAGTGGGAGACAAGGTAATGATCAAACTTCTTCCACAATAATTCAAAGCCTTTCGCAAAGTTCATAAGGGTTTAATCCGCAAATACAAAGGGCCATTTGAGATTATTGGATGTGTTGGGGAGGTTGCTTACAAAGTACAACTCCCATCCTCTATGAAGATCCACCCGGTCTTCCATGTGAGTATGCTTAAACCATATCATGGAGATCAAGACGAACCGAGTAGAGGTGACTCGAGTCATGCTCCGCCCGTGGTGATTAGATCCTTGGATAAAGAAATCGAAGATATCTTAGCTAATCACATTGTGCGACGAAGAGGGGTACCACCAAGTATCCAATATTTGATCAAGTGGAAAGGACTCCCGATAACCGAAGCTAGCTGAAAAACTCGTGAAGATCTGTGGCAATTCCAAGAACACCTACGACGCTATCATGAACAGAACGCGACGAGGACGTCTGCGCATTAGGTGGGGGAGAACGTCACGGTAAATTTTAGAAGGTTAAATTTAACAGTGTTTGTATAATTTTTTAGAGTGTTTGAGAATATTCTTGATGGTTTCAGAACGTTCTAGAATGTCCTAGAAGGTCCCGGAATACCCTAGAAGGTTCTATAAGACTCTGGAAGGTCATAGAGTATTCTAGAAGAGTGTAAATGTATATAGAAGTATAAAGAGTGGTATGGAATAATCTAGAAACATTTAGAAAGTTGTGGTAGGACAGATATTTGTAAAGAAGGTTCTGGATGATTAATTTATACCGTTGATTAGATTTAATCCTAACCATCAATTAAGGAGGTGGATGGCTATAAATAGGAGTGAGAGTTAGAGTTTGTGTATGTGTGAATCATTTGTAATAAACACTTGAGTAATAAAGTGTTCTTCTACCAAAGCTTCCTTTTTCTTGTGTTCTCTTGTATTCTTAGCTTTCTTGCTAAGTATTGAGGGTTAGACTGACTTGGTCTTAGCTCAAGAGGTTGAGTAAGTTCGAGTGCCGGCATGGTAGCGTTGGAGTGTGTCCAAGGCCGTGACACACCTCCTTCTTCCTCTTTTTTGAAAAAAAAAATTGACTCACTATTAACTCAAAAAAATTTACGATAATAAAATTAAAATTTATTTAAAACGC
>NC_029773.3:10561234-10562861 GCF_000817695.3 Arachis duranensis | reverse complement strand
AGAAAATAATTTAAATAATTTAGTTTCAAATTTTAATTGTTAGCAGTTAAACTAATTTTATTTGTTGAAATAGTATTTTCTTTATTTTTGAAGAAAGTTTATTTTACAAAGATGTCATCATCTTGCTCTGCAAAAACAAATGATTAGAGTTGTTAAGTATTTGATAAGTTAGGCTTTACTTTAGTTTCTGAGTTAAGGAATTGCACTGATTTAATTTTTTATTTTTTATTTACTATAATTGAGTCTTTTAAATTAAAAAAATGCATTAATATATTTTTTGTGTATTTTCGTTATCAAAATTTAATGTCATTAATAACGTGGCTCAAGTCTTTTATTCTGCTGAACATATTAAAACAATATCGTATATATTTTGATATTAAAAAAGATATTAAACAATAATGTTTAACATTTTTTTTAATGTCAAAACACATATGATGTCGTTTTAATATGTTTATCGTGGCAAAATTTAAGTCACGTACTAATTAAGTTGAACTCTAGTGATTAAATCTGTATGAATTTACCAATCTAAAAGACTAAAATAGAACTTAACTCGTATTTGATGGAGCATTACAAGAACCTTATGACAAAAGAAAGTAAGAAACAAAAGAATAAATCAAATGAGTAATTATTTCCTCCGTTATATATTAATGCGTAATAATTTTATATTTTGGGAGAGACAGTTGAATGATTATAATTGCAAACGAATAATTGAATGATCCAAGCGATTTTGATGCAGTTCCGTTATCCAAATAATGCATTCAAGCCATATGATACAGGTAAAATTATGAATCATATAATTGACCAATTATTTTCTCCTCTATCCCCACCTAATCCATGACCAAAATAATGCACCATAAGATTTCTTCACATCCACAATCATTTCTTCTTGAAGAGAAGAGCAAGCACCAAAGCTCGAATGCAAACATGAATTAAAAAATAGTAAATGACCCATAACTAGAACCAGAGATATCACATTACTAATCAAAATCGAAACGAAGCAAAGACTAAATTTAGTATCAACTTATTTATTTGATATAATCCATCATATGTTCAAACTACAATACCTCAACTTATTTGTTATATATTCATATCACTTGGTAAGATCCATCCCGTACTAAAAAATCAGGGGATAGGAGAGTCACAGAGAGCTGTTACAACTTACAATTACATATTTATAAGTAGTTCTTAAATCCTCAAATTAACAAATTGAACACCCAAAAAAATGTCAAAATTTTCATCATGTTTTATCATCATCATCATGAAAAACCGCTGCTAAACCAGAAAGTGAGGTTGAACCCTTGGTCTTCATCTCCACCGGTGGCGGCTTCAACTGAATCTCAACAACCTCCTCCTCCTTCTCCTCCTCCTCCTCCTCCTCCTCCTTTTCTTCACCCTCAGCACCAGAATCCACAGCAGAATTTCCCTCTTCTTTGGAAACGGAACCAGTGATTCGAGTGTAAGGGGAGAGCCACTTGGCTCTCACGTATTCTACCCTCCGCCACGGTGGAACGTGCATCCCCTTCTTCTTCAGACTCTGCTTCGCCGCCTCCGAAACCACCGCCACGATCCTCTGAAGCCGCTCGCACTTTCCGACGAATATGTACGGAAGGTTCTGGAGAATCGCCTT
>NC_029773.3:10558770-10561196 GCF_000817695.3 Arachis duranensis | reverse complement strand
CATCACATCTATATATTCGTACTCCCCTGTAAAATTTAGTAAAATCAGAAACATTTTCTCATCTGAATTTAACTTCGATGCGAAACAAATCAGTAAAATTAATTACCAGCGGGATAAGATGATAATTTCTCCCAGCGAGATTTGCAAATGGAGGCATCGTATCCGAGATTGATCAAATCTTCAGTGACGATTTTTCTGCACGAACCGTCTTTGCTTTTGCAGATCTTGTTCTTCTCCACGATCTTCGCCGTTTCAGCGAGCAGGTTTCTCTCGCTAACGCTCGCCGAAGTGGACAAACCCTATCCGAAGCCAGATAAACCAAAATAAATAAATAAAATTTGTTTCCTTTTTCTATTTTTAAACAAGTCTAACATGGTTTCAATTTTTCAAATGGAATTGTTTTTTTTATTTACCTTGAGGATTTCGGAGACTTCGCCTGGAGAACAGTTGGAGTCATCTGATTCGTCGTCGGAGCTATCGTCGCAGATGCGGTTGAAGCAGTTAGAGCGGTTACGCCCGCACCTACCGGAAGCGGAGGAGTGCTTCTCGAGATTATTACCTTCGATGAAACTCTGCACCATTTTCGCCAGACACGCCGAGCTCGGTTCAAAATCGTTGGAGCCGTTGAAACCGTCCTTACCGGACGATTGCACTTCCTCACCACCACCGCCACCGCCACATCTTCCACCGCCGATCTTCTCAGCGGCTGAATTTCTAAGAACGCCAGCGAAATTCCTCTCGAAGAGGCGCTTGAACCTCGACTTAACTATCGGCTTCGCAACAAAGTCAATACTAGTGTCTCCCTCCACCGGTACCGGAGAATTGACCGGCTGAATTTTCATCGAAAACAAAAGAATTGACCGCAGCTTTATTTTGAATTTGAATTCAGAGCACAGAAAGAAACTGTGTCAGCCAATTACGCTTCTGAGCCTCGGCAAAACCACTTCTCTCGATTCTTCGCCTTCGATTTCAAAATTAGAGGACGAAGGAACCGAAACAACCATCGACCGAGAAAGAAATTACACACAAAAAAAAAAAAGTGAAAAATGTAAAACCAGTAAAATTCTGCCAAAACTTGAGACTGGCTAAAACTATCGCGAGTCTCGTAATTTTCTATTCTCGTTTCTCTTTCTCCTACGAATAATATTTGTTATTGTTACACAGTCATCATATGAAAAAAAAAAAAAACTCAGCTATGTGATTAAGTAGGTTCTCGTTAGGGTTTTTAGTTTCTACCACCAGGTACGATCTGAATTCACAAATAAGCGACGGCATAGCAACGTCAATCGGACCCCGAGATCGTTCTTAATGGCCGAAACATCCATGTTTACCGGCGCCGGTTGAATTTTCCGGCGAATTTCCCGCCGGCGAAGAGGCTTTCCGTTTTTCAATTTCGTAAAATGACGATGGCTTTGGTGCAGAAGGTAGCAAAGAGGATAACGAAGAAGGTTAAGAAGAAACCCTGGAGTATTTAAGGGCTAAAGAAGAAGAGAGCATGGTGACGTGGCAAAACCTCCATGTGTCAGTTCATTGTGGCGAGTCTCGGGAACTGTCTCTTTGAAGCGCGTTACGTGTCAAGGGTTGAACTGGATTTTGTTTCGTGATATAGGCTCAAGGTGCCACGTTAATGCCGTTGGGGAGATGAATTACCTAAATTACCCTCGTTTCTTTTTCCAATTTTTGCGAAGGCCTTCTTCTCTCGTGATTTGATGCGGACGCTTATACGGAACAGGGTCACGATGGTGGCATGGGCAAGATATGGAAAGTTGAAAAACCCTTTCTGGGTTTGTGTGGTGTGTGGGTGAGGGTGTTGAAGCGCGTGACTGTATATTGACGATAATACCCTTGTGTCCATCTTTACTGTGTAGCCAAATGGCTGTGCAGGCGTCATGCACTGTATAGTTTAATGGCAAATGAGTGTGAAGTGGAACTGAACTCCGAAAGTGAAGACGGTGGTTAGAGACCGTTTACTAGATTTACTAAAATGGCCCTTTTTACTAAACACTTTTCTTTAGGAGTTGGTCTAATGTCAATTTTCGTGTTTATGAATCTATTTTTAGTTAAAAAGAAAATAAAATTCGTATTGTGGAAAAGTTCGGTAAGATATGTGAACTTGACTTGAAAAAGCAACCTCTTAGTAAGGGTCGTAATTATACTGTGATGAAATGAAATAAAATGTTACATTATAAATAACTTAAATTGAAATGTAATTATTTATAATTAGTATACTAATAGGTTTTAATGTATTAATTAATTAATTTTTTATAAATTAAATATAAATAATAAAGATAAATTTGATTTTAGCTAAGGTAATAAATATATTATATTAAAATGAAATGTCTGGATTTAATTTTTGAATTTAACAAAAATTTAAATAAATTATATATAACAAATAAATATTTTTAAAATAAAAACTTGTACCCTAA
>NC_029773.3:10551507-10558693 GCF_000817695.3 Arachis duranensis | reverse complement strand
TAGAGGATTCTTTGGGAAAAGAACTGTGGGTATTATAAAAAGAAAATAAATAAATAAAAGAAGCAAGAAAAAGTAGGTTATGGTGCACTGAACTTTAGCAGGGAATGTGGAGCTGTTTTGAGATTGGGTTTGGCAAAGAGATATTTGTTTTATTTTGTATTTGATAAATAAAAAAATTATATGTTTGTATTTATAATTTTTTAAAAAATAAAAATATTTTTAAAATATTTAAACTGAAATTTTTTAAAAAATTAATTGTGCTGTAAAAATTAAAAGGTGTAATATTGAAGGTTGTGGTAGGCTTAGAGAAGGGGGGTTGAATCTATGCCTTCCTTTGGTTTGCTGTTTTCACCCTTTTTTAAAGCAAAATTACAAATCTGATTCTGTTTGAACTCAGCAGCGGAAATTTATGAGACAAATTATTTTTGTCTCATGAATATCAGAAAACAGAACATGACAGAGAAGAAAAAGCTAACACCAGCATATATCCTGGTTCGGTTGCTTTGTGCTATGCAACCTACATCCAGTCTCCTCCACAACTATGGAATAATTTCACTATAGTTAACAGTATTACATACACCAATTTCACACTCAAGTTCTAACCTAACTTGACATTGGCTATGCTAACACTCAACTATTCACTCTTAGTGCTAACCCAACTAAGAAAGGGATACCAAACAGGTACAAGATACAAGACACTTAGCTAACCTAAAGAAATCTGAAAATAACTCTAGGCTTTTCTCTAAAGTGTATCTCTCAACCTTTTTCAACTCTTGGCTTTTTCTCAAGCTTTCTCACAATGCCTTTTCTCTCAAGAAATTACAGAAAGATAAGCTTAGAAAAGTACATTACAATCAGAAAAACATGAAGGAGATTGACTTCACCAACAGCCTCTGTGCTATGTGAAAAACCAGATTAGCAAGCCTCTGATTCAGTTCTTCATACTGGCGGAATGCACCTTTGATTAGGTTACACTGTCCAGTTAGTTGAACTTCTTCAAAGAGCTCTCTCAAAACAAAACTTTCAAACTCCGGTTTTCTCTCCTTGGTTCTTCCGAATGAGCAGCAAGCTTCTTTTATCTCCCTGCATGTTGCTCGATTCTGCTTCCAAGGTCAACACCTTGATCCTTGAGCTTCACCAACCCACAAGCTCACTTTTTCTTCTTAATCATCAAAGTAGAACCTTTCCTTCTGATTTTTCCTACTTGACCGAAAGCCATGAAGGAGAAACCGAAATTGCTTCCCAATGGTCAACCAAATCTGAACTATAGAGATGCAACTTGGTCCCCAAGAATCTCTTATGACCGTGGAATTGTCTCATACCTGTTCATGAGACAAAAAGCTCCAGCAAATACATCAACACTTTTCAAATAAGGAATCATAACTCAAAATTCCTAGACAAGTCCTAAGCATGCAGAATCTATCCTCAGCTAATGGTTTTATAAAAATATCTGCTAATTGCTCCTCTAATTTAACAAATTGAATGCAAATATCCCCCTTTTGGACATGTTCTCTTATTGAGTGAAATTTTACTTCAATATGCTTAGTCCTAGAGTGCAAAACTAGATTTTTAGAAATATTGATGGCACTCATATTATCACACATTAAGGGAATATTTTCAGCATTTAATTTGTAATCAGCAAGCTGTGTTTTTAACCATAAAAGCTGAGAACAACAAGAAGAAGCAGCTATCCTTTCCTTTTCAACAGTAGCTCCCCCTGAATCTATGCTTTTTCCTTTTTGTTCCTGTTTGTATTAAGCTTAAAAGGAGCTATTCAATATGTAACTTGACTAAGGGATTCTATTATAACTAGCAACACATATTCAGCCCAGTATTTCTTATCATGACAACAGCCAAAGCATATTGTGAATCAAAAACAATTTGCAAAGACAAAGTTCAGTTCTAATCCGAAACAAAGTTCAGAACAGAATTAGCAGCATCAATAAATTATCAGCATCAATCAACTGACTAATCAGAAAAATCAGTAGCATCATTCAACTTTTAATGGCTATTACTCCCCCTTTTGTCATCAAGGGCGGATAACATGCAAGATCAACAAAAACATCAATACAACCCCTGCAAGAAAAGGTTAGATCACAGTCCAAAGTTCTAGTTAAACCAACAAAAGTGCAACAGTAATTAGAGTTATTACAGTCATCCAAAATAAAATAGTGCAAAAGTAACGAAAGGAACAAAAAACATGAGACAAAAAGAGAGCAGCAGCAGCAGTTTTCATGAGACAAATTCTAGGCATCAGAATTATCCCCTTCTGATCCAGCTTCCTCTTCATCTTCAGTGGCCTGATCTTCATCCTCATTCATGTTATCAATGAATTTCATAAGCACAGCCACCCTATCTCTTGATTTCTTCAGGAAGTTCTCATGCTTGCTAGCTAGCTTTCTTTGTTCCTTACTCATGGCAATCAAATGATTTGACTGGGAGACAAACTCTTGAGCAACATCTTTGACTACATTCAGCAGAGCTGATTTCTTCCCAGTGGAAATGGAAGTACCCTCAGTGGAAGGAGGAGGAGAGTCATCTGGTATGTTCTCTTCATCATCATCATCTAAGACCACACTCTCAGATCTAGTTGGCCCTTTTTGCTGTTTCACTGAACCACCCCCTTTTAGGTATGAATGTTTATTTTCATAAGCCTCATTTGACAAGTCAACACCAAAAGTCTCAAATATGCAAGTCAAAAACATGCCATAAGGTAGTGCTTTATCCTTCACACTTCTAACAGAATCAAACATGTATCTAGCCATCAAATAGACAAAAGAGATTTCTGTTTTAGTGATTAGGGCATACAAAACAAGTGTGTCCGTGTAAGAAACCCTTTGATATGAACCACTTTGAGGAATTAAAATGTGGTTGATAATACGATGCAACTGAGCACGTTCATATCCTAGGGCTTTGTGAGTGGGTGTGATGCCATCAATTAAAGAAACATGTTCACAAATGTGAGAAAGAGCATCATGGTAAGAGATACCAACACCTTCATCCCACTTCACAGATGTATAAGCACACGACCCTACATCAGTGTACTTCAAGGAATCACTGATTGTCTCATTATTCAAGATAATGTCTCTGCCCTTAACATAAGAATGCACACTCCCTTCATGGTAAGTCATGTTTGCATAAAATTCTTTGACTAACTTAGGATATACTGGTTTTTTGATTTTGAAAAGATGATTCCAGTCTAAAAATTCCAGATTTTCAACAAAAGGAAATCCTTTCTTTTTCAAATCAGGTAAATCAGCAAGAAAAAAGGGACATAGATGACGGTACTGAATAACTCCCTCATAAAAGTCATGGTTCATGGCAGATTTGAAACGATGGGGGTTATAGTATGAGTGAGATGTCATGAAGTGTGATTTGTGAGCAAAGGGATCAATGTCTGGTTCACTAACAGATTTGAGAGGGTGAGGGTTACCTCTTTGTGAACGCACAGGAACAGACCTTGACTTAGGTTTTGCAGTCTCAGGGACAGGTTCTTCAGCAGCAGGACGCTTACCCTTGGATGAACTAGGTTTTGTGGAGCTTGGTTTGGATGGCGTTGCCTTCGAAGGTGGCGTCGGTTTGGCAGGAGCAGGGTACCTTGGAGTGTTCTTGGTCCGAGCCATGGGGAAGGTGAGGGAGTGAAGGTGGTGTCTTGAGAACGGGTTGATGGCCTAGGAAAACCTGGAAGTTTATGGATTTTCTCACGAGGTGCTCTTTTGGCAATGACTTTCTTCCTCATTTTGGTTAAATTGATGCTTTTGATGGAAGAGAGATAGTGGTGTGAGAGGGAAGAAACCGAAGGGTTGAGGAGAAGTTATGGAGGGAAGAGAGGGAGTGTTGGTAACCGAACCCAAAAGCAAGTTTCCAAAACCATGCAACTGCATCATCAATAGAAAAGATTTGAAAAGACATGACATCATAAGAAAAAGATTTGATTTGATTTAAAATATTAAATTTTCAAAAAAAAAATTCAAAAATCAAATCACACTGAAAATCCTTTTTGGACAAAAATAAACACACAGGCCACACAAAAAAAATTGTAACATTCATGTTTGGGCCTTGAAGTGATTTGGATTTAATGAAACACATTTGGACCACTCTTGATCTGAGTCTTGAGGATGGCCCAGATTGAGTTTCTCTTTGAGCAAATCCAGAACACGCTGTCTTGAAGAAAACATTCATCATCTGCCCAGAATTGTCTCATGCCTGTTTATGAGACAAAAAGCTCCAGCAAATATATCAGCACTTTTCAAACAGAAAATCATAGCTCAAAATGCCTAGACAAGTCCTAAGTATGCAGAATCTATCCTCAGCTAATGGTTTTGTAAAAATATCTGCTAATTGCTCCTCAGATTTAACAAATTGAATGCTAATATCCCCCTTTTGGACATGTTCTCTTATTGAGTGAAATTTCACTTCAATATGCTTAGTCCTAGAGTGCAAAACTGGATTTTTAGAAATATTGATGGCACTCATATTATCACACATTAAGGGAATATTTTCAGCATTTAACTTGTAATTAGCAAGCTGTGTATTTAACCATAAAAGCTGAGAACAACAAGAAGAAGCAGCTATATACTCAGCCTCTGCAGTGGATAAGGCCACTGTTGGTTGCTTCTTACTTGACCAAACATTTAAGGACTTTCCAAGGAAGCAACATAAACCAGAAGTGCTCCTTCTATCTACTCTGTCACCAGCAAAATCTACATCACAATAACCAACTACAGAAAAATCATCAATCTTAGGATACCAAAGACCAAAGTTGGATGTGCCATGAATATATCTAATAATCCTTTTAACCGCAGAAAGATGTGACTCCTTAGGTTTGGATTGGAACCTAGAACACAATCCAACACTTTGTACAATATCGGGTCTAGAGGAAGTTAAGTACATAAGAGAACCAATCATTCCTCTATACCTAGACTCATCAACATCTTTCTCATTTTCTCCCTTATCCAATTTAGAATTCGGGTGCATGGGAGTTCCCATAGGTTTGGCATTTTCCATACCAAATTTCTTAACTAATTCCTTGGCATACTTTTCTTGATGAATGAAAATACCGTTTTCAGTTTGTTTAATTTGCAGCCCAAGGAAAAAATTAAGTTCACCCATCATACTCATGTCAAATTCGCTTGTCATGAGCTTTCCAAATTCAGTACAAAGGGATTCATTAGCTGATCCAAAAATAATGTCATCAACATATATTTGGACTAAAATAAAAGAATCATTAGAATTCTTGATAAATAGAGTTGTATCAGTGGTGCCTCTTTGAAAACCATTTTTCAAAAGAAAAGAGCTAAGTCTCTCATACAAGCTCTGGGAGCTTGTCTTAAACCATAGAGAGCTTTAGACAATTTAAAAACATGATCAGAATGCTCTTTATTTTCAAAACCAAGGGGCTGCTCCACATATACCTCTCTATCTATCACACCATTCAAAAATGCACATTTCACATCCATTTGGTATAGTTTAAAACACAAAATGCAGCATAGGCTAAGAGAAGTCTTATGGCTTCCATTCGGGCAACAGGGGCAAAGGATTCATCAAAGTCTATTCCTTCTTCTTGGTCATATCCTTGTGCCACTAGTCTTGCCTTGTTTCTTGCAATGCTACCATCTTCTCCTAACTTGTTCTGAAATATCCACTTGGTGCCAGTCACTTTCTTTCCACTTGGCCTTGGAACCAAAGTCCACACTTGGTTCTTTTCAAACTCAAGAAGCTCATCCTCCATAGCTTTAACCCAAGAGGGGTCATTTAGTGCTTTCTTGACGTTTTGAGGCTCTATTTGTGAAAGAAGGGCAACGTTTGAACTTTCATTTGCCTTTCTAGTGGAAGACCTAGTTTGCACTCCATGAGAGACGTCCCTAATGACAAATTCCTCAGGATAATTCTTCAAGAATCTCCATTCACGAGGTTTGGTGGACTTGGATGCGAATTCAGTCACCAAGGGATTCTGTGAGCTGCTGTCTGCAGAGTTTCCTTCAGATTCATGAGATAAAATGGAATTGTCTCTTGATTTTTCAGCATTTGCAGTTTCTGGTTCAGCTTGTCCAGAATTTTCTTTTTCATGATTCTGAGCAGTTTCATCTTCCATTTGAGCCTGATTTCCTGCATCACCATCTTCCAAAATGCTTTGCACCAAGTTAGTATCACAGAATGTAACATGTATGGACTCTTCAATAATTCTAGCATCTTGATGATAAACCCTATATGCTTTACTAGTTGTGGAATATCCTACAAATAAGCACTCATAAGCCTTTGGATCAAATTTTCCCAAATTTTCTTTGTTATTTAGAACAAAACATTTGCATCCAAAGATGTGCAAGTAATCTAAGTTTGGTGAGTAGCCTTTCAAAAGTTCATAAGGGGTTTTCTTTAAAAATTTCCTTATGATTGTTCTATTTAAAATGTGGCAAGCTGTGTTAACCGCTTCAGCCCAAAGGAATTTTGGAACATTACTCTCACAAAGCATGGCTCTTGTCATCTCTTGTATGTTTCTATTTCTTCTTTCCACAACACCATTTTGTTATGGTGTTCTTGGACAGGAGAAGTTGTGAGATATTCCAAATTCCTCACAAAAGGATTCAAACAAGTTATTTTCAAATTCAGTTCCATGATCGCTTCTTATAGAAGAGATTTTCAAATCCTTTTCATTTTGAATTTTCTTACAAAAAGGTTCAAAGACCGAAAAGGCTTCATTTTTGTGTGCAAGAAATAAAACCCAGCCAAACCTAGTGTAGTCATCCACAATTACTAAATCATAATATTTGCCACCTAGGCTTTGAGTTCTTGTTGGACCAAATAAATCAATGTGTAGCAACTCAAGTGGCCTTTTAGTAGAGATGTCTTCCTTTGGTTTAAAAGAACTTTTTGTTTGTTTTTCCATTTGGCAAGCATCATAAGTGATGTCTTTGTCAAACTTAATCAAAGGAAGACCTCTTACTAACTCTTTCTTTACAAGTTTGTTTATTTGAAACATACTTGCATGGCCCAATCTCTTGTACCACAACCACTTTTCAAATTCTTTAGAGTGAAGACAAGCTACATTTTGATCCTTTAGTTCATCAAGAGTAAGTCCATACATATTATTGAAACGCTTGGCAACAAACATCACTTCATTTGTTTTTTCATTAACAACACAGCATTCAAGTCTTTTGAAAACAACTAAATATCCTAAATCACACAG
>NC_029773.3:10549827-10550620 GCF_000817695.3 Arachis duranensis | reverse complement strand
AGCAAATTTTGCTAAGTCACCATTCAGTCTTTTAATCATATCATTTAATCTTTCATTTTCAGCAATTAACTCATGTGAGGGATCCACAATGTGCTTTCCTTTTAATTTTTCAAGTTCAGATTTTAGACATCTGTTTTCTTCAATGATGTCCAAAGCACATTCAGTTTCCTTCACTTTTTCTTTTAAAAACTCATTTTTAGCTCTTAACACATCTCTTTCAGATCTGCATTCATTGTATTTGTTAAGCAGTTTTGAGGTGTTTGAGGTAAGATCATTAATAATAGCATGCAAGTCCTCAATGGTCAAATCATAATAGTTTACCTCATCGAGATTGTTGTTTCCAGCCATGAAACAGTCCTTGTTATCTCCTTCAGATTCTTCTTCTTCATTTGAGTCATTCTCGAGATCCTCCCAAGCTGCCATGAGTACTCTCTTCCTTTTCTTCTTTCCTTTGTCCTCCTTTTTGAGCTTTGGACAGTTTGACTTGAAGTGTCCAGCCTCCTTGCAATGATGACATGTCACCTTGCTCAAGTCTATCTTGTGCTCCTTTGAACTTGAGTCCTTGTATTTGCCTTTGCTCTTCAACATCCTTCTAAATCTCCTAGCAAAAAACAAAAGCTCATCATCTGAAATACCATCACTTGACTCACTCTCTTTCGGTTCTATTTGTGACTTAAGGGCTATTCCCTTTTTCTTTGAGTCTGTGTTTGTGTGTGTGGCTTCATAGGCAAGGAGTTTTCCTCTCAGCTCATCATAGGTTATGGGACTTATGTTGTTACTCTCGGTTAGGACA
>NC_029773.3:10549259-10549814 GCF_000817695.3 Arachis duranensis | reverse complement strand
GAGTTTTTTCCAGATTTCTTTGGCTGTCTTGCATCTAGACACCTTCCGGTATTCTTCAAAGCTGATAGCACAGTGAAGAAGGTTGATTGCTTTAGCGTTCAGCTCTATCTTCTTCTTATCATCTTCATTCCATTCAGCTTCTTCTTTTGGAGTCACCACTCCGTCAGCACTTGTTTTTGTTGGGATCTTTGGACCGCTCACAACGATCTTCCATAAGTTGTAGTCAATGGATTGGATGAAGATCCTTATCCTTTCTTTCCAGTATGAATAGTTCTTCCCGTTGAAGAAAGGTGGCCGGTTGTTTGACTGGCCTTCAGTGAGGGTGTAAGCAACTGTAGTTGTGCCCAAGTTGTTCGCCATTGGATCTTTGCTCCAAGCGGTTAAGCTTGATTCTTGAGACCTTAGCTCCTGATACCAATTGAAGGTTGTGGTAGGTTTAGAGAAGGGGGTTGAATCTATGCCTTCCTTTGGTTTGCTGTTTTCACCCTTTTTTAAAGCAAAGTTACAAATCTGATTCTGTTTGAACTCAGCAGCGGAAATTTATGAGACAAATTA
>NC_029773.3:10547833-10548773 GCF_000817695.3 Arachis duranensis | reverse complement strand
AAGTGTATCTCTCAGCCTTTTTCAATTTATGGCTTTTTCTTAAGCTTTCTCACTATGCCTTTTCTCTCAAGAAATTACAGAAAGATAAGCTTAGAAAAATACATTACAAGCAGTAAAACATGAAGGAGATTGACTTTATCAACAGCCTCTGTGCTATGCGAAAAACCAGATTAGCAAGCCTCTGATTCAGTTCTTCATACTGGCGGAATGCACCTTTGATTAGGTTACACTGTCCAGTTAGTTGAACTTCTTCAAAGAGCTCTCTCAGAACAAAACTTTCAAACTCCGGTTTTCTCTCCTTGGTTCTTCCGAATGAGCAGCAAGCTTCTTTTATCTCCCTGCATGTTGCTCGGTTCTGCTTCCAAGGTCAACACCTTGATCCTTGAGCTTCACCAATCCACAAGCTCACTTTTTCTTCTTAATCATCAAAGTAGAACCTTTCCTTCTGACTTTTCCAACTTGACCGAAAGCCATGAAGGAGGAACCGAAATTGTCAACCAAATCTGAACCATAGATATGCAACTTGGTCCCCAAGAATCTCTTATGACCGTGGAATTGTCTCATACCTGTTCATGAGACAAAAAGCTCCAGCAAATACATCAACACTTTTCAAATAAGGAATCATAACTCAAAATTCCTAGACAAGTCCTAAGCATGCAGAATCTATCCTCAGCTAATGGTTTTATAAAAATATCTGCTAATTGCTCCTCTAATTTAACAAATTGAATGCAAATATCCCCCTTTTGGACATGTTCTCTTATTGAGTGAAATTTTACTTCAATATGCTTAGTCCTAGAGTGCAAAACTAGATTTTTAGAAATATTGATGGCACTCATATTATCACACATTAAGGGAATATTTTCAGCATTTAATTTGTAATCAGCAAGCTGTGTTTTTAACCATAAAAGCTGAGAACAACAAGAAGAAGCAGCTATATACT
>NC_029773.3:10510582-10547569 GCF_000817695.3 Arachis duranensis | reverse complement strand
ATTAAAAATTATTTTTTATATAAAAATAAAAGTTTTATTAAATTAAACTTAAAATTTTTTAGAATAATGCCACGTGTTATGTAATTGGTTCTCTACCGTTCGATTGTTTGTCGTGAAATGGAACCACACAGGAGATTGAATGTCAAGCTTTCACAATAATTATAATATAGTTAAAAAATAAAAACAAAACTATTTAAATCATTGTCCCTCTTTTTTGGTGAAACGAAGATCAGTGTCCTTTTCCATAAAAGAAGGGCATAGGAAATTTCTAGATAAATATTATGCAAGAGAAGAAAAAAGAAGCTGACAAAGATTGTTTAAAATATTTAGGATTACAAGATTTTTTTTTATCGGTATAATTGCGGGAAATTGCAATTTTTTTCGGTAAAGATTCTGAACGGAGAATTCTGATTTTTTTATTTAATTTAAATAAATATAGTATTTATAAAAATGAATAAACAGTGAGTTAATTATAAAAACGTATCTTAAAATATATCTCAGACATTGAAGAATAATCCTAAAATGATCATATCTCAAATGTTGTGACATCGTGCTGTGATAGGGTGACCGCGAATCACATCCTAAAGGATATAATTAGGATCTCAACACCCGAGATATGTGTATTATGGTTTAAATGTCTCTGAACCCAAGATATGTTAGAGAATTAGTCTATTTATAGAACCCATCCCAATACCTCCCCTCATACAATTCACAAACCAATCTTTTCTTGTTTTTCTTTCCGTTTTGTTCTGATGGAGAATAATCAATTCTTCTTTGTTGTAGTTTATCCCAATGGAATAGTCAAATATGGTGATGAAGGAGTAATTTTTGAGTCTGACAAGACTGTCATATTGCGCACTTGCCTGGTTGATTGCCTGGATGCGCTAAAGACAATCAAGCTGAGCAATATGAGGGACTAGGTACGAAGGAGAATGGGCGGGTTGCATATAGATTTCTAACGGTGGACTTACTAACCAGTTATTTTGGATTGATGCGGATCAGCATGTGAGCGTAATGTTCAACGTACATGCACGACTAATGCCACAACATGTGATGGAGTTGTATGCTGTGATCCGTGACGTGGTTGTTGGTGATGGTCCGTCTCCTTCGACTCCTGAAATTGTGTCGCTTGAGGCCACACCGATCCACTATGCCCAGCCTCATGATAGTGCCAACGAGGACGACAGTGAAAGCGATTCAACTTATGTTGCCGGCTCTGGGTCGTCAAGCGATACAGTGTCCGAAGATGAGTATGTGCCCGAGACTCCCAGCGGCGGTGTTGATAGGTTTCTCCTGCCTCCTTCTTTGGCCATTCCTCGACTGTCGGATATTTCTAGCCATTATCAGACGTTGAATTTGGATGCAATGTAGCCGGACAATCTTCTGAACACCGGGGACGCGGAGGATTACAATACGGATGGTGGGGTGAAATTCCGAGTTAGGCATAATGTTAAAAACCGTGAAACAGTTCTAATAGCAGTGAAGAACTACAGTATTCGATGGAATGCAGAGTACATAATTTTGGAGTCAGATAGGCTTAAATATCACTGTCGTTGCAAGCAATTTACCAACGGTTGCCCATGGAGTGTTCGTGTGGCACTACGACATAACTTGAATTACTGCTATATGTTACGATTTATTTTGGATGCATAGAGTCTATTACGTTAGTTTTGTGTTTTGCATAATGTTGACATCCGTGCAAAATTTGTAGAGAAGTGCGTCGATTCAGTGGATCACATACCTGTCTGATACCTACCATGTTTCAGGACCATGCTCAGCTGGATAGGGGTTTGATTTGTAGGGTCGTGTTACCTATAATAAAAACTGACCCGTCAGTATCTATCCTAGTGTTGCAAAGTGATGTGCATCAGAGTTACCATTTCAGCCTTCATATCAAAAGGTGTGGATGGCAAAGTAGAAAGTGGTTGCCAAGATTTATGGCGACTGGAAAGAGTCGTAGAAAAGGATACATGCGCTCTTACAAGCTTTGCAGAAGTCCCTCCCAGGTACGATTCACGAATGTGTTGTTGTTCCTTATTACAACGGAGACATGGTTGACAGAGAGTAGAATCAGTTTGATAAAGTTTTTTAGGCATTTTTTTCCATATATTGAAGCGTTTAAGCATTGCAAGCCTTTTGTATCTATGGACGGGACACACTTGTACGGAAAGTACAGGGGCATACTGTTAATTACTGCGGCTCAAGGTAACAACAATATTCTTCCTGTAGCTTTCTCATTAGTTGAGTCTGAGACAACGAAGTCATGGTCATTTTTCCTCTCGAATTTGAGACAACATGTTACTCCACATCTAGGAATCCTTTCCATATTAGATAGATCACAGGCTAGTCACGCCGCCCTCAACACACCTCACAGTGGATGAAAACCTTTGTCAGCATATCATGCTTACTGCATCTGGCACATGGCTTCAAATTTCAATTAACGGTTCAAATTGTTCGAAGGTAAGAGGTTCCTCATAAATGCTGCGTAAAATCCAAGCAAGGAGGGTTGCGACTGGTACTTGGATTCTTTGGGTACACTATCTCTGAGATGGTGGATTAGGCTATTCGTTTCAGGAAGGATTTATGGCTACAACATTGCGACGAAGGTTGTCAGTATGGTCACATGACAACGAATCTATTGGAGTGCATAAATGCAGTGATGAAGGGGTAGTCATCGACGTTCACTGGATCCGCTGGCCTGTGCTGCTGCCCCCTAGCTGCCTCTTCACTTTGTCAACGTGATGAAACTCTACAATGTAAAAGCAGACGATAGAGACGACAGCCCTCCATGTAAAGCTCTGCGTCACTCATAAGCCAGTTGGGCCCAATTTGACGTAGCTGGAGATCCTCATAAGGTGTACACCAAAACTGTTCACATCAGGTTAAGGTACCGTAATTATAAACGATATACCAATGCATGGAAAAAATACATAAATCGTACCTGGTGAAATGTCGGTGCATCAATGCAACGACGCAGACTCTAGATCCTGCCATCATGACGATCTCTACTTTGCTGCCCTAGCCCTGCCAACCTACCCACAACAAAGATAAATTAATAGAATTTAGTTAATTATATTCCATAACATAACACGTGTTCAATGTTTACTACTTGGTAAGTTAAAAATTATTGACAATATGTATGTACCTAGAAGCAAGTGGGAACCTGATGACGTCGTATCCCGCTGGACTAAAAGACGAGAACTTATGGTAGATCCACGAGACAAGCGGCATTCACTCCGTAATGTCAATCACATCACACGATGTCGCGATGCACAATGAGTGGTACGTATGATAGATCAGTGCAAACCCCCATGACAACTGGCTGCAACTATCAAAATCCTTCAGCAGCAGCAGCCATCTCAAAGGGTCAAGTGTTGCAGACTAGTCTGTGAACAGAAACCCCCTGATAAGTACCATCAAGTAGCACCAGGTATACTGACGGAGTGTATCCGGGGCTACCCCATCAAAAATGTGTGCAACACTATTCCTGAGCCACGTCAGCCTCACCCCAAAAATCTGCTTTCCTCCCTCCGGCTGTGGCGGCGGCCTGGCGCCCAGTAAATCCTCAACCCACTCCCAAGTGACGTATCCATGCCATCGTTGGAAGTCTCTAGTACAACCTCCGATGGGCTCTCCAGCAGTGCGCAGACCAATGTGACATGCAATATCCTGGAGCATAATGCTGGCCTTACCCCCATGAAAGGTGGAACGTGTGGATCTTGGACCTCCACCGCTCGACAAATGCAGAGATCAAGAAATTATCAAACAAAAAATTTCTCAACTCTACTGCATGTCCAAATCCAGCCTCCTTTTTATAGGGCAATAGGATGGCCAGCGGCAGGAGACCCAGGGTCACACGGCATGGCAACAGTAACCATGGTCTCTGCAATTCCCAAAACATTTACTAGCGCATATTAATTACATCTAAACCATTAATTGTTGCTAAACATTACTAAAACTTATAATCCACCTAGATAAGCATTTATATTAAATGTAACAAATACCTACTTATTGGACTAATAGGTTAAATGAGAGTTACTTATTTTATTATTTAACTTAACTCACAATTAGATACTTATTTTATTTATTTAACTTAAGTAATTACAATCAATTATACAAAGTATACAACAGTCCTAGGTATACTAAAGAAATCAATGTAGATCTTCTAACTTTGTCAACTCACTATACTTACTCCATTAATTAAGTTACTAAAGACTAAACATCTAAACTTATTATTCACTAACAATAAAAAAGGTTAAACTACTAACCTCAAAGTCTAAACCTCTAGCTACGTGTCAAGTAGCATTCAGTTTGTTGATGCCTCCTTCGCAGACATATTGTTGGGGGCCATATTTTCTGAAGGAACTCGAATTCACACGTCTAGAAGGTCACAAAAGTGGGAAAAAATGGTTGTAATGCATGTAATTCTTGGATGCTAATCCCCATCCACGACAATTGCTCTTATCTCGGGTGCTGAGACTCCCTTTATAAAACACTTCTATCTCGGATACTCAGTATCCGATATCAGCGCTTATACATATCCCGTGTGTACCTGAGATGTGACTCGCCATCACCCTATCACAGCACGGTGTCACAACATCCGAGATATGACCATTCTGGGATTACCCCCCAGCGTCTGAAATGTGTTTTAGGATGTATTTTTGTAATTACCTCACCGTTTATTCATTTTCATAAGTACTATATTTATTTAATTTGAATTAAAAAATTCGAGAAGTATATGATAAAATGGCTATATTAGAAAAATTAAAATACAAAATTTTTTAATTCTAAATTCATATTTCATTTAAGATAGAATAAAATAGAAAAATTAAAGGGTGAATACCTTTTCTAGCTTCTGACCTTTTTTTCGTGAGACATATCGCACCCTAATCATTCTTAAACCTCATCTTGGACCCTATCCACTAAAAAATAGGCAAAACGACTACTACAACTGGATAGCAAATAGTTACCACTACCAAGTGCGCCATATGTCAGTTTCTTTGGTTAGAGGAACTAAAAACCCCCTCTTAACATCTTCCTCCTCTTCTTCATCATCCTCCATTTTCTTTCCCTTCTTCTTCTTCTCCTTTATCTTTGCATCTCCATCATCATCATCATCATCGAGCTTAACCATCAAATCAGCACATAGCTAAAAATACTATATAAGCTAGCTGAGGTAAATGATCAAACACCTACATTGCAATAATGAAAAAAAGGTTAAAATCCAAACTTTATGGTTCTGTTGCTTCTTTTTGTGTTTTGTTTTGATGTCATAAACTGTGATGATGCCCAATACAAACAAAATTCAAACTTCATGTATCAGTATCCCTTGTTTTAGGGGATATTATCAAATAAAGGTTAAAATATTGTTAATCATATAACGTAATTTAAACAAGAACAAGAGAACCAGAGAAGGGAAAAGGGACTACGAACTATATTAAAATCAAAGCAAGCCTTTTTGTTGTAGCAAATGATATGAAAATTGAAACTGATGATGCATATATATTATACCAACTAGACCAACCAACAAAATTATAAAGCAGAGGCAACAAGTAGTAAGGGATATACAATTTTGGGCTTAAATACCTAGCTTGATGACTACCGAAAATTTTCATCCATTAACAAGAAGTTAGAAATCTGCAACAAAATTAGAACTGGAATTAAATTCCATCGGAGAAGGTTAAATAAGAGAAAAGAAAGGATATGGGTTACCGTTAATTGAAGGGGAAGACTAGCACAACGGCAATAATGGTGGCTATGAAAGAGCGACGATGGCGCAGCGACGATGGCGCAGCGACAATGGAAATGGGGAGCTGGTACTGAAATGACTGAGGTAAAATGGGGTAGCCCTTGCATTTTACCACCCCGCCATCCCACACTTATCTCACGCGCCAATGGGATCCCCTAAATCATGCTCTGTTCTGCTATGTTTTTAGAACCATCTTCTTCATATTTTTCTTCTTCACCGCTGCTCAGTGAAACGGCGACTTGGGAATTATTAGTTGAGATTGGCACGGGAAACGGAGTAGGTGACATGGGAAGAGAGCCAGGCATTGATGTAGGGAGGGTGGAACACGTGGTTGCAATGTGGCAGGAAGAGAGCTAGGTGTTGAGGATGTTGGGGCTGATGCTGCCATTACAGCAGGAACAAGGCGGAGGAAGGGTCCCTTGGGTTATCATTGGAGAAAAGCGGTTTCATTGGCTAGACCGGGAACTGTGCCTCTGTGCCATTGCCATGCTGATAAAGAATGAGAAGAGAAAGGAGAAGAAGAAGTAGAGGAAGAAAATGGAGGAGAAGAGGAGGAGGTTGAAGAAGAGGAGGAAGGTGTTAAGAGGGAGTTTTTAGTCCCTCTAACTAAAGGAATTGACACATAGCATAAATGTAAGACCTAGAAATTTTATGAGTCAATTTTAATTTATTTACTCATTAAAGACTTTAATTCAGAAATTATTTTATTAAAACTAATTAAATTAAGTTTTGATAACTAAATTAGAATTTTTATCTAATTTTATAATTATTGAAAAATTTTCATATTTAAATTATAAAATTTAGTAATTGTAAAATAATAAGAATTTTATATGATTTGATTTAAATAATTGAGATTTTGGTGTTTAATACTTTTATTTTTATAAATAAAGAAAATTAATCATATTACCTTAAATTATTGAATTGGAGTATTTATTTGAAAATAATTTATAAATTTACGATAAAATAGTATTTCATTAAAGATAATTTTGTTGAAGTAAAATTGGTTTTTCAATTATTATATTAACCCTATTTTTATTTGAAATTACCAAATTACCTTTATACCTATTTTTACTCAAAACCCTAACACGAAATTCTAACAACACCCTCACTCACCTCTCACTCTCAGCTGCACACACCCTCACTCACTTCAAACTCTTTCCTCACGCACACACATGCTCGATGGTTAGTAAAGAAAGGGAAGAAAGAAAGAAAAAAAGGAAAAGATAGAATGAGGAGAGCAAAGGGAAAGGAGGAAAAAGAGAGAGAAGGAGGGGTCGTGCCCTGTCGATGCCATTGTGCCGCCGCCACTGTCCATTGGAGCTGCCGCGTGTGAGGAGCCTCAATCCGTCCACGAGCCACAGTCGCACACCAAAAGAGGAGAGAGAGATCGGGAAGAGAGAGACGCGAGGAGGGAGAAAGGATTCGCGCTACCAGCTACGCCGTCACCGCCGCGGGAGGGTCGCCGTCGCCATGCTATGCATCATCGCCGTCGCCGTTCCTTGCCATTTCTACTGTCGACGATGCCTGGATCATCGCCTTCTGGATCGCGTGGAGGAGAAAGGAACCGCTGGGTGTCACCGCGCCTTGCGTCTGCCTTCGCAGCCATCAATGGTTCACCGTGGCCGTGGTGGAGAGCTCAGATGGGAGAGGATGAAGCTGCCTCTGCCATCGGGTTTTCGTTCTTTTGAATTCCTGGATTATTATCATCGCTGCGTGATTGTTACAGTTGTTGTCACTGGAGCTTTTGTTCGCCGATGTCACTCTAGATAGTTGTTAGAGCTGCTGCAGGGTCGATTCAAAGTTATGGCTGCTTCGTTCTGTTGTTACAGTAAGTATTTCTATTTCGGAAAGCTCGCGTTAGTGTTATGTTATGTGTTATTAAGGTTTTCGCGATATTAATGTTTTAGGATTTAGTAACTGAGATTGCATGTTGCAATTAAAGTTGTTGCGAAAGTAAGTGGAGCTGTGGTTGCGGCTGCCGATGATTTCGAGCTGAGAGAAAAGGTTTTCGTGATGCGTTGGGTTATGGGTTCAACTTTTCGAGGTAGGAATTTTTCTAAAAATTCAATTTTTATAATTTGGAATTGTTATAAATGGATATTAATATGAGAAATACATTTTTGGTGATTATGCAATTCTTATGAATTGTCTGGCCTGATTTGGATGAATATGACTATTTATTTGAATTGAATTATTGATTGATTTTGTTAAACCGGTGGTTGTTGAATTGGTTTTATTAAGGTTTTGGAAATAATTATTTGGTTTTAAACCCGTTGGAAAAGGTTGAGGAATGGTTTGGTTGGGATCCGAAAAGGGTGATAAAGTTCGAGTTTTAGGGGAGATGTTGTCGAAATTTTGTTATAAAATTTAAGACCTATTTGAAATGTTGTTTAGAAAAAGATTGGATTTGAGAAATTTTACTATTTGATTTTTAATTTATTAAGAAAATAGTTAAGCCTCAGTGTCGTCCTTGAACTTTAAATTGCCCCAAATTTGTCCTTAGGGCCTTCAAAATGGGCTAAACCCATCGGGCCAACCCATTTACTCATTTAAATGGACGGGTTTTGCCTCTAAAATTAAACCCGTTTAAATTTTGGGCTAAACGGGCTGAGCCAGATTAACCCGAAAAAAATGACGGGTTAAACAGTCTAGCTCGCAGGCTAAACAGTTGGCCCGTTTAATTTTTTTTTTACATTTTTTAAAAAAAATCACTTTCAATCGATATTCCTCCCGACTCGACCTCAAAATCTGACCCATCAACTAAAAAAATATTTTTTAAAACTATTTTTGACCTAAGTGGTATTTTTTGTCAAAATATTTTTAAAAAAGTAAAACTAAATGATAAACGGGATGGCCCGTTTAACCCACCGGGCTTACTATAAACGGTCCAGGCTAAAAAATTCTGTCACGTGAATAAAGCGGGCTTAAATAGGCTAGCCCATTTAACCCACGGGCTTAACGGACCGGGCCTAAATGGGCCGAGTTAGCCCGTTTGATAGCCCTATTTGTCCTTCACTTAACAATAGTCATCTTTGAGATACTTTTTAGTGACCAAATAATAACCTAGTTGGACGGAGGCCACGTTGGAAGCCACGCTATGCTGATAGTTTTATTTTTTTCGCCCAAATAAAACATAAATGATGTCCTTTAGGGTATTTTAAGGGTTTTAACTCCAACATGTTAAACCATTGGGTGTCCGTTTTGGCAAAAAAAAAGGCATCGTTTTGGCCAAAAAAAACAAAAGAAAAGGAGAGAATAACGTTAGAGTTTGGTTAATGGCTTGGTCACTCACTCCTCTTTCACTCTTCGTTATTGTGACTGTCACTCTTATAAAACCTAGAAAAATAATGAATAATTAGTTAATAAATCAAAAGCAGCGATAATGATTGAGAAATTAAAATTTTAACTTAGAAAATAAATTTGAGCACGAAAATAAATTAATTGCAAAAAAACATGTACCAGCATTAAAAATTAACTGCATCGACTTAAGTTTGTCCAGTAATGCATGTGAGAAAACTAAAACTATAAAAATAACAAGAAAATTATTTAGAACAAAATTCAAACACTTATATTAAAGATTTTGACTCAAGATAGGACCAATGGACTAAAATTACATCGAGCCTTTACTTACGCCCAAACCCATGACCCAAACCCCTTAACCCATGTGCCTCAACCAATATAACACTTTGGTAGTGAGAGGAGGGAGAGCTCAAAGGGAAGAAGCGAGAAAGCTCAAACCCCTGAATACTATTCACATTCACACTCAATTCCACTTTTCTCCTAAACCGTAGCTCCGATTGAAGACCCGTTTGTGACTATGTGACCACCTCATTGTCCTCTTCGTTTCTAACAAACCTTTGTTGCCAGTACTCCCAATAACCTTAGCCCATTTCTCTATTCAACTCTATTTTTGAGTTTGGGATTTAAGGAGTTGAAATATTATGATTTTGATGCTTTAGGGGAAACTCAAACACAATTTCTAACGAGGTTTTGACCCAAGATTAAGTTATACAAGATAAGAAAACTCAATCCCTCCATTATCCCTAATTTTTTTAGTGAAAACTCTAGTATAAATGTTTGAGTAATTGATGTAATTAGATTATATGAAATAGCTTAGATTGATTGATTAATTTGGTGCGAGTTGGAGGCTTAGGTTGATTTCGGAGAGTTTGGTGGAGGCTTGGTTGGTTAATTGAGGCTTAGGTCCATTCAGAGAGAAAATTCAAGAGTTAGAAAACTGCCGTCAATAAGGTACGAATTTTGATTTTGGATAGATATTATGTAAGATTATGTGAAAATCTAGGTTAAATGCTCCTAGGATAGTGTTGAATAGAAATAGTTATTTAAGGTTTAGTGTTTAATAGTTTGAAAAATGATATATATATATATATATATATATATGAATGAATTTGGATACAAAATTGTGATTTGATTGCCTATTATGGCGATTAATATCAAAATTGGGCCGAAATTCGTTAAGTGAACGTGTGGCCAAAGGCCTTAATTGATTAAATTATGTGAATTGGTATGTTTAAGTGTTGGATGATATATGTGAATTGTTGGTAGATGTTGTTGTTGAATAACGTGAGGGTTAATTGAATTGGAATTGGTGATTTGGATTTTGAATGGCTAGGATATGGTTGAGAATTGATGTTGAGTGATAAGGATGCCTAGGAATTTGGTTATGTTAGCTTGAAAGAGGTAAAATATAGAGAATTGTAAAATTGGCATTTATGCAGAAAATTGGTAAAAATAGATTTTTTGATCAATTTCAACGGGAAATAATTTGGCGCTCGAAGTTTGAAATTGCATGAAATTTATCTTGAATTAAAGATGATGATGAGAGCTTTAAAACCGTCAAAGAATGGAAGAAAACAAAATTTTGTAGCTAAAGTTATTAACGTTCAAAAACTGTTGTTAAAAACTGAAATTTCAGATTCTGTAGAAAATCAGAAAAATTGGCTGGTGTGCTTGTGCACAGAGGCGCGCGTGCACACTAACAGAGTGTGTGTTTAAGCCTGTGCATACCCAGAGGGGTGTGCATATCCACAATGGTGTGCGTACGCACATCAAGAAAATTTTGCAAGCTGTGCACGCACAGGGTGGTACGTACACACACGACAGGAAATGCTCTCTGATCTGTGCGTGCGCGCAGAGGTTTGCGTGTGCACAAGTCCTGTTTTCTTGAAAATCTCTGTTTTTGACTATTTAGCTTTTTCGGTAAGCTTGTAAAACCTTGTAACCCCATACGATGTTTGATAACTAGTTTTTAAGCTAAAAAAAAGTATGGTTAAATCCAATTAATTGGATTGATTAATTTCGAGATAAACACTTAGTTAACTGGAGGGAATTGTTATGGGGATGGAGGTTCATCCAACTCGCGGTGAGGATGGTGGTGTTATCCCACTCACAAGGTAACGAATTGTTTAATTGGCAAAGAGATTTTTTATTAATGAATCTAATAATTATGAAATTGATTAAAGACATTGATGCTGACTGATTGTGGTCTGAATGACTGAATTGGCAAGGACAGAGATTTGTCTCGCTTGCGTGGCAAGGTCGTGAGTGTAGTCCCGATTGCGTATTGACTTGACATTTGTTTCGAGCGAGGTTGGTGGTTTTTATCCCAATTGTTCGTGATTTTCGGGCAAGGTCAGTGGTTTTATCCCGCTTGCTCATGGTTGAGGTGTGATGTGGGGATGGTGATTTGATCTCGCCCACATTCCACCTTCTCTTGGTTGCAAGATGGACGGCATTCTCCGTTGAAATGAGACGTCATTCTCTGTTGTCTAGGCATTATTTGTACCTCTAGGAGGTGAAATGGCACTCTTCGTTGAGATAATGCTACCATGACTTGTTTAAATTCCTCTTAGGGATACACACCGAGAAACCGATGCAGGTGATGCTAGCCGAATTTTGTGTTAAGTTTGGTAGTATAACCGACACGTGATCTCATGGCCAATAGGAAAGGCATGCATCCTGTACATCTATTTGCTATTGTTTGGGTGTGCTTATTGTATTTAGTTTGCCTATGTGAATAATTCTGTTTAACTGCTAAATGTATTATTTGTTGTATTTGCTCTTTGATTGTGTATAATTTACATTGATTCTTAATATGTCTGACTTTATTGGATAAGATACTGATATGAATAACTGTGATATTGGTAATAAATATGATTTTGTTGGAAAGAAATTGAGGTTGGAGAGGATTGATAAGGGTTGAAATAGGATGTATTTTGTACACTTTTGTTTTTGTAATATTCTAGCCAGCCTTTTCTTCGCAGGTCAATACTGGTTCTTATTAGGTCGTCGTTTTGTTTAACCTCTCTTCAGATGCTCCTAGTTATATTATTATTCTTCAAATACTATGTATGTATATTTTGCTTTTAGATGTCGTAATACCTCACCACCTCTAATTTACAACTATAGCATAAGACTTTATGTGGTAGGGTATTACAACTCTCACTCTTTCACTGTTCTGACTTCTGCGCCTCTGTCGTCTGCCGTTCGCCACCATTCTCTGTCAATCGCCTGCATCTCCTTCGTTTGCTCAATTTCGCGTACAGCTACACTCCACTCTCTACTATTTGCTTTGCTATATCTTACTTTCGCAGTCTCGCTCTCTCTTCTCCTTTGCTACACGTTGAGCCTCTGTCGTCTGCTACCCTGCCGGTATTCGTCATGCTACCACTGCTCATCATGTCCTCTGCAGTTTGATTTGGTTCGCACATAGCCGCATACATCCTTGGGTGGCTGGGTTATTCTCACTCTCTACTTATCTACTCTACTTTGCTGTCGTTGCTCGTTGCTTCTCTTCCTGCACGATTGCGCCGCTTCTCTGCCTGCAAGGCTATGCTGCTTCTGTGCTCCATTCAAGTTTTTTTAATTCAAATTTGTTACATGTTAGTTTGTTACTGCATTTTTTAGTTGTTATTCACTTCATTTTTTAGTTGTTCTACGATAATCTGAACTCTTAATATCTGAATTCTGATAATTTTTAAGTCATTTTTCATAATTGTAATTTGTAAAGGTGAAAAGTTGGATTTATTTTAGTTTTGTTTGGAGAATGATGTTGATTTATGTCATTAAATTTGAAAGCTATTGCAGTTACAAATTTAGTAAATTACAGTGTTACTGTATAACTATGTCAGTATATAATATAGCTGATGATTCAATGTTCATAGTTAATTATTTGATTTATGGTCAGAATGTTTATTTAGGGACAACCTTACTAATTTTATTATGTGTTTTGAGGTTAAAATTGTTAATTTTGAATAGCCTAATTCATAACAGGTAAACTTGTGTGAGTCTATGAGTTGAGTCTAGGTCAGCACCACGAGTTTACTTAGACTCACAACTTTGACAACTTTGCATGTGAGGGTAATGTTTGACACGCATGTTAGGCTAATGCCACAATATGTGATGGAGCAGTATGATGCGGTTCATGATATTAGTGGTAGTTGTGGGTCGTTGTAACGCTCTACCACACAGAGCTTTACGCTTAAGTTATAAAACAGAGGTGGTGTGGTATTACGACATCTAAAATAAAAGTATATATATATATATAATAATTGAAAGAGCGTAGTATACTATGAGCCTTGAAGAATAGGTAAAACAAAATCGCAAAATTAAAAGCGCAACGCTCAGAAATAATGTAACTTGCGTATGAAGAAAGCTAGAGTTCATAAACATATAGAAGATAATAACAAAGGGTCAAGAGCACAAAATAATAAGCTCCTAACTCAGCCTGCGAAGTTAAGACTGGGCGGAGAATATTTACATACATATATACTTAACCCCAAAACCCGAAATATATATAGTAAATCTTGGTTCTCCATAAACTGCTAAGAGGTGCAAAATAAAACAAATATATACATAAGGAGAGTCTAGACATATATAACAAAAGATCAAAAGTAAAGTCCCAAAATGACCACTTCGCTGCAGAACTTCAGACGCCTAGCGAGGTGTCTCTTGACCTGCATTTGAAAAACACAAAATAATAAGCTCCTAACTCAGCCTGCGAAGCTAAGGCTGGCCGGAGAATATTTACATACATATATACTTAACCCCAAAACCCGAAATACATATATAGTAAATCCTGGCTCTCCATAAACCGTTAAGAGGTGCAAAATAAAACAAATATATACATAAGGAGAGTCTAGACATATATAACAAAAGATCAAAAGTAAAGTCTCAAAATGACCACTTTGCTGCAGAACTTCAGACGCCTAGCGAGGTGCCTCTTGACCAGCATTTGAAAAACACAAATATCTTTTGGGATGAGAATCGGGGATTCTCAACATGGTAAAGGTGCTACGTACATAAGATATAAGGCCTTGGGAATGCCAGAGGCAATCCTAGAACACCGACACCCAGATTATAAAACTTAAGCAACTAAAACAGAAACCATAAATCAAGGTATTTTCTAAGGGTTCTACCTCAACTAAAACTTAAACCTAACCCTCAATCCTTCTCGTTTTCTCCAATCCCCAACACTAGAGAACCGCACATACAACCAAGCAGACAAAGACAAACACAGGTAGAATTGATGATTGGATTTTTTACGATTTAGAATTTCACTAATGAATTCTCGTTGTAAAGTATAGTTTCTAAACCAAACAATAATCCTTTCATACAAAAAGTTGTTTGTCACTAGTACAAACCCCTAAAATTTATAAAACGAAGTATTGGACCTCAGGTCGTTCTCCCTAGGAATTGTAATGAAGTGTCTTGTTATTGGTTGTGAGTTATATTTGGGGTTTTTAAGATTTTAGACAAGAAATATAAATGGCAAAGAAAATAAACTAACAACTAGCAAAGCTCTTGGCAAGATATGAGAACTAGAAGTCCTATCCTAGTTATCCTCCTCAATTGTGATGACAAATTGTCCATTACTCCCACTTAGTTAACCTCTAACCATGGAGGAAAGTCAAGTGGATGAATCAATTTGATTCCTCAAGTCCTAATCAACTCCCAAAAGAAAGACTAGCTTTAGAGGCATTCAAATCAATTTGCAACTTCTAATTATCAATCAACAAAGGAATTAGATAACTCAAGAGTCACTAATTACTCTACCTAGGCCAAGAGAAACAAAACCTACACTAAAATCCAACCAAGCATTTCATCGAACACTTGGAAGGCACAAAAGAAAGCATAGTAAATTGATAACAAGAATGAAATCTAACAACAATTATTGAAAAGAATTAACAAAAACAATTCAAGGAAACCACAATTATCATGAATTACCTCAAATTGCATTATTGAAAGAAAACCAAGGAACAACAATCTATCCAAAACAAAATGAAGAATTACAATTATTAAAGCACATAACTAGAAAGAGGAAAAGGAGAAGATTAAGAATTGATAAAGGAAAAGTGAATCAAAGCATGAATTAAACCTAGATCTAAGAAGAGAGATTAACCTAAACCTAATCCTAATTCTAGAGAGAAGTGAGAGCTTCTCTCTCTAAAACTACTCTAATCCTAATCCTAATGATGCTAAAAATGATTCCAAGATGTCTTCCCCTTCAATCCTTGATCCTTTTATTCCTTTCTATCAGTAATTGGCGCCAAAATGGGTTCAGAAATCCTTCCAAATCGCCAGGCACGTGTTGCTTTAATGAAGTCATGTACGGACTGCGACGCGTGCGCGCACGGTACGCGTGCGCGCCCCTGGCCGATTCTGCAATGTGCGCGCGAGCGCCTTGTGCGCGTGCGCGTGCTTGGCTGATTTTACTTCTTTGACTTTTCATACTTCTCTCCACTTGTATGTTTCCTTCCTTGCTCCCTTTGATCCATGCCTAGCCTATTTCAATCCTGGAATTACTAGCAAACACATCAAGGCATCTTATGGAATCAAAGAGGAATTAGAATTCATCAAAATAAGGCTTAAAAAGCATGTTTTTACACTTAAGCACAAATACGGGAGAGATTACAAAACCATGCTAATTCATAGGTTAAATGCGAGAAAAGGTCATCACAATACCCTAAATTCACTACTAGATAAACCCTAAAAATGGGGTTTATCAAGAATACAGGTACTGCAGGTAGCAAATAAAACAATTAACATGATAAGTTCACTTAGGCATTCCCAAATAATGCACAAACAAGCAATTCAAACAATATGCATATGATACATGCCTGCCCTATGGCTGATGAGCCTCATCTGTCAATTATCAAGCTAACCCGACAAGTTTGACTGCTAAACCCTGGATTGTCCCCCGACGCGCATCCCCAAGAGTCTATGCATAAATTTTTCTCATATATATAAAATTGCTCAATGGGGTTAACCTTCTCAGGAATTTATAAGTGCCCAATCACCTCTTACGTCGTAGGATCAACAGAGTATCAAGTCTCAACCTGGAACACGTGGTGGCAAGCCACGGTACTTTACCCAGGGAAACTCGTACTCAGATAATCATTTTATATTCATTCATAAACATTTCATAATCATTCATTATGGCCATATCATCACTTATACATCATATAATTGCACTTTTTATACATAACTCATCATAACTCGGAACAAGTGGGACAAAATCAAAATCTTGCGTCTATCCGGGGAGTCTCTATACTAACTAACCTGGAGTAAGTGGGGCGAAACCACAACCCTTGCGTCTACCTAGGAGGTATGTTCTCATATGTCTAGGAGGAACATAGGAGGGGATCCTAACCTCCCACTATCTCGCTGGGGGCGATTTTACAATATCAAGAGGAACAAGGAAGGGGATCCTCACCTTCTACCATCTTTTGATAGATAATATTATAGGAATTGACAACAGAAGGCCACATATAGCCACTGCTGTATACAAATCACCTTCAGAATTTGATCTAATGGAATCACAAGTTTTATCAGTAATTATTAAGGATGAACCATTTGAGATTGATAAAGAATGGATAAGACAAGATTTTAATGCTGATTATAATAAACCACTAAGAGATTGGTATTTATCAACCATTCAAAAAATAAAAGTTATTAGACTAAGAGAACTATTCTATGATTTTATGAAAGAAAATAGAATTAGTTTATACTTCTTTGATTGGTATGTTAGTTATTACTCCAAAAACGATAAGAAATTATGTCCTTTAACAAAACCAACTGTTATTTGGAAAACAAGCTCAGGATCAGTAATAAAATCTGAATATCCTCCTAAGAAAACTATCAAAATATAAATTAGAAAAGACCTAGAAGTTGAAGCAACAGCCTATAAAGATAGCAATACAGAAAGAAATATAGAAAAAAGAGATATTAAGAAACTACATCAACAATTAAACTTTACTAATACCATGTTAGATATAATAAAAAATCAATTAGGAAGAATGGAAAATATGGAAAAAGTCATTAAGATAGAAAAACCTATATATAAGTTACAAAGTTTAGATAATATTAGCTTAAAATTTAAAGTAGAAACAAAAGATGAAGAACTAAAAGAAAAATTTAGAAGTATTAGTCTAGGAAAATTAACAATTAATACATTACAAAAGGAAGAAGAATTAGAACTAAATAAAATATCCCATAAAAGAGATTATCCTAAATAAAAAATTATTATTCTAGACCATCACCAGTAGATGTAGGCCTAGAAGAGCGAACACAATTAGTGCAAAATAGTTTCTTAGGATCAGACTTAGTAGAATGGAATATAGATGGATTAAGTGAGCAGGCCATTTTAGATCAAATGTGTAATATGACTATGGCTGCAACTGCCTATAAGATGAGAAAAGCTTCTGATAAAGAAGCAGCAATTATGATAACCAAGTAAGGATTTACAGGACAATCAAAAGGTTGGTGGGATAATTTTCTCAGCATCCAAGAAAAAGAATTAATTATTAATAGTATTAAACAAGAAGATCAGTCACCAGACGCTACATCTACATTAATATATACTATTATTAAAAATTTTGTAGGAGATCCTAGTATTTTTAAAGATAGGATGCAAACTCAATTAATAAATTTAAGATGTCCAACCATGTCTAATTATAGATGGTATAAAGATGTTTTTATGTCAAAAGTTATGATAAGAGATGATGCACATGTATCTTTCTGGAGAGAAAGATTCGTAACAGCCTTACCAAAATTATTCTCTGAAAAAGTATTACAAAAACTACAAATACAGTTTGGGACCCAGATTTCCTATAATTCATTAATCTTTGGACAATTGCATAATATAATAGTACAAACAGGTATAGAAGTATGCACAGATACCAAGATACAACAAAAAATAAAACAAGAAAGTATCACGGGAAAAAGAGAGCTTGGCACTTTCTGTTATCAATATGGGATAACTCCTGAAAAAGCACATAGTGGATAGCATAAAGTTAAAAAAAAAATTTATAAAAAACCTAAATATAATATAGACAAACCCCTTTATTATGAACAGAAATATTATAAAAGATTTCATAAGATTCCTAAAGGAAAACCTAAATTTTTTAATAAGAAAAAACAAATAACATGTTGAAAATGTAAAAAACAATGACATTATGCTAATAAGTGTACGACAGAACAAAAAATAAATAAGATAAAAAAATAAAGAGATTAAACATGCTTTAACAGCCATACTAATCAATTCAGAATCAGAAGAAGAATTAAGTTATGAGGATTCTTCTAAAATTGAGAACTATTTTATACAACAATTAGACCTTATGTCAGAAGAAGAGAGCTCAGAAGGAAATAGTGGAAAAGAAGAATAGAATAATTGTTTAGGAATAGGATTATGTAACTGTAGAAATTGTGAAAAAACTGTAAATGTCTTAACTAGAGAACAAACCTCTACCCTGGTCAAAATAATAGACAAGTTAAAAGACACTCCCTTAAGAGATGAGTTCATAAGATAATTAGCTGAATTATTTAAAAAATAAGAAGAAAGTAAGCAAGAAATAAGACCAATAGAAATAAAAGAAATTTATAATCGTTTTAAAAATCCACAAGAAGAAGTTTTCCTTAATTCTCTCAAAGAAGAGATAAAAAAAATGTTAAAAAGAGAAGTTTCATAATTAAAACAACAAAATATCAATATGGACTATAGATTACTAAAGATAGAAGGAGAAAATATAATAAAAATCCAAGAACAAACTTTGAAAAATAATATTAGAAAACCAGAAGAGATTAGTAACATAACAATTCCCGAGAATTATATTAACCTGGTACAGAAAATTACATAAATATACTAACTTTATTAGTAAGCCAAAAGTGGTTCACTATGATAACCTTAATAGTGGGAGAAGAAAAATTTGATTTTATAGCTATGGTAGATTCAGGAGCTTATGTTAATTGTATACAAGAAGGATTAATATCGACAAAATATGATGAAAAAACTACAGAAAGAGTCCTAATGGCAGAAAATGATACAATGACTATAGACTATAAGTTATCTAAAGCAAAAATTTGTAAAAATAGAGTATACTTTGCCACTACATTCTTTTTGGCAAGAAATATATCTCATCAAGTTATATTAGGAAATCCTTTTACTTTATTATTATATCCCTTTAATGTCGACATCGACGGAATAACTTGTACACGAATCCCCAGTCAACCTGTTCATTTTGAATTTCTCACTAGACCAAAGCAACATGAGCTCAATATGTTACAACACCTCTCTACACAAGTTAGTGTAATGGAAACAGAAGTAAAACAAATTAATTGCTTGAGCCAAGAAAAAAGTTTACAACACCTACCACTTCAAATTAATATTACAGAAAGAAAGACAAGACAAATTAACTATTTAAACCAGGAAGTTACACATAAAAGAATAGAAGAACAATTACAAATTCCAAAAATACAAGATAAAATAAAAGCAATTGAAGAAAAAATTAAGAAATAACTATGTAGTCTAAACCCCACAGCTTTTCAGCATAGAAAATTACATGAAATATCTTTACCATATGAAGATGGGTTTAATGAAAAAAATATACCAACAAAGGCAAAACCGATACATATGAACAAAGAGTATCTAGAATATTGTAAAAAAAAATACAAGAATATCTGGATAAGGGACTAATAATGCCTTCAAAATCACCCTGGAGCTGTACAGGCTTCTATGTGATGAAAGCATCTGAAATAGAAAGAGGTGCTCTAAGATTAGTTATTAATTATAAACCTCTAAACAAGGTATTAAAATGGATTAGGTATCCCTTACCAAATAAAAGTGATTTAATTAAAAGATTAAATAAAGCAAATATCTTTTCAAAATTTGATTTAAAATCAAGATATTATCAAATTGCAGTAAAAGAGGAAGATAGATATAAAACAACTTTTATAGTACCCTTTGGACATTATGAATGGAATGTAATGCCTCAAGGATTAAAAAATACTCCAAGCGAATTCCAAAAAATAATGAATAATATATTTTACCTGCATATAGAATTTACTATAGTATATCTTGATGACGTATTAGTATACTCAAAAGGAATAAAGCAGTATATATATCATCTAGAAAAATTTATGGATATTATAAAAGAACAAGGATTAGTTTTGTCAGAAAAGAAAATAAAAATTTTTACAACTAAAGTAAGGTTTTTAGGATATGAAATTTATCAAGGAACTATAGTACCTATTAAAAGAGCTATTGAATTTGCAGATAAATTTCCAAATGAAATAACTGACAAAAAACAACTACAAAGGTTTTTGGGATGTTTAAATTATGTAGTAGAATTCTTACTTGGAATTAGAGTTATACGAGAACCTCTTTATAAGAGATTAAGAAAAAAATCCACCTCCATGGACAAAAGAAATGACTTCTATAATAATAAAGATAAAGAATGCAATAAAATAAATACCTTGTATAAGTATACTAGACCCATCGGCTAAATTAATTGTAGAAACAGATGCATCAGAATTATGATATGGAGGAATTCTTAAACAAATACCTCCTAATAGCTCAAAAGAACAAATAGTAAAATATCATTCAGGAATTTGGAACCAAGCTCAAAAAAATTACCCAACAGTCAAAAAAGAAATACTTGCCATAGTGTTATGTGTTTCAAAATTTCAAGAAGATTTATTTAATAAAACCTTCCTAATAAGAACTGATTGTAAATCAGCCCCAAATGTTTTAGAAAATGATGTCAAAAATTTGGTTTCAAAACAAATATTTGCAAAATGGCAAGTTATTTTATCATGTTTCGATTTTACTATTGAACATATAAAAGGAGAACTAAATTCACTCCCGGACTTTCTTATTAGAGAATTTTTGCAGGGAAATAATGAAACAAAAAGCAGCCTCCAGTGAAGATTATGGTCAACTTTTTAACCAAATAAAAGAAACGAAATTACCTATTACTGTTGTACCAGCAAAACAATTATCATTAAGACCTATGAAAATGTCACACGTTCTAAAAGCCGCACCATCATCGTCATCACCTTCTAAGAGTCCTTTAATTACCAATAATAAATTCACATTATTACAATCATCTGACCTCTATAACACTCAACCCCTGAAAGAACAATTTCCTTACTATGAAAAACCCAATCCTATAAAAATATTAACCATTGAAAAAGAGTGGTTCAAAAGAGATAGGAAAACCCTATATAAGATTATTTTCCCAAATACTTTCCATTATACTCCTATTAACCCACAAAAAAACCAAAAATTCTATGAATTCATATTAGTAGACACCGGATCAATCGAATTAACCCATTATAGGGATTCGAACACCAAATAGCCTATTTATTCAAAGATAAAAATCATAAAAATATTATTTTTACAAGAGTGAAAAATACCTCCATATCAGTCTAAGAGTTTCTCACTAAAATTCAAACCCCAGAACTATACCTACTATGATTACCAAGAAGCCTGGAATCATATATTATTTCTATAACCAAGTCCCATTCTTGGTTCATTTGGTTTAAAAAGGGGATATCATTACAATTTTCCAAATGGTTCCAAGCATGGTTCCAGAATTTTGGACCAATGGAAGCTTTCTTCCCAAAAGAAGCCAGTATGGCGTATGAATATTTTAAAAGCAAGTCATCATTTTTACAAGAATATAAATTCATTTCATTCATAGCAGCCATGGGAATAAGGTGGATTATGACATGGGAATATGATTCAGCAGCATATGAAGAATCTCCAAGCATACAATATTTAGTAAGAGTAATAAAAATAAAATGGTGGAACAAATATGATATAAATTTACTAAAAAGAGCAGCTATTGATCAATGGTTAACAATATCACAAAAGCGTTCAGCAATAACAGCCTCAAGCACCACCAATGAACAAATAGCTTATAAAAAAGAGACTCAATTCTTAGCACAGAAGCGACAAATTATGGCAGCCCTAGCGGCAGCAACCTCAGAGAAAGATATCCAAAGCTTTCTACAAGCAATACAAACAGTACCTCTTGGAGAAGACGAGGAAGTCTAGTCCAGCCCAGCTCATTACTATCAAGACTCTCAAGATCCATTTGAAATGTAGTAAGAATTGTATGTAAAATCAATATAAAAGCCCAATCATAAAGAAAAATGATCTTAGTAAAAAAAGGGTAAAAAGTAAAAAGTAAAAAGTAAATAATAAGTGTCGGCAAACAGTAAAAAGAAACAGTAAATGTCGGCAAAACAGTAAATGTCGGTAAACAATAAAAGTAAATAGTACTGTCGACAAATAGTACTCAAATAGTAATCTTTTGAGGTCTATAAATACCAAAGGCCTTCCTCATTCAAGGGCATCAAAAACTTGAAAGCTCAAGAAACCTCTCTACTCTTGTATCTTCTTACTTTATAAATTCCCTAAATATTTGTAATCATCTTCAAGAAGTGTATCAACTTTGCAAGCAATAAGAGTACAAGTTCGTCTTTGTAAGCTTACTATCTTTCTTTTTTTTTATTCTCTTAAGTTATTATCCCTGTTCTTATAACATGAAAGAGTTTCATAAAAGGCTTAAATCTCTAAAGTTGGTTAGAAGAAATATGAAAATAAGAGTAATGGCATTAGAAAAGAAAGTAAGAGAATTAATAACTGAATCTTTTGAATTAAAAGAAGAAATAAGAAAGGTGAACAAGAAAATAATCAAAACTAAAAGGTTTCTAAAACAAATGAAAACCATAAAATCAGTAAAAATTGTTAGGCAAAACATTAAGAATAGACGTATTTATCATGTTAGAAGAATGCATTATATTCATGTACAAAATATGATACGTTTTCTTGATATACAATCAAGAATACAAGCCCTTAGATCTTTACAAATAGAGTCTCAACCTCAACTAGCATCTCTAAGTTACCACCTATTCCTAGCTTCATCTCATTACTAGGCTTACTAACAAGATCTATGACCAAAGAAATGAAAATAGAGGTTTAAAGGTTTGAAATTAAGCTTTAAAACACAAAAATCCATATTTGCTGAAATAGGAGCCACGCGTACGCGTGGGAGTGCGTTTGACCCATCATGCGTACGCATACACGTGCCCGCATATGCATACATGCCAGACAGAGACGACCCTTCACGTATGGAGGGGTTCGCATATGCATACAGTTCAGATCAGTAAAAAATGGCTAAGTTTGCAGAATTTTAGCTTTACATACTAAATTTCTGACGCGCATATGATAGCGAGAATTGTGTTGGTTAGGAATTTCTCTTATAGAAAGAAGAATTTCGTTGTAAGCATAGCTCCAAACCAACAAACAAATCTCACATCAAATTAAATTTGGTTGTCACATGAACAAACCCCAATGAAAATTAACCGAAGTATTTAGACTCCAAACCGGGGGGTCTGATTTTATATTTTGACAAAAAAACTAAATAACAAGAAAGTAAAATGACAAGAACTAATAAGATAAAGGGAAAGAACTCTTGGCTAAGACATAGGTAATTGATATCACCATCCTTGTCTACAAACCATATATTGATAATTATGAGGAACCAACCTATTAAGTCTACTTCCAAAAGCCTTAAGTACGTAATATCTACTCCTAGGCTTAAAGTACGTAAATTAGGCTTGATCACATCAACCCACAAGTTCCAACCTATCTACTAATTAGATTAGTAGTGGGTTAGTGTCAATGGATATCAAATTGATCACCAAGGGTTCTCAAATCACCAATTCAATGAGACCCAATGACTCAAGGTCACTCAATCCCCTTAGCCTAGGCCAAGAGTAAAGAAAACTACTCAAAAAATAAAGGAAACATTATATCAAACACCTAATGTGCAATAATAGTAAACATCACAAAATGCTAAAATTAGTGAAACCCATGACTACCATAAGCAAGAAATCAATAATAGAAATCAAGATAAACATAAAAGAGATATGGAAACATAAAATTGCATTAAAAGAAATCAAGATCCAACAATGGTTCATCAACATAAAAGAGAGCAAAATAAGAAACTAATAAGAGAAACTAAGAAGATTAAGATAATAGAACACTAAAATATAAAGAGAATTGAAGTCAAAACAAGAATTGAAAGATGAATTTGAGAGATTAACCTAACCTAATTCTAGAGAGAAGAGGGAGCTTCTCTCTCTAGAAACTAACCTACCTGACCCTTGCCCAAGCTTGAATTCAGCATGAAATAGCATCAGAAATGAGTTGGATGGGGCCCAAAATGAGCTGCAAAATTGCTGGCCACGATTTTAATTTAGTGGGCCACAAGCAGCATCGGCGCGCACGCGTACATGGCGCGTGCGCGCCCCTAAACGCGAATCAACATATGGCAAATTTTATATCATTTCGAAACCCAGGATGTTAGCTTTCCAACGAAACTAGAACCGCCTCATTTAGACCTCTGCAGCTCAAGTTATGGTCGATTGAGTGCGAAGAGGTTAGGCTTGACAGCTTTACGGTTCCTTCATTTCTTCATGAGTTCTCCCACTTGCATGCTTTTCTCCTCGCTTCTTCCATCCAATACTTGTCTTATGAACCTGAGATCACTCAACAAACATATCAAGGCATCGAATGGAATTAAAGTGAATTAAATTTAGCTATTTTAAGGCCTAAAAAGTATGTTTTCACACTTAAGCACAAATCTATGGAGAATTACAAAATCATACTATTTCATTGAATAAATGTGAGAAAAGTTGATAAAATTTCCCAAATTAAGCACAAGATAAACCACAAAATCGGGGTTTATTAGCATAACTTTTTCATGTTAAAATATTTTTTCATCTGTTCTTTGAACGGCGTAAACTTCACAGACCCAATGTTCATATAAAATAAGTTTGAAATAATTTGGGAGTCCGAAAGTCATGTTATGGCTCACCAAAGTTCGACCAAAAATCAATTTTTCACAAAAATTCTTAAACCTTTATTTTCACCAAAACCAACTCAAACTCAACCTACTATACACAAACTCATCAACACAACATATCCTTTTCAGCGCCACAACAAATACTCAATTCATGTCACAATCATCATCAAGGGCGCTAAGCATTAAACATACTCATACGTTCCAACCTATCTTATGGTTATCTAGCCTAAGTTTTCACAAGACATTATATATTAAATATGAGAAACCAAAATCATACATTGGCCGATTTCTTTGTATATCCCAAGACAACCCACTTAGGCAAGTTTTCAAACCTTCAACACCACAATTCAGCAACTAGCACCAACTCCAAGCTTCCAATTAAGTTCCTATCATTTTCAATTACTTCATATCACATATATATACACACCTAACACATTTCATAACATATATATACCCAAAATTTAATACCCAACATACTCAATTAATGAATTAGCTAGGGTTCTAGAATTCTCACTTTATCAAAGCGCCAAATAAGCAAAAGTGAATGTTTTCCTCAAGCTAATCGGACTCTATAACATAAAAGGACCAAAATATCAACACCCATAAACCATGACATTTTCAAACTGAAGAAGAGAGAATAGAAACTGAGAATGTGATTTTTTCACCTTGCAATGTACTGAGCTTTGTAGAGCTCGTCACTGTGGACGCGTGGTTACAAACGGTGTGGCGATCAGAGCTCAGAGTGAAAAGTTATGTGAGTTTAATTATGTAAGTGGGGGTTTGGGTGTCGGGGGATGTTCTTCTCCCCTTGGCTGTGATTCCAGCGTGTTTGCATGCAAAAATGGGGAAGAGGAGAGCTGAGCTCATTAAGTGGAAGGGGTTGGTTGGGCCCACGTGCCCAGTTTGGGTCCGGTTCGACCCGTTTGGCCTAGGCTAAATTCTTTGAAATTAGTGTCAAATTCTTGTTTTAATTAGCTCTATCTTATTAAACTATAAAATTTACATTTTTAATTTCTTTTATTAAAATTTAATTTATTGATTAATTATTCACTAATTTTACGGGGTTTACAGTCGTCCTCTTCGATCCCATAGGTAGTCTTGGTAGCAGCAACACTAATTCACTATACCAAACCTTGTGATCGTGTCGAAGAAGATGAAAGTGAGTCAAATTCGGATTACGTTGCTGAAACTGGATCATCTAACGAAAGTGATTCTTTTGATGAGTATGTGATGGATATGATGTTCTCATGGCAATGAAGAACTACAGCATTCGAAAAAATGCTGAATATAGAGTTTTAGAGTCTGATTGGATAAAATATCATTGTCGATGTAATTAATTCTTTACTGGCGTATATGGGTATATGGAGTCTTCGTGTAGCACTTTGGCAAAATCTGAGCTGCTAGTAAATGTCATTCTTTACAGTTTACAAAATTAATAAGTAAATGTTGTTTATGTTATATATTAGATAATGAGATTTATGAATAATTTTATAGGGAGGTGCATAGGTTTTGGGGTGCAACACAGCTGTTTGGCACCAGCTATGTCCCAAGACCATCCTCAGTTAGATAACAGTCTGATTTGCACTATAATCTTGCCAATTATACATGTTGCTCTTTCTATTTCCATCCTAATATTGCAAAGTGCAGTATAACAGAATTATCATTTCAAGTCATCATATTGAGAGATGTGGATGCAAAGCAAAAAATGATTGTTCATATTTACTAAAGATATTGGGCCTAATTAGTAAGCCTATTGTAACACAATACTAAAGATAGATCAAATATATCGGCTATTATCGATCAAAGTAATACTACTTGTGTGATTTGTAGTATGGATGTTAAGAGTGTGTACCACTTAATTTGTTACTTGTGAATTTTTATGGCAGGTTTAATGTGTAGATTTAAGTTATTGGGCAAATTTGGACACTCTCAGGCACTATAAAAAATACTTTAAAAGTTGAATATTTGTTTCAATGAAAAAAAAGTTTAAAAGAAGTGGTTGATAGACTTTTTTTATCATTAGAGTATTCAGTTGAAAAAAATGAGAGGATATTCCAAAATAAAATATTAGGTGTTAAAGAAGAAGAAGCAGCAAGAACATCTGGTGGAGCCACAGCCATATCAACAGCAGTTGCAACTGCAAAGTCCGATGGTGGAAGGAGAAGCGATTGCTACAAGAATAAGGAGAGTGTTAAAGTCTGTGCAGCACTTCCTGGTGATGGTGGAGATGTGCGACTGCAGTTGGAGATGAAGATAAAAAAGGTGAGGGCTGGACTATAGTGATTAGGATTGCGGGAGGCGGTGGTGTGGGTGGTTGCAACTGATAGCAGTATGGGTGATTAGGATTGGCGACGTTGACAAAGATGAGGGTGATGGCTAGAGAGAGAAAGAGAGAGAGAGTAATTTAGAGTTGGAAAGAAGAGTAATTTAGAATTTTTGATAGTTTTTTAGGATTGAATAATTTTTTCATACGAAACTAATTTTTTGTGGGTAAAACTTCAATTTTTTTTTGTTGATACATTTGTCAATATTTAAAATTTTTGTGAATACAAATAATAATTTATTAAAAAGATAATATGATTTATTTTTACTTGTCTTCAAAATTTATCTCTATTTTTATTTATAGTAGTAGAATAATAGGCATCAATATATCCATTATATCATATATATGATATATTTATTTATTTGAAGGTTTATATAATATGAGTAATACATGGTGGAATTAATAAAACTTAATTAATACTTTATTTTCTAAATATAATATTGGGTTCAATAAGGATATTTTTATGCTTTGAGACGTGGGGGCAAGCACCCCACTAACATTTTTAAAAAAATGTGAAAAAGTATATATTTTTTTGCATAATGTCCTATTATAAAATTACATTTGCTTCCATATTAAATAAAAGTTACCTTATTGAATTTTGTGTCAACAAAATTATTTTATTAAATTGACCTCATAATAATAAAGGTATTCCTATTAACTTTTATCTAAAAGTATAATAAATATATAGAGTAAAGTATTGTTTTTGTTCTCAATGTTTGGGGTAAGTTTTAAAGTTGTCTCTAACGTTTTAATCGTCCTATTTAAATCTTTAACTTTTTAAAATTGGCTCAATATTGTCCTGTCATTAGGGATCCATTAACAGAATTGACGACAAAATAAAATTGAGACAATTTTGAAACGTTAGGGACTTAAATAGAACGAAAACGTTGGAGACCAAAACGATACATAGAAATAAATTTTAATTTTATCCTTGAATAATATCAATTTTTTACTGTATAAAATATTTAATTATTTTTTAATCACATCTAAATAAATTACACTTAATCACACTACTTTCATTCTAAATAATTTTTTTATATTTTTATATTAACTTATAATTTTAAGTGTAAAATTATAAAAAAAAAATTATTTAGAATGAAAGTAATGGGATTAAGTGTAATTTACTTAGGTATGATTAAAAAATAATCGAATACTATGTACAGTAAAAAATTGATATTATCGAAGGATAAAACTAAAATTTATTTCTATGTATCGTTTTGTTTAATCTCCAATGTTTTCGTCCTATTTAAGTCCCTAACGTTTTAAAATCATCTCAATTTTGTCCCGCCGTCAATTCTATTAATGAATCCCTAACGGCAAGACAACATTGAGTCAATTTTAAAACATTAGGGACTTAAATAGGACGATTGAAACTTTGGGACTTACCCTAAATATTGAGGACAAAAATAATACTTTAATCAAATTAATAAAAAAGATAATATTATGGTCCTGTTTAATTAATAAAATTATTTATTTGAACTTTATATTTTTAAATTTTTTCTCTACTTAATTTTAATTTTTACTAGCAAACTGAAAAATGTATGACATATGTATTTTAATAATTAATACTCAAAAAGTATTTTATATTTCTTTCGATCTATCTATTTAACCAACTAACTTTATTATTATTATTATTATTATTATTATTATTATTAAACACGTTAACACCTATATTAATATACTCATTTTGTTCAGAAAAGCTAGATAAGCAAATTTTTTCAACTAAATTCAATATATATTTAGTCGCATTACTTAAAATTTGTGGATTCGTAGCTAGTTCAATTCTTATGAAAAAGAACATGATAAGGAGGAAAAGAGGTGTTGTGGATCAAATTTCTCCTAACCTTCTTTGTATATAGAAGAGAAATATATCCTCTCTCTTATGTCTTCTGTTTAGGGAAATAGTAAATCGGTTACTTTTTTTTCTACCTATTATTTTTTTCTCAAACACATCTTAGTTTCCAATTTCTGAATAATGAGTGGACATGATCTTATTGACGAAAATAGGCTCCTTTTCCCCACTCGTGAAGATTGAATACATTATATTATACGGCAATTTCAATTAAAGAAGTAGGCTTTAATTATCACCTTATCTATTAGAGGATGGAAATTTGGAAGTGATGGTAGGACGTATTAAATGGGGAACCTGGAAGAAGAAAATTGAATGTGGGGTCAAGTGCATAAAGAGAGACGATGACATGATGATGGTCCATGGCAACGTCTTTTAACGTTAACGTTTGTGCGGTGGGCACTCACTCTACACTGACGAATGATGATGGATGTCATGTCGGGAAGTAACCCATCTGCTACCTCCTATCTTTTTCTGTGAGGCCCACGAATATAATAGTACTTCCCTACTCCCTAGTTTGCTTCATGCCTAATTATTCTATATGGAAAATAATTTAGGGACCTCGTAGGTTTGGTTTGGTTTGATTCGGTTCGGTTCGAATTGAAAATTAACCGATTGACCTATTTTGTTTTTACATCGCATTAATTAATCGATTTGTTATTTTTGCAACAATCGAACCGAATTGAACAAAACTAAAAACAATTTGGTTCAGTCAATTTTTTAATTCTAATTAACAGAATATTAATCCCAGTAAAATAAAATTTAAAATTATTAATAAACTAAAATAACAAAAATACATCACATTCAAATTCAATATAATTTCTAGGGGTGTCTATGAATCGGATCCGATCCGCATATCCGCGGTGTTTATCCGAATCCGATCCAAAAATTGCGGATATAGATCCGATCCGCACACTAATCGGATCGGATTGCGGATTTTGTGTTGGTATCCGCATATCCGCGTATCCGCAAAATTAAAGAAATAAATAAGTAAATATTTTTTTATGTTTTATTTCAATTAATAATTATCATATATGTTATATTATTTTATAATTTCAATCCATATTAATAATTTTTTTAAAATTCTCAATAAGCTCCTCAAAATAAATTGTCATTAAAGAAACATGAAGTCAATTTTGTGGACAAATCAATGACTCAACTGTCTTCTAGAGCAATAATCCAGATCGACATTGCTAAGACATCTCTAGATGATTCCTTTTGCTTGCTGGCTGCATATATAAACATAATAAGTGAACAACGAGATACAACAAAGAATGAACAACAACAAAATTTGTTCTCAAACAACAACTGTTAGTTCTATCAATGTCAGCCCAAATGAGGACCCAATTGAAGAGATGAGGAGTGGAGAAGGAAAACCAGAACATGAAATTGATCTTGGACTTCTAGCAGTACAGCCCAAGTCACCAAGGATTAAGAAGCAGTCCAAATAGATAAGTGATTAGATTGTGGGATGAAGAGCGCATCACAGTAGATCTCCTCTCTGACAGCTCAGCAAGTTTGTTACGTGAGAGTTTATAGTGAGTGGGGAGCATTCATAATTCAATTAGAAAAAAGAGTAGAGAATTGTTACTCTTCCCTGACTCGAATAGGGAATATCATTTGTAATTCCTCATTCGTCAATTCCATAATCACTTTCTTCCTTGTTCCATAATTGCATGCTGCATAATTTGTGTTGCTGCATCTAATTCATTTGGTGCTTTCCTTGAGAGAGAAATGACCATTCCTAGAGAACTCAACCATCATGTTAAGATCGCTGCACTTCAACGTAACCACGTTGAAGTAGCGAGCCAACTCTCCTAGAATAATGACCGTATGGATGGTGTAGAGCACTCATTATGGGAGATTCGAGGCTTTCTCAAGGAAGCCTTGAAGATGACGAAAACGGCTGACGACTCCAATGAAGGAGACTCACTGTAAGACCCACGAACACACAGGTCTAGTTTCCTCCAACGACAGATTCGGAGCTTCAAGGTAGAACTACCGATCTTCGATGGAGATTGAGTAGAGGAGTGGGTCTTCAAAGTCAAAGAGTACTTCGAATAGTATTTTGTTCCCCGTGACATGAGGGTACGTATGCTTTCATTTTATTTGTCTGGACCTGTTTATTCTTGGTACCATTAAGTAATTAACAATAATATCACTCACACTTAGAAATCATTCTTGGAACCCTTGCTAGTCAGATTTGGCCAGAATCAGTTTTATGACCTTAAAGCAGCTCTTAAGGATTTAAAACAAACATCCATAGTAGCAGAATATCAAGGCCAAATTGAGGAATTATATAATTAAGTCACTATGTTAAGTGAAGAGTGGATGATTTCCTTATTTGTAGATGGATTACAGGACCGTCTGAAGTGTGAATTGTTACTAGCTAAACCAGCATCTTATGTTACTACAGTTGTCTTAGCTCAACTTCATGAGCAAAAACACACCTCAATTAACCCATTTCACAAGAAAACCCATCCAATGACACAAAGTCCAACTTCACAAACCACAAGTTTTCAAAATTGAGTCTCTCTCACCACCAAAATAGCACATCTAAAACCAGGTTTAACCCAATCCTATTAAATTTACACACCAGTAGCCAAAATTGAACACTTATCAACCATTAAAACCTAAACCAAAACCCACCCTTTAAGAAACTTTCTGCTTCCAAAATCAAGTTAAAAAGAAAAAAAGGCTTATGCTACTACTGTGACTCTGTGAGAATAAGTGGTCTCTTGGTCATAGACTTAAAAAGTCTTATTACTTGCTGATTGGAGAAGAGGAAATACAAGAAATACTTAAGGATCCTGATCCCAAGGTAGTCTTGACCACGGGGCCTGAGAATCTTGTGATTGTGGAACTGGTTTAGCCTGAAATAAGTTTTAATGCTATGGTAGGACAATACCAACCAACTACATTTAGGTTGAAGGGCATCTACAAGGGGCAGTCGATGCTGGTTCTAATTGATGGTGGTAGTTCACATAATTTTGTGAAGGCAAGTGTGGCTGAGAAGCTCGAGTTTTTGGTAAAGCAAACTTCTCCCCTTCAAGTGCTAGTTGGGAATGGTGATGTTATTGGGTGCAAGGCTTATTGTGACGAGGTGTCCTTAGTGATGCAAGGCTATCAATTCATAGTCAACACTTTTGTCCTAGATTCACAAGGAACTCATATGGTTTTAGGGGTGCAATGGCTAATGTGTCTTGGCTATGTTATCACCCATTAGGGCCTCCTCACAATAAAGTTCGTGGTGAATGGAAAAGTAATCAAATTGCAAAGGGAGCATTTGTTACAATCCGAGGCAATTAGCAATATCATGTTGCAGAAAATGGTTTCAGCAAAAGTGGTTAGCACTCTATATCATTTGAAACTAGTAGATAATGAGGAGGATTTGGAAGAGCCAACAATTCCCAACTGATTACAAAAAGTTTTAGACCAGCACAATGCTATATTTAAGGAGCCTATTCAGCTTCCCCCCAGAGGAAAACTAATCACAATGGAATAGTATGATTGAGGGTGGTGGCAATGGAATGGTGGGAAGTTCACACATTGAGGAGGCAGAAGAAGAAGAGGGGAGGAGTAAAATGACGTCATTTAAGTGCAAACAGCAAAATAACGTCGTTCAATCATGCACGTCATCTTTCCGGTGACGAAAATGGATAGGGGGCCAACTTGAGTTGCCTTAAAGTTTCATGGTACAATTTGTGTCAATTGAAATTTGGAGGACTAAATTGAGTCGGGAGTCAAATTTTAGGGACCATATTAAGTATTAACTCTTACTCTCACATTATATACGTGAAATTTGTGAAATTGCCGAATACAAATCTCTTTTTTAGGTTTAAACTTCACTATTTCTAAGCTCCTCGGTTCAAAATATATATTTTTTGGTGATCAAGCACTTTGTTCATGTTCTAAATCTTATTGGATACCAAGCAAATTTTACCTATGTTTTGAGAAGTGAATATCCCCTTAATTGCCAAACCTTTTTCAACCAAGATTCTAACAGTGTTAACTCTTCACTCATCTTTATATTACTTTGATTCCAGATTTTAAGAATTCAGCATGTTTTTATAATGATGCTTATTCCTTCTTCATGTTTGATCTAGATTTAAGATAATAATCTTTGTGAAATTTGGCTAAGTTTCCTTTTTCTTTATTTTCTCCTCATTTTTATGTTTTTCGGCCTCTCTTCTTTTTCGAGGTTACATTTTTTTACTTTAGTGGAGACATGCCATTTAATTTTACAAGGAGATGCTTCTTTCAACTTATATGAGAGGATCACGGGAATTGTTAAAAAGACTATTTTTTTTATTTTACAATTCCTTCTAAAAAGACTTTTTTTATATTTTCCAATTTCTTTTTAAAAGACTATTTTTTTATTTTCTTTTTTAAGACTTTACATTTATCCTTATTTCTCAACCTTATTAGTTATTAGCAATCCTCGCTTGAGTTGAAATTATTTTACACTAATAATGGATAAAAATAGAAATTTACTTATCACTTATAAATTTAAAACTAATTTTATTTATTCATCTAAAAATTTGTTAGTAATCCAAATTTTTATAAATAGAAATAATATTTTATTCTATAATAAAAATATATATAATAGATAAAACACCTTTGCTGGTACATAACTCTCTAATAATCGAATTGAATGTTGTTTATACCCTGACCTAAAACATAAAGTCAGACCCAATAAGGAAGGGAGGCCCACCCAAAAAGGATAGCCTTTACCATATACCTGATCTCTTTTTAGCAACTGCCTCCCCAAATCTCTCCTACTATCTCTATCTTTCTAAAAGATAGATCCTAACAAACTCTCAAGATAAAGGGAATGGATATTCACTAATAAAGGTAGAACTACTCCTATAAAAGTAGTTAACAGCTCTACTATAAATACACAGACACTCCTTAGGTATACTCACATTCTAATATACTAAAAACTTGCCTAAAGCCCTTGCTAACTTAAGCATCAGAGTCTCTTGCAGGTACCACCCTCACCTCCTCACGAGAAACACGGACGACAGCATCTCGGTGTAAGAACAAGTAGGACACTGTCTCAAAGGGAGTCTGGACCTCATGTTCAGGCCCAAAGTTAACGTTTCAGGTAACCTTCAGAACATTGACGTCGTTGCCAGAGACCTAGAATTCAACTCTTCATTATGGTGGATGATCACTACGAAGACGGTTGCACGACATCTGAATCAAAACCAGAGCCTCACCGTGATGATCTCACACTTGCAATACCTTCACCATGGGAAAGAACGCACGTTCCCCATGAAGAAGGGACGTCGGGAAATCCCAAGCCAGGACAGATTCAATCAGAGATCCATCCGCTGAAAGAAGAAGAACCTCCACAAATAATGGAAATATTGGGTCTAGTTTATGGTCATCATGGATGACTAGAATAGCTCGAGTAAGAAGCTAAACGTTAACGGGAATCAGAAAGGGAACTGCAAAGAGAGATATGACGACGAAGGGAGTTAGAAGAAAAATTTTAAAAATTGGAAGCTGATCTCCGAAATTGGAGCAATCGAGTAGATCAGGAAGAAAGCCTTCTAGGGGGTGAAGATCCTTTCATGGAAGAGATCATGCAAGCCAAAATTCCAAGAAACTTCAAAACTCCCGACATGGATCTCTACGACGGAACAACCGACCCAAGGCACCATCTCAGCAACTTCAAAAATCAGATGTATCTAGCCAATGCCTTTGATGCTACTCGTTGCAAATCATTTCCGATAACTTCTGACAAGATTTTCAATTCAAGGAGACACTCCGAGATTACATAGAAAGATTCAAGAAAGTATGCTTGGAGATTCAAAACCTATCCACTGAAACAGTAATAATGGGATTAGTTAACAGCCTTAAAGAAGGGTCGTTTTCTCAATCCATATCCAAGCGAAACCCGGCCTCCTTGTACGAAGTACAAGAATGGGCAGAGAAGTATATCAATATGGAGGAGAAATCACGACTGAGAGAACCACTTCTGAGACCCAGCTTGTCTTATCCATCTCGAGAAAAAGAAAAAAAGCTAAGGAGAAGAAAGATTATAACCTGGAGAAGCCTCGAAGATATCATAACTACACTCCCCTCGGGGTCTTACTTGTAGATATTTACAGAGAGAAATGTCACACCGAGAAAATTTTACCTCCTCGTCCGATTAAACACAAAAAGGCAGGAAGCCGGAGAGAATATTATGAGTACCATAAACCCTATGGGCATTCTACCAGTGACTGTTATGATTTAAAGAATGTCATAGAAAAGTTGGCCAGAAAAGGTTGACTAGATAGATACTAGGCAGATAGGTCGGACGAGCAAAGGAAGAGAAAGATAGACGAAGAAAGGGGACGACAAGAACGTCCACCTCAGACTCCCGAGCGACACATACACATGATAAATGGGGGATTTGCTGGAAGAGAAATATCAAAATCATCAAGAAAAAGGCATCTTAAAGATGTGTACCAAGTCGTAGAAGATAGCAGATCTCCCGAGTTGCCAACAATTTCGTTCACTAAAAAAGATGCTCAAGGGGTAACGCCTGGCCATGATGATCCCATAGTGATAACTATGGTCCTCGCCAATGCAAACCTCCATAGAACATTAATAGATCAGGGTATACCTAGATAACTTCTTTGGACTAAGGGACACACCAATCCGACCTCTCAAATATATATCTCTATACACCACTTTTGGGAAGGGTGCAAAGTCAAAGACATTGAGCATCGACTACATTGTCGGAAAGTCTTGAACTGACTTACAGCCTTTGTCTCTACACCCCACCTATGCATGAAATTTTCCATATCAGAAGGGATTGCCACCTTAAAGGGAGATCAGAAACTAGCACGCAAGTGCTACAATGAAAGTCTTAATTTAGAAGGAAGTCTTGGGAAAAAAGAGGTCAATACCATCGAGCTCAGAGGTGTTTAATCTCGGGAGAAACTACATCCCTAACCCGGAGGAAAAGTGGAAGAAGTGCAAATTGGAGATCACCATGAAAAAACAACGAATATAGGGGCTAACTTGGAAGAAGGTCTGAAAAAGAAAATCATTGACCTTTTGGAAAGCCTCCGACATGCCTGGCATAGAGCCCAACCTAATGTCCCACAAATTCGCCGTCTATTCGGGTTCTAGACCTATCCAGCAAAAGCGGAAAAAACTCGGGCCCGAAAGGACACAGGTTGTGGAGGAACAAGTTCAAGCCCTATTAGAAGCAGGATTCATAAGAGAGGTAAAGTATCCATTGTGGCTGGCCAACGTAGTTTTGGTAAAGAAGCAAGACGAAAAATGGAAGATGTGTGTCAAATACACTGACCTCAATAAGGCTTGCCCCAAGGATCCATACCCTCTTCCCAGCATCGATGCCCTGGTCAACTCAGCCTTCAGCTATAGATACTTGTCCTTCATGGATGCTTACTCGGGATACAACCAAATCCCGATGCATAAGCCAAACCAAGAGAAGATGATGAGCGGATAATTTATACGCTTTTTGGCATTGTTTTTAGTATGTTTTTGGTATGATCTAGTTAGTTTTTAGTATATTTTTATAAGTTTTTAGTTAAAATTCACTTTTCTGGACTTTACTATGAGTTTGTGTGTTTTTCTGTGATTTCAGGTATTTTCTGGCTGAAATTGAGGGTCCTGAGCAAAAATCTTATTCAGAGACTGAAAATGACTGCAGATGCTGTTGGATTCTGACCTCCCTGCACTCGAAGTGAATTTTCTGGAGCTACAGAAGCCCAATTGGCGCGCTCTCAACGGCGTTGGAAAGTAGACATCCTGGGCTTTCCAGCAATATATGATAGTCCATACTTTGCCCAAGATTTGATGGCCCAAACTGGCGTTCAAAGTCACCCTCAGAATTTCCAGCGTTAAACGCCGGAACTGGCACAAG
>NC_029773.3:10502799-10510156 GCF_000817695.3 Arachis duranensis | reverse complement strand
GGGCGTTAGTGACAGATGCAAAAGAATCACTGGATTCTATTCCTACCTGATTGAGAACCGACAGATGAATAGCCGTGCCGTGACAGGGTGCGTTGAACATTTCCACTGAGAGGATGGGAGGTAGCCATTGACAACGGTGAAACCCTACATACAGCTTGCCATGGAAGGAGCCTTGCGTGTTTGAAGAAGAAGACAGTAGAAAAGCAGAGGTTCAGAAGATAGAGCATCTCCAAAACCTCAACCTATTCTCCATCACTGCAATTCAAGTACCTGTTTTATGTTCTTTTGCTTTTTACAATCAATCCTGATAATTTCTGATATCCTGACTAAGATTTACAAGATAACCATAGCTTGCTTCAAGCCGACAATCTCCGTGGGATCGACCCTTACTCACGTAAGGTATTACTTGGACGACCCAGTGCACTTGCTGGTTAGTTGTGCGGAGTTGCAAAAGTGTGATTGCAATTTTGTGCACCAGAAGATCTCATTCATAACTCCAAAAGGTAACTATTGCTACGTAGTAATGCCTTTTGGATTAAAGAATGCCAGAGTCACATACCAGAAACTGATGAACAAGTTATTTTTCTCCCACTTAGGAAAACTTATGGAGGTATATGTGGACGACATGTTTGTTAAAACCAAGGTCGACTCGATACTTTTGTCCGATCTTTTCGAGGTATTTTCTATGATAAGGAAGCATGATATGAGGTTAAACCCCTCAAAATCACCTTCACAGTAAAGGCGGGAAAATTTTTAGGTTTTATATGAACTCAAATAGGTATATAAGCAAACTCAAACAAATGTAAAGATATATTGGACATGAAGAGCTCGACTTGTCTTTAAAAAAATCAACAACTAAACGGAAGGTTGGCAGCACTATCCATATTTCTAGCAGGATCAGCACTGAAATCACTACCATTGTACTCAATTCTCAGAAAGGGGAAGTAATTTGAATGGACCCCATAATGCAAGCAAGTATTTCAAGACTTTGAAGCCTTCCTGGGACAACCCTCCATACTTACCCGGCCTATAGCAGGAGAAGAACTCATTCTCTACCTAGTAGCGGCGAGCCGAGCTATAGCTTCAGCTCTGATAAGAGAAGATAAAGGTGGACAGCAACCCTTCTACTTTGTCAGCAAAGCTTCACAAGGAGCAGAACTGAACTATCAAAAGATAGAAAAGTTTGTATATGCCCTTATACTCAGCTCTTGAAGGCTCCGACCTTATTTTCAGGTTCACACATAAAGGTCTGTACCAATCAACCAATGAAACACATTCTACAAAAGACAGACCTAGCAGAACGGATGCTAAAATGAGCTGTGGAATTGTCCAGATGGCAATTAAATCCCAATATCTTGCCGACTTTGTAGCTAAATACACTGAAAGTCAGAAAAGTCCAACTACATGGAGGCTTTATATATAGACGGATCATCCAACAAAGTCGACAGTGGAGCAGGCGTCATTCTTGAAAGTGAGCATGGAACTCATATAAAACTCTCATTAAGGTTTGAGTTTCCTACTTCTAATAACCAAGTAGAGTATAAAGCCTTACTTGCTGGTCTGAAACTGGCTAAAGAAGTGGGGACAGAAAGGCTGATAGTATTCAATGTCTCTTAAGTGGTAACTTCACAAATTACAATAGCTATTAAGCCAAAGATCCAAACATGAAGAAATACTCAGATGAAGCACGAGAAAAAATAGCACAACTCTTGGAAAGAGAGATCTGACATCTAAGTCGAAAATCTAACGCTCGAGCTGATGCCCTACCCAAATTAGCCAACACCAAGCCAGAGGGCAACAATAGTAGCCTTATCCAGGAAACTCTATATGCACCATCAATATCAAAGGGGGATGACAACATGGGCATAATGACTATATCTAATCAATATTTAGGATGGATGACCTCTATAGTCAAATATCTCAAATTTGATATCCTCTTTGAAAATGAAAAAGGAGGCCTGAATATTCATAAGGGAGGCACAAAATTACACGTTGGTTCACAACGTCCTATACAAAAGAGGAACATCAACACCTCTCTTAAAGTGCGTTCCAACCTCCAACACAAAGGAGGTTCTAGAGGAGGTACACAATGGCATATGTGGGAATCATCTAGGAGCCCGATCTCTAGCCAAAAAGGTAATCCAGGCCGGCTTCTTCTGACCGACCTTACAAAAAGAAGCGATCGAGTTTGTTAAAAAGTGCCTACCTTGCCAAAATCTTGCCAATTTTCATGTGGCACCTCTTGAAGAGCTTATTAGCGTCATCTCCCCCTGGCCATTTGCAAATGGGGACTCGATCTTCTCGGACCATTTTTCCAAGCTCCAAGACAAGTCAAATACCTCGTAATGGGGATTGACTACTTCACTAAGTGGATCGAGGCGGAACCACTAGCAACCATCACTGCCCAGAGAAGTCAAAATTTTCTCTATAAGAATATTGTCACAAAGTTTGGAGTTTTTCACTCCTTCACCACGGACAATGGAATCCAGTTTACCGACCCATCCTTTAGGAACTTGGTGGCCGACCTTAAAATAAAACACCAATTTACATCGATGGAACATCCTCAGGCCAATGGACAAGTTAAAGCTGTAAATAAAGTCATATTGGCCGGATTAAAGCGTTAACTGCAAGATGCAAAGGGAGTATGGGCTGACGAGTTCTCTCAAGTCTTATGGGCATATCGGACAACTCCTTATTCCACAACTCGGGACACACCTTTTTGACTTGCTTACGAAATGGAAGCTATGATCCCTATAGAAATCACTAAAGAGTTGCCCATGGTTGTATTCTATAATAAAGGGGTCAATGCCCAAACACAAAAGGCAGATCTCGACCTCCTCCCAGAAGTCCGAGAGAAAGCTCGAATCAGAGAAGAAGCACTAAAGCAGAGGATGGCCTTAAGGTACAATCAGAAGGTGATCAAAAGAAACTTTGCCACGAACGACATTATATTGATCCGAAATGACATCGGAGTTTAGAAGTCGGGCGAAGGGAAGTTAGCTGCAAATTGGAAAGGACCCTACAAGATTATCGAAGTCTTAAGACAGGAGCTCCCAATGTCTTGACACGCTTGTAACCTAAAGAAGTACTATAGTTAAGAAGTAAACCTTGTTCCCTGGTGTACTCTTTTTCCCAACCTTAATATTTTTTTCCTAAAAAAGGTTTTTTCAAAAGGAGATTTTATTGAGGCATCACAGCAAGGACTGAAGGCGGTCAAAACCCTTAGTAGTAGGTTTTATGTAAAGGAATTTCTCATTCTTTAATAAAAATTCCATTTTCTCTTAAGAAAGTTTCCTATAAAAATGCATTAATTTAAGCTCGACAAACTGCGAAAATCATTGCCCAAACTAAAAGGGTCGGCAATATGAAGCGACGATATACAAATTAATGTAAGAAGTTATATAAACAATTCGTGAAAACCGATCTCAATTATAAGGCGGAATAAAAACTAACTGTAGAAGTAACTTAACAAATTTTAACTACACAAAGTCGGAACTTGAAAAGGAAAGCCATATAAATGAACTCATTTTTTAAAATTCAGCAAAGGAACAACATCGAAATAATTGCTAAGGTATAAACACCAAACTAAGCAATTGTATAAAGGCTAAATTTCAAAAAGGCCTAGCTTCATTATGTAAGGAGCAGAAAAGCTCTTTAAGTTTTAAAGTTGTTTGAATACGACTACAAAAAATTTGTTAAAACCACAATTGTTATAAAGTAAAAGTGTTCGAAAAACTACTAAGCTATTACAAAATAAAAGTGTCCATAAAAAAAGATCCGCAAGTCTGGTCGTCTAAAGAGTTAAAAGCAAAACTACTGAGGGCCAAGTAAAGGATAAGTTCCTCCCCAGTCACTACTCCCTGACCTCAGGCAAGAGGGGTCGAAGGATGAATAGAGATCGGCATGGTCGGGATAGCATCGGGGGGAAGGAGGGAGCTCGACATTAACCACCTCGGAGAGAGATTTAGGAGCCTATGAAGCCTGCCTAACCCTAGTATTTGAAGACTTTGGGTGAGGCAAAGGTTCTTCATCATTCTCAAGGGTCGGGACGATCTCTCCATCAACCACTATGTTGTCCTGGCTGAACAAAGATAAATCGACCCTGAGGGCAAGGACTTAGACTTGAGCCTTTAGGTTGTTAAACATATTGTCCATCCTCTCAACAACAGACTCTTCAATAGTGGTGTATCTCTCTTTGGCCTTCTCCAACTCTTCTTGAAGGTCAAGTTTCTCCCCATATAGCCAGGTGTAGCTCTCCTTCACTCTCTTCTTCACCCCTTCTGCCATAGTCGTGGTCGCCTCCGCCTTTTTTACCCGAGATCGGGCCTCCTCCAAATCGGACGACAGTGCAGCCTTCTCCCCCTCCAACTCCCTCTTAATCTCCTTAAGCCTTTCCACTTCAGCTCAGAGAGCCTCAAGAGAGCTTTGAGTGGCACTGAGGGAAGTCTTTTTCAACTCCTTGGCTAGAGATACACATGCTCCCGCTATCTGAATGTCGTTGTGGGCCATAAGATTGATATGGTTTTGAAAAGTCACAACATCCATACTGATGCAACTATGAGGGAGAATATTTCTCTCACTCCAGGCGATCCCGTCAAACCCTTTATCGTAAATACTCGCCTCTTCAGCAATCTTTTGTTTCTTAGGGGGAGGTTTCAAAGACGAAGGAGAAGGAGGAGCAACTGAGCTCTTTGGGGGCGGGTCAAGAGAGACCAACCGACTTGATGGAGTGGGAATGATATTCTTTTTGGGCTGAAGAACTTGAGTCCAATTTTTGTGGGAAAGATCAAGTAGAAGCACCCCAGCTTCTTTCTCCTGAATACCACGCGCCACAACAGTCTTCCGAGTTTGATGCAGTTGTTTCATCGTTGCGGATTTGGGAGCTATTTTTTTTACAAAGTAAATGAAAAAGCACATTAATCATAGATGATACAGCCAAAAGGCATAAAGCTAAGAAAAGAAGGCTACCTAGCTCGACCCGAAGTAGACCGGGATCCCGTAAGAATCTCTTCATGTCCAAGTGAGGAGCCTGACCCCAGCATTCTTCCAATACTTCTACCATACCCTTCTCAAGTTCATCTAAGGTATCTATGCTATACTTGGTTATCATAGGTTTTTCTTGCCAGTATAAAGGGAAGCATGGTTCATCATTTTCGTCCAAAAAGAAGGTACGGACCTCCTCTACAGCTTGAATTTTGAAAAATAGTTATTAAAATCATGGAAAGACTCATCAAAAATGGAAATAACCTTTTTACCTTGAACAGCATGAAAAGAAACCCAAAAAATTTTCATTTCGAAGACCCAGTTTGGTCAAAACAAAAATATGGAAAAAAACCTTAACCGAATGTCGGTCATCGAGCTCCCGACATAGGAGCTGGTAAATCTTCGAAAAAGTCCAAGAGTTCGGATAAAGTTGGGAGGGGCGATGTTACAAGCCCAAAGGACATTTATTTCAAAATCAAAAAAAGGAAGCTTGACATCTACTTTTGAGAAAAAGCAATTATAGGCATAGAAAAAGGGGCGTCTCGAGTTGTCTACGGGAGGAAAACACACATTCTCCTCGCGATCTGGTATCGTTATCTCATACTTCCTCTCATCCTCTCTATTCTCACATAATCTATGATGTCTACGGAGCACCTCACAATACTCTTTATCAACTACGGAGACAGCGATAAGGACAGGAGTATCTATCCAAGTCAAAAGAGAGGGGAACTTTTGTCGACATATCTTTTATGACTGACTGAGACATAAAATCTACACCTAGAAATACAACAGAGAAATCATCACTACATAACTCGGACATCATTCAAAAGAAGTCGAGCAAAAGAAACAAAAATGCAAAACGTAATTTGGAAAGCATCTTTTCAAAACAAGAATAAACAGAAATGGCATCTTTCCTGCGCCGACAACAGCGACACCTTTAGGGGCAATACGAAGACAATCAACAAATAACAAAACGGCTATAGTCCCACAAAAATTCCACAAATACTACCAAATATTCAACAATGATTTCAATAAACAAAAACGGTTCAAAAGGGTCTTTTAGTAGACAACATAAACAACAGTCAAAGAAGTTGCAAGGAACAAACAAAACCAACAATGGAATAAATATCCGTTACTACTCGAACACCACCCCAACACAAGAAACAGATTCAAAAAGCACAGTTACGCAAAAGGAAGTCAAGAATCAGGAGCAGTAACCTTGATGAAGACTCGAAGAAGAAAATGGGCCCGTCAGACAGCAATAAGCACGAACGTTCCTCTCCACCCAGCAAAACAAGACCTTCAAAGGATCCGAGATGGAGAAATCTTGGAACTAGGAGCGGTTGGAAAGCAAGAATAAAAGGAGAAATTTTTTTCGCGATGAAAGGAAGCAAATGAAGCACTTTCAAAAGTGAAGAAAGGAGAAGAAAAGGAGCGCGCAAACACTTTATAAAGAAGAAGGGGCAAAACAGTCATTTTACACCCCTTTTTAAAGCTATGCGTGGATTCCAAGAAAACTGCCGCGCAAAGCTCGCCCCCCATTTAATGCAATAACATTCAAAAATTTGAAACACGTCGAGTACCCAACCTCGTGAAAGCAGGGATATTCGACGACGAAGCTAAGGTCTCAAATTGCTTGAACTCGACCTCTTGAAAGCTCAGACTCAAGTAGGGGCACTATTCATACATTGACCCAAAACATAAAGACAGACCCTGTAACACCCTAATATTCAAATCCTTATGCTCGAGTCATAAGTCAATGATATTACGGTGGTACAACTCTCAAGTGGATTTTTAATATATAAACATAGGTAATTTCGAAAGGAGTATTAATCGAGAAGCCTGAAAAGAGTAGAAATAAAATCGCGAAGACGTATCACTCACGTTTCGACAACGAAAAGATAAAACGTGAAGCCGAAAGCAATATACGGACAAGGCATAAAGGAGATTAAGAGATAGATAACAGATAGATATATATAACATAAGTAAATAGCCACTAGTCGCGACCCGCGAAGTTTAGGCCGGCTAGGGTACAGTATGAAAGTAACTGACAACAGTACATCCTAATCTCTCCCAAAGGAAACATAAGAGCCTCTAAAGGCAAGTTCCAAAAGAGTTCAACACATAATATAATCTTTTCAAAACAAAGGTGGAGAGATTCTAAGGAAAACACAAAGTAGAGAAAATAAATATCTTCGTCGTCTCTCAGACGAACCGCAGCTCACTTCTGAGCACCTGAACCTGTATCTGAAAAACAAGAGATATATACGGAATGAGAACCCCGGGCCCATGGGTTCCCAGTACGGTAAAAGTGCCAAATAAATACAATGCACTGCAATAAAAACTCACTAAGCATCCTAAACTCCTTTTCACC
>NC_029773.3:10492837-10502620 GCF_000817695.3 Arachis duranensis | reverse complement strand
AAGTAATACACAAATAAGGTACAAGTAGAACAAGTAGCACATAATCAGGTAACATAGCATATATGATATAGCAGTCTAAAACAAATAGGCAAACCCAAACAATTCAAACATATGCAAATGATGTATGCCTGCCCTATGGCTGATGATATCATCTGTCGGTTATATAGCCAACCCGACATGTCCTGGTAGCTAACCATTGGACAGAAACACCCCTTGCGTAGCAAGTAGGTTTGAGCTACAACCCCCTTGCTACTACCCGCTCAACCCAGAGCCAGTGGAACAACCACTACTGCGGCTACTACCCAGGCGGGTGTTTAAAAGCTCAACTTGGAGCGAATGGATTCACCACTACTGCCGCTACTACCCAGGCGTCACAATCTCTGACCTGGAGCAAGTGGGACGAACCACAACCCTTGCTTCCTTTCTCATTATTAAGCATATCATAATGATTTAATACATGAGGGGTGAGATCGGAGGCTTAGAAGTATGAGATTTAGCTTTTAAAACTCAAAAATCAACTTTGAGATGAAAACAGGGCCACGCGTACGCGTGCTCCACGCGCACGCGTGGATGGCCACAAAGCTCATCGACGCGTATGCGTCATACACGCGGACCCAACCCTTACTACTACCCAGGTATCAGAGTTACATTCATTCAAAACTCCATAATTAACTCATTTATCATAAACATCCTTTTCCATCTCATACCCGGAGCAAGTGGACAACGCCACTGCCTACTACCCGGGATTACTCATCACATTTCAACATTTTCATTATTATCCATTTAACACATTCATTCATTAATCATATATGCATTTATATTCAGCCATAATCAATAATGGCTTTGCTGTGACCCGGCAATAACTCAGCCATCCGGCTCATGGTTCAATCAAGAACCCGCCATTTATCAATAAATATAGCCCTTCGACTCATGGCATACACGGTACTTCTACCGTCATCCTCCATATCTCATATAATCATTGTTGATCATCGTTGATCATAACTTTCCTCTTGCTTCACTCGCAAGTTACCACATCCACTAGCTCCTTTCTCATTACTAGGCATATCATAATGATTTAATACATAAGGGGTGAGATCGGAGGCTTAAAAGTATGAGATTTGGCTTTTAAAACTCAAATATCAACTTTGGCATGAAAACAGGGCCACGCGTACGCATACTCCACGCGCACACGTGGATGGCCACAAAGCTCATCGATGCGTATGCGTCATACACACAGACGCGCGGATTGAAACACAGCTAGATGACGCGTACGTGTCAGACGACGTGTACGCGTGGGTGCATTTGCGCCCCAGGCACAAAACTGGCACAACTCTCGGGAAAATGGATGGGCATTGGGTGCAGCGCATCGACGTGCATGCGCACACCATGCGCACGCGTGGATGGTGCCTTCTCGAAGAACGACGCGTACGTGCCAAGTGCGCCTACGCGTGGAGGGTCATTCTGCTAAAAATTTTCTAAGTTAAAAGCTGCAGAATTCACAGATTCAACCCCCGATCTTCCGACGGACATAACTTTCTCATTTTAAATCGTTTTTCACCCGTTCTTCGAACGGCATGGACATCCCGGATCCAATTCCCGTTCTTCAAACGTCATGGACATCCCGGATCCAATTTTACTTCTAAACAAGTTTGGCACAAAACGGGAATCCAGAGTCCAAGTTATGTCCCATCAAAGTATGCCCAAAAACCATGTTTTTCATACAAAACCACAAAGTGCCATTTTCAAAACAAGCCATTTTCAACCCTTTTCAAAATCAACCAAAACATGCTAATTTCAACCCTTTTTGAAACCAATCAAAATATACCAAAATCAACATCAAGCCTCCTCAACTCATACATTAATACTTTACCATGATGCACAAAACTGCCATATAACCATTTTTACCCATCTCAAACAAATGGCTAAATTACAAACACATTAACATGTCATACATCTTTCCTCATCCCAATTTCCAACAATACTATTTCCAATCAATCATCATTGCACATAATCAATATTATACTCACTGTCACATGGTTTCACCCACAAATCAACCTTAATCATTTCTCATACGTGGTTTCACCACCAAAATCAACCTTAATCATTCCTCAAGCATATATCCCAACGTACACATCTCTCATGCATTATCATACCATCAAGGCATCAATAATCATACTCACATACATGACCACATAATATATCTCAACCAAAATCCAACATACTTCATCTATACAATTTCACCCAAAATTACCAATTTCCACACTTCAACTCCTCAAACCTCAATATTCAATAACCAACACAATCATTCATATATTCGTTATCTGAAATTCATCCAATCACTTGTGTCATCATACAATGCACACATCAACTTACCTTCCTTACATCTTTTCGGCCTCCGGCCCAAAATTTACGGCCTCTGGCCCAATTTCACAATTTAAATGCATAAATCACAAATCAATACTCATTACCCAAAACATCAAATTTTCAATACACCAAGCATACAAGGCCACACAATTCTCAACCCAATCATTAATTCACATTACATACCAACTATGCATATAGCACCAACCATTTACACAATCACTATGCATATTAGCACCAACTATTTACACAATCCAAACTTAATCCTAGGGGCGTCTAGCCTAGGAATTCTCATCACACCACATGGTACTTAAATGAAACTTAAACCGTACCTTTTGTAGCCAAATCAATTGAGCCTCTTCTTTGGAAGTCTCCACCAACCTTAGCCTTAAGCCTCACCAAAGCTCCTCAAGCAACACCAATCTCCCCTATTATGCACCAAACCATCAAATGCACTAACATAACCAATATCACATTCATACATCAACCTAGGGCTCATAAAGATGATAAATCACAAGGGTTTGAGCACTTCTTACCTCAGCCCATATGAAGTAGGGATAGAACCCACTTAGAATCTATGTTGGAGTATCCCTAAACACCCAAAATCACAAGATTTCAACACTAACTTCCCAAAAACGTGTAACAGTGGAGAATTTCGAAAACTGGGCAGAGATGAATGGAATACTCACCACAAAACTTAGATAGAATTGTAGAGGATGAGAAGAGCGATGCGTGGCCGCAAACGGCTCGTCAATCGGAGCTCCGTAGCTCAAGTTATGGTGATTAGAAGATCAAAGAGAGTTAGGTTTTCTCTCTTCTCTTCTCTCTTCTCAATTCAGCGCCCAACACTCATTCTTTAGGGCAAAAGAGCTGAAATGCTCATAACTAATATTTATATATGTTGGGTCTTGGGCCCACTTAGGCCCAATTCACTTATTTTTGTCCGTTGGCCCAATTTTGGACCAAAACCTTTTGGACCAAAACCTTTAAGATTAGCGCTCTAAATCGCACTTCAAATATTTCTACCTCCCCTAATTATAATTCCTCATTTCTTAATCTTATTTACTCATAATCAATTTTCTCAGCTGCAGTACCAGACAGATCTCAGTCAGTACTTCCGGTCAAAATTCCACTGCGCGCTTTTACGCAGAAAACTATGTCTTCCGACTCGGAAAAATTCACTGAATCCAAATATTATATTTAAATTATCAAATTCCAATTGCCAAATCTTCCAACCATATTTGCTCCTACTTAACTCATTATTTAATTAATTTCGGTTAGACCGGGTATTACAGACCCAATAAGGAAGAGAGGCCCATCCAAAAAGGATGGCCTTCACCACATACCCGACCTCTTTTAAGAGGTCGGACATGGTGAAAGAGATCGGACAAGTGCTTACAAGTAATTGCCTCCCTGAATCTCTCATACTATATCTGTCTTCCTAAAAGGTAGATCCTAACAAACTCCTAAGATAAAGGGAACAGATATCCACCAATAAAGGTGGAACTACTCCTGCAAAAGTTTTTAATAATTATACTATAAATACATTGACATTCCTCAGGTATACTCACGTTCTAATCTACTAAAAACCTGCCTAAAACCCTTGCTAATTTAAGCATTGGTGTCTCTTGCAGGTACCATTCCCTACTTCCTCACGAGGAACTCGGACGGTGACGCCTCGGCGTAAGAACAAGTCGGATGCTATCTCAAAGGGATTCTGAATCTCACGTTCAGGCCCAAAATCAACGTTTTACATAACTCTCGAAACAAATGTATTGGATCATTGATCATAATTAGTTTTGGAATTTTGAGAAAAAAGAAAAGCAAAGAATAGAGTTAGACAAAGACCGAATGCGTGTTCTCTTTCAAATCATAAAATTAAACATTACAATCTTCGCACACAAAGCAGGCAACGGCACATTCGTAACTAGTCCTTTTGTCTATGGAAAAGACATTGGATTTGGCCATTTTAACATGCAATGAAATGTTTCTTTCTGAGTGCACATCAATTCAGAAGCCTTTGTTTTTCAAAATCTGTTGGCTATAATTCAATAAAGCACTTACTATATGATAATATAGCATTAGAAACTTGGGTTGTATAATTCCTTACTTGAGAAGAGAGACTGCCGACGAATCTTACCGTCTACTTGCTAGTCCTTTTTAATCGTATCAAAGAATATAAAAAAGCCTATGCATATAAACATACCTTTAATTCAAGTGAATTTTAAGGTGTAAAATTACCTTTTTTACTCTAGTTATAAGTATGGTCTAATTTTAGTTTTTAACATTTTCAAATTATCATTTTAGATCCTTAAATTATATTGGGTATGTAGCATTTAAAATATTACACTAACACCCATATGATGCATGGAAAATTTGTATTAGAAATGTTTTAGGATCCGTAAAACTAACAAGCTTTATTGTTAGTATTATTTTATTTATTTATTTGTTATTGTTATTTGTTTGTATCTGAATTCGTGGATTAATTGTCTAAGAGCATCTTTAATAAAATATTTTTAGAGTATTATTTTTGATATTTTTAAAAAATAAATTAATTTAGAATTAAAATATACATTAGAATTAATTGATGAAACGAAACTCGTATCACTTTGATGAAGAATCAACAAAATTTTTTCATATAATCATGTTGATAAAATAATTAAAAATAATATAAAATTTTAAATAAACTAAGACTAAACATTGGAAAAATAAATTTCACTTTAAATTTTAAATCAATATTTTTAACATATAATCCTACAAATATTTATGTGTCATCTTGTAAGATCCAAAATAAAATTAAAATTAGATGTAGCATTGGAGATGCTCTACATATTTTAGAGATTCATTTATCTAGCCTACATTTTTTTTCTTGGAAACTCATGATTAGATAAGGCCCAATAACATAGGCCGAAAACCATGGTATACTACTATACTTGACCTAACTAGTCCTGAAAGCCTAACGGTACCAAACTACCCTTTTCGAGTATAATCTCGGACAACCCGCTACTCAATTCAACGTGAAAAGCACATTGAAAGCTCTCCCTCGTTATACGAACAACCCATCACTAAGGTAATGTTTGGAAGAGAGACAAAAGCTGAGAGATAGAAACTAAGAAACTAAGAAATTGAGATTAAATTAAATCCTTGTATCGTGTTTAGTGTAAAGTGCATAGGACTGAGTTATGTCTCAATATCTTGTTTGGTTAAAAATAAAAATTGAGACTTAAATGAGTGAGATTACTCTCTTTCTCTCTCTCTATTTCACACCAACCCTCTTCTCCTTCTCCTCCGCCCCACTCCCTCCCCCTTTCCCCCTCAACTACGACTTTCTTTTCATCGCCATCTATGCTCTCTTCTACGCCTCCGCCGATATAAAGCCGACTCTCTCGTCACCCTCCTCGCTTTTCTTTGCTAGTTTGCTTCCCCTTCCTCGCCAACAACTTTGGATTATCCCTAACTTGGAAGGTGCAGTTCTTCTTCTTATCTTATTTTGATATATGTTGATGAAGTTATTGTTGTTTTTGGTATTATTATTGTTGGTGGTGAAATTTGGTGATGGCTAACATGTAGTGGTTAAATTTCAGTAATGGCAAAAGTGTGGTGGTGGGATGAGAGATGGGGTGGGATTGTGGATGAAGGGCAAACTTGAAATATGAAGTTTTGAATGAGGATATTTTAGGAATAAAATGTTATTAAAGTTTCAATCTCTAACCACCAAACACAATATTAAGTCTTAGTCTTTCACTCAGTCTCACTACTCATTACCAAATGCTACCAAAGGATGGTAGTTGGTGCACGATGAAAACATTTCTTTATCCAAATTACACTTACCCACCTTAGGTATCCCCAACTATTGTTCAAATACTCTCTCAAAACTCTTGTATCATCTTCGTTCTAGACCCAATCGATCTTATTAGTACGCACCTCGAAGCATTATTATTATTATTATTATTATTATTATTATTATTATTATTATTATTATTCTAAAGTTAAGAATTAGACTCAAATTCACGACTTCTATTAAAAAAATTAACATTTTTAAATTTACTACTTAAAAAAATATTTAAACATATTAATCTATTAATGACCGTATAAAACTTTCTTATTTTTGTGAAACATTTCTAATAGTTTTTGTTTCCAGCGTATCCAAAAGTTGAGTCTCATATTGTCTAATATTGTGGGCCTAATGGACCTAACAGTAAACTAAAAAAAATTGGGCCGTCATAATTAAAAAGCTTTGGAAAACGGTGAGAGGAGAAGAGTGGGAAAATTTTGAATTTTGCGTCGAGTTTTATAAAATTTTTATTTTCCCACGCACACGAAGCTTTGAGCGCCTCCTTTTCGATTTCATTTTCATTCACAAATTTTCCAAATTCAAAATTAAATAAAAACAAAAGAAAAGTAATAGTTAAAACGCTCATATTAATGACTCGCATGAATGCTTTTTACTCCATAATCTGAATCAATCTCTCTCTCTCTCTCTCTCTCTCTCTCTCTCTCGATTTCTCTCGTTTTCTTCACACCTCTCCCTCTCTCGGAGGTAATCTTCTATTTTTCTCTCTTGGATATTCTATGTTTTAGTTTGTGGTTTCTCTGATTTTGAAATTGAGGTTGATTTTTCTGTGAAGTTGAATAAGGTTTAGGGTTTCGCTATGGCGGGAAAAGGGGGAAAAGGGCTTCTGGCAGCGAAAACCACCGCAGCTAACAAAGACAAAGACAAAGACAAGGATAAGAAGAAACCTATTTCTCGCTCTTCTCGTGCTGGAATCCAAGTAAAAATTAACCTCTCCATTTCTTCTGATTTTAATTCTTTTTCTTTTCTTTTTTGGCAGGCGAATATGTTGTTACTGATTTTAAATCTGTATGTTAAATTGCTTCCCATTTTTAAATGCTGTTTGGCACCATTTTAAAAGATATTATTATTGTTACTGTTTGAAAAAGAATGGTTTGGTAGGGAGTGGGAATTGTGGTGTTAGTTTTATGATTTAGTTTAAGCAATGTGTATATAAAATGTGAAGTAAGATATCTGATGTTTTGTATTTTTAGTTAGTTCTAGCTAGATAGATTGGCATAGCTATAAAGCAAGTCTCCATTTTGATTTTGCGGAGGTTAAATTGTTGAATTTAGATGATTTATGATGTAGGTTACCATACCATTTACCTGAAGTGGATTGGACTTTTAGATTTTAAAGTTGTTCTCTTTTCTGTTTTGTCTTATTAGTTTTGATGCATCTGCACTCAGAACCTCATTTTATTTTATCAGTTAAAAATGAGATTACTTTTGGTGTATAGTCTTGAATTTTAATGTTGCAAATCGAAGAGTGCATAAAATTAGTCTCATATTAAAAAAAACAAGGAAGAGTGCGGATTTTATAAAATGAGACAATTAATTTGATACTTTAAGGTATTGAGTTAGATGTGGTGTCTTTTCATTTTATTTGTTTCTCTCCAAAATCTCCCTATTGGTCAAGAGCTTTCCATGGTTGTCCAACACCGAAGCTATGTTACAACTATTATTACGATAGTGTTTTTGACACATATAGTTCTGTTATGGCAATTCATTATTAGGTGTGCTTTTAGCTGCTTTATTTGCTCCCTTTTGCAACCAATTTTTAATTTCCACATTGATTACTTAGGATTGAATTTCAATTGTAGACTTTTTGTTGACGTACTACTTTTAGGCGTGTATTTCTTGTGTGAAGTGGAGTGATGTTTTTACATTTTAAAATTGTTTGAAAGTGGAAGCTCAATCTTAGTTTTTGTACTTTGTAGGACGTATTTTACTGTTTTCAATTTGGGTTATGGCATGCCTGAATCTACAATCTTGCATTTACTTATTCTTTGCTGATGATTTTTAACCGCCTGGTTCTTGACATGTACAAATCATTTTAAAAAAGAAAAGGCAAGTATATGCATCATTATCTTGTATTAAGTGGTTTTGAAATTTTGGGTGTTGAGAGTTTACCTTATTTTTCAAAAGAGATCTAATATTGTTGTGAAATGATTATATATTATTGGCTATATTCTTTTGTGATTCGATGTCATTGCTTATTTTGTTTTTGATATTCACATGTTTTGGTCATAGTTTCCTGTGGGTCGTATCCACAGACAGCTGAAGCAAAGGGTCCAAGCTCATGGACGTGTTGGTGCAACTGCTGCAGTTTACTTGGCCTCCATTCTTGAATATCTGACAGCTGAGGTTCTTGAACTTGCGGGGAATGCAAGCAAGGATCTCAAAGTGAAGAGGATAACACCAAGACACTTACAGCTTGCTATCAGAGGAGATGAGGAGCTTGACACTCTCATCAAAGGAACCATTGCCGGTGGTGGTGTTATTCCCCACATTCACAAATCCTTGATCAACAAAACCTCCAAGGAATGAATGATTCATCTTGTGTTAAGCTTCTGATTTATATAATATGGCTGTTGACTGAATCTCAAACTAGGTGTTAATTATGATGACTTTGATTAAACTAGGATTTAGCTTGATTCTCTTTTGCAAGTAATTTGTTTAGAACTATGATGCTGTTAGGATGTAAATTGGTCAGGGATGGTGCTTTCATGTGATCTTTTTAACTGCTGGATTTGTTCTTATAGTTGTAGCTTTGACCGATCGAAATTATCCTTTTTTTTTTGTTATAATATATGATTTGTAGTCTTTATTGTTTATTTATTTCTGTCTATGATACAACGGGTTATTTATTGAATTCTAGCAGAAATGATGGCTTTAATATAGATAAAGGCTATTTTTTTTAAATTATTTATGGATTACTATAGTGTGTAAGCCAATAATGTCTGTTTTGGACTTTGGTCTTTTTCTTTAATATGGGGCTTTTTGTTTTAAATTTGGAATTACACAAATCACATGTAAATGAATTATGTTATTTTATATGTTGGAAATTATTCTTGTTTTTCTTTTATAAAGCATGATTATTAAAAATTCTTAAGTTAGAAATAGTTAGAAACTGTAAATTGGATAGTCTGATTATTACTATGTAATATTTATTTTAAATGTGACAACAAATAAGTAGACCCGATTTTCTAGAACCACAGGTTGCAAAAACACATCTTGTCCCCTGCCTATGGATGTGTTTGTTTGGCAAACAAGTTGAACAGGATAATTGGTTTTAATAATTTTTTTTGATTATTATTGGTTTTAATAATTTTTTTATCATTTTTAATATTTTCTATTATAGTTTGATTTTTTATTAAATTTTTTATCATAATTTTGTTATAATATAAATTATTAATTTTATTAAAAAGGACAATAAATAAGAAATGATCATACATAACAATAGAGTCATAAGTAATAAAGTTTTATAGTCTAAAATAATAATTAAAAGAATATAGAAAGTATTAAAATAATTATAAATATTTTTTTGTTTGATATTATAAAATTTATCATTGTAATTCTTGTGCACTC
>NC_029773.3:10481377-10492731 GCF_000817695.3 Arachis duranensis | reverse complement strand
ATATAAAAAAAGATTAAATATATTTAAAAAAAATAACATTATAATTTAATATTATATTTTTTTAGTAATGAACTAATTATTTCTCTAAAAGTGATTTTAACTAATATTATCCAAACAATATTCATTTTATCAAAACCAATTTTAATATAAAATTATTAAACATAAATCATATTAGGATAAACTTATTTTTACCCAAAATTAATTCTACAAAATCATTTTTATTCAAATTACAATTTGATAAACCTCAATTCACATACATACTATGCATATTATATAACCCTTTTCAATTTATTAATTAATTTGTGAGAGATAAAAGTAGCATTAATTGAAAGAAAACGGATATTGACCCGATTATCCTACTAGGTGTATAAAAAATATTTAATAATAAAACATATAGATATGGTGCTTAATTTGTTATGTGGATCATGTTATCCCAGTAATAATTAATTTTTTTTTGTGTTTAATTTGTATGTGCTTAATTTATTTTTTTTTTTGGAATTTTCAAAATTTTTATTTTAAAATATAAAAATGTTATTTAAGTTATTTATCTGGATTAACGTTTAATTAATTAAATTATTTTTAAAATTTTATATTGTGTTCAACTTGTGTTGTCTTTTTTTTTTTTTTTTTTTTTATTTTTTTTTCTTTTGATACCAAAGGGGTCTAAAGGCCAAAGGATGAAATATTAGACCATTTAAAATTGAAATACCCCACTGTATTAACCAAATTAAATTGATCTAATGGTTAATTTATTAGTTTGATAACGATGCATTTCCTTTCATTAAATCAAGCCACTATTATTTTTTAATAATGTGTAGTTGTGGTATATTAGCATGCACCAACACTATAAATAGAGCAAGATAAAGCTGTTATTATCATCAGAAGCAAGAAGCAACGAAGCATGTTTTTTTGAGTTAAATAGATCGGACAATTTCCAATTTTAGATATCACAATATATTTATACTATATTTCGTCAAAATTCAAATATGAATACAGCATATTATTTTTTTTTTTGGTTTCTAAGCTCCATTTAAGGGTTTGTCGCTGGCCAATGGATTGCTGCATACACAATTCGAACCCCCGACACTTAATTAAGCGGACTAGTGAACTAACCACTAGACCAACCCAACTTGGTTTGAATACAGCATATTAAGAAGCATATAGATTACAGCGAACAAATTTGAGACTCGTTGTATAATATAGTGGGCCAAAATGGACCTAACAATTAACTCCAATAAAGTTATCCGGTTATTGGGCCCTGAGAATTAAAAATATTTGGGAAAGCGGTGAGAAGAGAAGGGTGTGAAAATTTTGAATTCTCCGTCAAATTTTGTAAAATTTTTATTTTCCCACGCACACAAAGCTTTGAGCGCCACTTTTTAGATTTCGTTTTTATTTTCATAAAAATTCAAAATTAAATAAAAACGGAAGAAAAGTAAAACGCTCATTTAACTCATATTAATGACTCGTATAGTCGTATGAATGCTTCTTACTCCATAATCTCTCTCTCTCTGTCTCTCTCCACAATTTCTTCACACTTCTCTCGCTCTCTCAGCCTCAGGTAATCTGCTATTTCTCTCTCTTTGAAATTCTATGTTTTAGTTTGTGATTTTAAAATTGAGGTTGATTTTTCTGTGAAATTGAATAAGGTTTAGGGTTTAGGTATGGCGGGAAAAGGGGGAAAAGGTCTTCTGGCAGCGAAAACCACCGCAGCTAACAAAGACAAAGACAAAGACAAGGATAAGAAGAAACCTATTTCTCGCTCTTCTCGTGCTGGAATCCAGGTAAAGATTCACCTCTTCGTTTCTTCTGATTTTAATTTTCTCTTTATTTATTTTCGTAGTCAAATGTGTTTACTGATTTTAAATCTTTATGTTAAATTGTGCACCATTTAAAAAAAAAATTATTATTATTATTTGAAAAAGAATGGTTTGGTAGGGATTGGAGATTGTGGTGTAAGTTTTATGATATATTTTAAACGTAATGTGTATATAAAATATAAAGTAAGATTTCCGAATGGTTTTGTATTTTAGTTAGTTCTAGCTAGATAGATCCGCATAGCTATAAAGCAACTCTCCATTGTGATTTTGCTGAGATTGATTTGTTGACTTTAGATAATCTATTGATGTAGGTAAATGATACCCTTTGTGTGAAGTGGAATGGATTTTAGATTTTAAAGTTGTTCACTTTTCTGTTTTTCTTCTTAGTTTTGATGGATCTGCACTCATAACCACATTTTATATTATCAGTTAAAAATGAATTATCTTTAATGTATGGTTCCAAAGTTATGTTACAATCATGAGATAGTGTGATTGAAACAAATAGTTCTGTTGCTATGGCTATTATGTTACAACAATTTTTTAATTTCCACATTGATTTCCTTGGATTAAAATTTAAATGGTTGACTTTTCTTCACCTACTAGTCTTAGGCACTTATTCCCTTTGTGTGAAGAGGTGTGATATTTTTACATTTTAAAATTGTTGGAAAGTGGAACCTTAATCTCAGTTTGTATATTTTGTAGGACGTATTTACTGTTTTCCATTTGGGTTATTTCACATCTATATCTAGAATACTGCATTTGCTTATTGTTTTCTGTTGATGCATAACCTCTTGGTTCTTGACATGTATTTATCATTATTAAAAAAAAGATAAAGCGTATGCATTATTATACAGTATTGAGTGGTTTTGAAATTTTGGTTGCTGGGAGTTTCTGTCATTTTCTGAAAGAGGTCTATTATTGCTATATCATTGCCCCTTTGTTTTTGATATTCATATGGTTTGTTTCTAGTTTCCTGTGGGTCGTATCCATAGACAGCTGAAGCAAAGGGTCCAAGCTCATGGACGTGTCGGCGCAACTGCTGCAGTTTACCTGGCCTCCATCCTTGAATATCTGACAGCCGAGGTTCTTGAACTGGCGGGGAATGCAAGCAAGGATCTCAAGGTGAAGAGGATAACACCAAGACACTTGCAGCTTGCTATCAGAGGAGATGAGGAGCTTGACACTCTCATCAAAGGAACCATTGCTGGTGGTGGTGTCATCCCTCACATTCATAAGTCTTTGATCAACAAAACCTCCAAGGAATGATTGAATGAGTGATTCATTCATTGTTGTTAAGTTTCTAATTTATATATATGGCTGTTGACTGAAACCAAAACTTGTAGGTTGTTTTAATTATGATGACTTTGATCAAAGTAGGATTTAGCTTGATTCTCTTTTGCAAGTAGTTTGTTTTAGAACTGTGATGTTATGATGTAAATTAGTTATTGATGTTGCTTTTATGCGATCTTAACTGCTTAATTTGGGGTTCCTAAACAACCGTTTCCTTGTTACACAAAGAAAATAAAAAAGAAAACCTAAATATTTTTTAAAGTGTCAATTTGGTTTTATCAATTTGTTTATATGTTGATATATGTCTGTCTATATATTTGTTATAATTATCTTGTATGTCAGTATGTCTCATGAAATGGGAATTTTTTTATTTAAATTAGTTAAATATATTATTTATCGAAATACATAAAATATAGTGTATTTATTGATATACACATGTCACATTTCGGGTGAGGAGATTCAAATTCTATTAAACTCATGTTTTGATGATTGAGTACTTGCCATATAGTATAACTAAAGTTAAGTTTATTCTGGATATACACGAAATGTGACATTTCTTTGAAATTCAATGACGTGTTACATTCCGACTGTATAAATATGGATTTATTGCAATTTAGATCATAATATTCGAAAGTAACATGTGTATTTCAATAAATACATTGTACTTTAGGTATTTCAATAAATAATATATTTAATTAATTTAAATAAAAAATTTCATAAAATTGGTATGTCTTATATTTGATTCTTATTTTATCTTTAAAAATTATAAAACAGATAAATTATAAAAAAAATACCCCCCTCTCTAACCTAGGATACTCAAGTATATATTAGTATTAGTTAATATATTTGTATTACACGAGAATGAATTTGTTTCAATTTTTTAATTGATTTTACATGGTACAATTTTACATTATATAAGATTTAAATAAAACAAAAAGGATATAATATAAGATCACACTTTATAAAATTAATCGAGATAAAAATTTTGTCAATCTATTTTCATTATGCACCGCAGCATCTTGTGTCATGTAATAAGTCAACAAAAGAAAGCCTCCAATAAACAAAGAGGAACTAGAATCTTGTGTTCTACCAATTTGTTAAGATGCTTTTCATGCACTCTTTGTTCTTATTTAAACCCCTTCTCTCATCTTCATTCATATCCCTCTATTCTCCATAGTTGTTTCTCTCTCTTTATCTCTCCCTCTCAAAAATAATAATAGTGGATGCAAAAATGATGATGGCACAACATGGCAATAATAGTCTAACACTAACTTCACCTTATCAATGGATGATGAAGTTGAAGCATAAATCAAAATCTCCCTTTGTAGTTGGAGTTCTTGCAAGGCCAGCTGAGAATATTGCTCAAGAAACTAATGTCTACAAAGATAATTGGTTTGATCACTTAGCTATAAACCATTTATCAAAAAGTGTTCAAGCATCAACAGGTTAATTAATTCCTTCCTCTCTTTTCCTTCTTCCTCTTCTTCTATAATTAAGAAAATTTAATAGAAAATATGAAATTTTAGGATTTTTTGTTTTAAGATTTTTATTTTCAGTATTTTTTATTTATAAAAAATTTTACAATAAAAAAGAAAAACAGAAATTTTAAATACAAATCAAATATATCATAAACTTTAATATATTAACAATATATTAAAAAAAAGTTAAAACTATTTATTTAAATTATTTCAATCATTGTTTTAATTCTATGACACTTTTTAGCTAAATTCTTAATTTTTTTTTAGTATAACTAGGTTTGTTCTTTGAGTTGTTTTTAAAACTGAGACTAAGATCTTTTAAAATGAAAAGATTTATAAAGAGAAAAATATTTTTTTTTGGTTAACAAAAAAATAAATATTTAATCACCATTAAATTAAGATAGTAAGACTCATAAAAGTTATAAATTAATAGTAATTAGTCTCTTATTTTATTGCTCTAGCAATTTTTTATTTTTGAAGATCCGAATCCTAAAATATACAGTATATCTCTATAATTACGTAAATATAATTGTGTGTATATGATTAATTCACCTTAATTTTGAATCTTATTCAGGACACAGTAATAGAAAGAGTGGATATGAGAGCCTTGTAGAAGCAGCGATGGTGGCTTATAAGGAATTTAATTCTAATGAACAGAAAGAAGTTATCATTCAAGCACTTGATAGAGCATTTCCAAGGCCAATACTTATGTTGGTGAGTTCATTGGTTTGATATGATTGATTTTCTATCTTCTATTGCTTTCACTTCCATTTAATTTGTGTTTAGTATTATAGAATTAGAGAAAAAGAATGAAAACATAATCCAAATTCTTCAGTCCGCATTTAACTTTTCTTTCTTCCATTTGAGGGCTTGATCACTAGGTTTAACTCTCGTAACCAAGTATTTCTAAGGGTATGTTTGGTTTTTTTTTATATTATTATTATTATTGAAATAGAAAATAAAATTTTATTATTTTTATTTCTTCTTTAAATTCCATAAAGAAAAGAAACCAATCAATTTTATTAAATAAAAGTATACGAATAATTTCAAGGTGTTTTAATTTATTTTATCTTAGAATTTAAAAGTAATTTACCACCACTTTTCCAAGTTAGTTATTCCTCTATAATTATAGACAAAAAAAAACACTAGTTTTAGTAGCAATAAAATTAGGATCACTATTTTTTTAGTTAATTTATTTTTTGATAATTATATATTTATTTTTATTATCATGCATTGTTATGATAAGTTATAAAAAATTTGTGACCGATAAAAAAGTCTTTATTATCAATTATAATTGTCATTTAATTTTTTTAACGCGAAAATATAAGATGCTTAATTTTTAATTGTCAATAATATATTGACGGCTATTTTTATTGTTGTTGCTAAAGACAAATAAATTATCATTAAAAATAATTTTTGTTGTAGTGAACTAGTTAAATTCCTTTCTTGTTTTTATAATAACTATGTATTACAATTATTATTCATGAAAAATGGCAGATAAGGACAATGCTACCACCATCTAAATTTGCAAGGGAATATTTTGCTGCTTTCACCACTTTGTTCTTTGCTTGGTTGGTCGGACCCTCCGAGGTAACTAAGACACTATTTTATTTGTATTTTATATTCTTGATTAGTTAATTGGCTGTAATTTTGCATAATAAACATTTTACTTTTTTTTTAAAAAAAACAAAGAGCAGCCCATCCCATTTGTATGACTATAAATAATTGATGAAATTCATGGTATATAATTCCTTAGTAAATTGTCAAGAGATTAAAGTTTTTTTTTTTCTTAAAGGTTCATTGCATGTCATCAAATTAAACTAGTTTGTAAATAGAGCAATAATGGACTTAAAATATATGATTTGAGAATAATTTCATCTTACCAACTTTTTTTCTTAATTAAGTTTGGGAAATCTCTTTTACTGTGTGGAGCACTGCCATATATCTGACGTCACCCACTAATTACTCTCCATAATTAGCATGTACAATTATTCAAGCATCATGCCCCAATAATCTAGTTTCTGAGTTTCATGAGTAGATATGCTGAATTGTTGATATAAATCATCATTCAAACGGATATCATTAATTAACTATATTGAGTAATAATTTAATAGATCAGTTCATTTCGTTAAGCTTGAAACACAACACCCTTGGGCCCTATGGTGTAACATACATACCTAATTAAATAAATTTTGACATTGAAAAGCTTCAATATAGTATAACATTGTTTTGGGCATTGCACTATGTAATCAACCAATCATCATGCTCTATGATCCAAATTCCAACAGAAAAGAAATATATATATGCACCTTTGTATTTTTTATATCTTGAAATAAACAATTGCCCAATATAAGCTAGTATATAGATTAGTGCATATAATAATCAAATTATACCCTTTACTTTCTAAGATGTTGGTAGTTTTCTTGAATGTAAAAGGAATTTAATTAACCATGTAATAACCTCATTAAAAAGTTTCTTTCACAATGTGTGTAAAGGTGAGAGAATCAGAGATGAATGGAAGAAGAGAAAAAAATGTAGTCCACATAAAGAAATGCAGGTAACTTCAACTTCCACTTAATTTTCTACTAGTAAAATATTAAATTGGTCTTTTACGTTTAGACATAATCCTGTTTTAGTGTTTAAAATTTAAAATATTTTATTTAAATTAAAAAAATTCATTTAACTTCAATATAGACTATAGTCTTATTACTGTGAAGTCAAAGTTAAATAATTAACGGAATATCCTACATGACAGCAGTACAAGAACAAGGTCGATAATATAGAGAATAAGTATAAGCTCCATAGGCACAAAAGCAATCCTGCATGCATCCATATATTTATTTATCATTCTCCTTAGTTCTATAAAAAATATTTCATTTAAATTGTAAGAAAAATAATAAATATATGTATTGATGCATTCACGATTAATTTTGTATTTCTGGAGCTTGTACTTATTCTCCAAATTATCATCAACCTTGATTTTGTACTACTGTCATATAAGACATTCTGTTAATTATTTAATTTTAACTTCAACAGTAAAACTAAATTGAAGTTAAATAAACTTTTTTAAATTCAAATAAGACACTTTAAATTTTAAAAATAAAAATAAAATTAGTCCAAACATAAATGACGAATTTAATACTTCACCCATTTTCTATATATATTATATTATCTTCACATACATTTCTATTATTTAACATACAGAAAATTATCTTATATCATACTTTTAGGGCCTCAACATTACGCTCCAATGATTATGGTAGCTCCACACCCAATTCTCTATTTGCATCATGGTCATCATGATCATCACCATCAATGATTCAATGTTATTGCCATTATTGCTAAGATATCATCAAGACTTTTATTAAATTAAAATTCGATTTATTTTGATGTTGAACCAGCCGGTTCAGATAAAAAACCAATGAACGAATTGGCCACTTGTGTTCAATTTACTAATTTAACCAAATATGTCTATACATAAAATATATTATTATTCAAATAATAATAGTATTTTTTTGTCATATTTATTTTGAATCATAACATTAGTTTTTAGTATATATTTGTCTAATAAAATCGCGACTATTTGCATGATCAAATATATATATATATATATATTCACACATTATTATTACAGTTGTATTTTATTTTTAACGAGTAAATTTTCATTTTATTTCTTAAAATTTATGTAATTATTCATTTTAGTTTTCGAAATTTAAAATTTTTTATAATAGTCTCCCAAATTTATATTTGGATACTAATTTGATCTCTCTCGATCCTTTCTGATGACAAGTCAATAAATGAGATATTGAGATGACAAAATCTTGACGCATTAGACTCTCTAATAATTAGGTGACATGACTTCTTCTTCAATTTAAATTGTGGTAAAATTAATAAAATTCTAAAAAAAAACTATTGAGAAAACCTAAAATGCAACAATAATAATGCAAGTCAAAAGGATAACAACAGAGATGAAATGAAATAATGTTTAGGGTAGGACATTTTTTAAAATTTTTATTGCTTTTTAAGATGAGGTTGATCTGCCACCAGAAGAGGTGGTTATGTTAGCACAGTGGGATCATCCCATATTTCAAGAGTAGATTATACTAATGTTCTCTGTAGTTTGGTGAAATTCATTATGACTCCCTTCTATTTCGCTAGATTATACTTGTGTTGTGTTAATTACAGAGTGTTTAGTGCCATGTTCTACAAAATACAAGTATGTATAACATACTCTAAAAGCTTAAATTTTAAGGGGAAAAAAGTGGGGTGTGAAGAAACGAACCATAGCAGTGATAGCAGTGAAGGTTTGTAGTATTATTGTCGCTGCTATTTGCTCTGCTTTTGTTGCTGTTGTTGTTACTGTTGGGACGTGCCACCATATTCGTGGATACCAAAATAACAAACTTTGGCTTTAGTTTAGAATTTGGATCAAAGCCAACGAATCGATAGTGATTGGTGAGTGGGGGATGCGACGGACCGAGGGTGAAAAGGAGAGATCGTGTCAGAAAAAGAGAAGGAGCACGACGGAGAAGGAAAAGATGGAGGGGAAGTCAAAGAGAAAGGAATGGGTCAGGTGAGAGACATGGAAGTAAAAAAAAGGAAACGAGAGGAGAAGGACGGCGTGGAGCAAGAGAAAGAAGAAAAAGAAAAAGTTAAGGTTCCATGGACCAAATGAGGTCCAAAATCAAATCTTGTCATGTCATCTAATCGTTAGAATATCTAACATTGGCAAAGGTTTGTCACATTAGCACTCCGTTTGCTGACTCATCGACGAAAAAGGTTGAGGGACCAAATCGCTGTCCGGACCAGAATCTGAAAAAGCACGAGAAATTTTGAATTTTAAAGACCAAAATAAATAATTGCACGAATTTCAAAAACCAAAATGAGAATTTACTCAGAGTAAATCCCCATAGTAGATTCGCGTGATTATCCAATGTAGTCCTCAAGATTCCAATTTTTTCATTGTAGTCTTCCAGATAGAGCTCCGAGCACTCATAGTGGTCCCTGGGCGTATTTCTGGTGATGAGTCATCACCGAAGCGCTTATGTGGTGTCTTTTGGCCACGCAGGATGACTCCAACGGCTAGCTGAGCTAGCTCATTTCCAATTTATACCCACATTAGTCCCTCCCACTATATTTAACCTTAAATCACTAAATTTTGATAAACAGCTACAAACAACTCAGTTATATTTAAAATTCTGCAGTTACCTAAAGAATCAATCATAATCCATTAATTAAGCTAAAGGAAAGAGGCACAATGCAATGAAGAAATAAGCAACCTTGTCACCTTTTCACATTGGCACCCGAGCCGAGTGCTTAAAAATTGTTGGGAATAAATTACCATTCCCCCTTGAGAAAACACCTTTGACAGAGAAATAAAATAGACACAATCACAACACAAGAATTTAACGTGGAAACTCCAATTACCGGAGAAAAAACCATGGCCGTTGTCAAATGACAACCAGAGAATATCACTATGTGAAAATTGTTACAACACATAGACTTCTTTCTTTCTAACACTGGCACCCCAGTACACCCACACTCTCTCAAAGCAAATATCTAACTACACCTCACAACACTCTCTAATCAAAGAGTATAGAGGAAAAGAAAAATCAGATACAAGCTTAAAGTGTTTCCGACTGGTGCAAAAACAAATGGAGAACTTAGCCTCATATTTATAGCCTAGGCCACCCACTCCGTTTGCTATCCTAAGCAATGTGGGACTAATTCAACCAAATCCTAACAATCTCCACCTTGATTGAAATAGTCACACATCTTCAGCTTCCATTGTCAACACCGACAATTTTTTGCTGCCATTGTCTATACCGACAATCATAGTTCAGAGAACTATCATACTCCACCATGAAAGTATACTCACTTGGAATTAAACCACTCCAAGCATTTCGCCTTGGTACAGATCGAAACCTTGCTGAAAATTCATGGTGCAACTTCCAAATTGGCTTTTTCTGGAAGTTCTTCAGCCATCGACCTAATTCCGCCACACACCTTGCATCTCAACGCCAACCAATGCCCGTGTGCAATTGTGGACCCGATTGCCACAACTTATCCTTATCCATGGCAGTGCGGTAATACCATAAGGATACTTCTTGTCTTCTAGAGAACATCATCTTCATACCAGAGATCTTCTCCTTCAACGCCTTGTGCAAACCTGATTGTATCAACACATCCTTGACTTATATTTGCCACAAGCCAAAATTGATTCTTCCATCAAATTTCTCTATTTCAAGAGCACTTGACAATAGTATAACTTAACTGTAGACCGTGCACTAGGAAGGGTCCCCAGGAAAGAGAGGTGGGTCACAATGGACACACTTAAATACCAGATCTTTCCTTAGCCAAAACCTTTCCAAACTACACTCTCACAGTGTCACACTGCCTTCCAGCAACAACGACAGCAACCAAAGATCAACCTCAAGCCACAGGACAAAATTCTTTTCTGATGTGGAAGGTCAGACTAAGCTGCAACCACAGAGCATACTAAGAATAAATCCCACCAAACCGAAGCTCTGATACCATTTGTTGGGAATAAATCACCATTCCCCCTTGAGAAAACACCTTTGACAGAGAAATAAAATAGACACAATCACAACACAAGAATTTAACGTGGAAACTCCAATTACCGGAGAAAAAACCACGGCCGTTGTCAAATGACAACCAGAGAATATCACTATGTGAAAATTGTTACAACACATAGACTTCTTTCTCTCTAACACCGGCACCCCAGTACACCCACACTCTCTCAAAG
>NC_029773.3:10480428-10480971 GCF_000817695.3 Arachis duranensis | reverse complement strand
TGATAAATAAACAGTTAGAAAGAGAGCAAGCCACACCCCTAATCTTTTTCCTGAAAAAGCAAGGTTGAAACCTTTTCAAATCATGCAATGATAGTTTTAGGACTGTGATATGTGTATGAATCTTCAATTAACTTGGTTTGAGTACCCAACATAGTTTTTGAGGATCAATTATATGTAAAGAATTCTTGCATTATTAATTATGAAACTTTACATAATAATGTGATATAATAAATAAACTATATCAAATAAACTCATCAAATGATGCTTGAGCAAGCTCCACATATATGTTATACCTTTTTCTAAGAACGACTTCATGCAGCTAAACCAAAAGCCATAAAGTGTACCGTTGCCAACAATATGCTATGGTTAAAAAAAGGATTCCCCAAACTATTCACGAAAATCTCAGTTAAAGGCTTAATCCAAATCAAAGCAGTAAATATAACAAACAGTTGATTTGCATAAAGGATGGTGCAACCAAACTATCCACAAATGATCATGGACAAATTGCAATGAATCTGATCAGTTCCAAGCCAAAAAGAACGT
>NC_029773.3:10476348-10480381 GCF_000817695.3 Arachis duranensis | reverse complement strand
CAACACCAATGAAAGGAATCCCATGAATGTAGCAAGGAGAACTTTCCAGAACCCATCAAGACCAGCAAAATGGAGGTCTAAAAGCGACGAAGAGGTGTGATCCAAATCCAAAATTCCCATAAAAATTCCGAAAACACCAAAAAGAACATTGAGCTGCTTCTCGGATTTCCTGGACGCAGATCTCTCGAAAAGTGAGCCTCGCAAGCATCATGAACCACATGTAAAGGCTCAAACTTGACAACAGAATTGGAACGAAAGCACCACTCATGAAGAAGCGAGAATTGGTATCGGAACCCAATTAAGAGTGAAGGAAGAGGGAAGAGAGGGTAACGAAGGAGACGGTGAATACAACGCAATATTGATCGATGTAGAGGCAGGATTGAAGGTGAGCATGGTCGAGCCTGAACCTGAAATCTGGGCATTCTTCTCGTCAAAATTGAGCTTGTCCTTATTCTTGGGCTGCTTTCTGAGGTCGGGAACAGGGCCTTCGGGGGCGTTAGGGCGGCGAATGGCAACACGAAAGCCGTGGGACATGGAGGGTTGGGCATCGGGGTGATGTAGGTTTGGAGAGCGTAAAGGAAGAGAATTGGGAGCCTGAAAAATGCGATGAAGAACACGAGGAAGAGGGAGAGCGAAGCGTGCAAGAGTAGGATTTTGTACAATAACACCAACTGCGAGGGACCAGCGTGGCAAAACGATGCCACGTAAGCACTCCGGTGATGACTTATCACAAGAAATATGTCTAAGGACTACTATGAGTACTCGGAGCTCTATCTAAAAGACTACAATAGAAAAATCGAAATCTTAAAGACTACATTGGGTAATCACACGAATCTCAGAAACTACTATAAAAATTTATTCAATTTACTCATTTTTCAACAAACCAATTTAATTTAAATAACTAATTTGGTAATATAAAAACCTCTGTATCATATATTATTATGACTCCCATCTCAAGAAGCTTTATTTACCCTCTCTATAATATATATTATTAATTTTTTCCTTTAATATGTGTATATTTTAATATTGTGATTTAGAGCTAACTAAAATAAATTAATTATGTTTAGTGAGAAGATATTAGGATTTAAGAATTGCTTAATAAGATGTTTGACAACAGAGCCAACTACTAGTGATAATAAATGGGTTAATAATAAATATATGGACTATATTCTTGTTTAATTGTCACTATATATATTAGGTGTTAAAAATATAATTATTTATGTTATTTTTTCTATCAGTTTAAGATTTTAAAAAAAATAATTTTATAATATGGTATTAAAGTTTTATATAAAAAAATCTAAAATTCGATCTATAGTGAATCCTAAAAGTAAAAAAAAAAGGAATAAAGTATTAAATTGGCCTCTTAAGTCTGATAGTAATCATATTTTGATCGTTAAGGTTTAAAGTGCCCTATTTGAATCGGAAAAAGTTTCATTTAGCTTCAATGTAGTTTCACCGTGAGATCAAAGTTAAATAATTAACAAACAAAATGTCCTACATGACATCAGTACAAGAACAAGATCGATAATTTGGAGAACAAGTATTAGCTCCAGAGACATAAAATCAACCGTGGATGCATCAATACATTTATTTATCATTTTTCTTACAATTTAAATAAAATATTTTCTATAGAACTAAGGAGAATGATAAATAAATGTATTGATGCATCCACGGTTAATTTTGTGCCTCTGAAGCATGTACTTGTTCTCCATATTATCGATTTTGTTCTTGTATTGCCGTCATGTAGGATATTCTATTAATTATTTAACTTTGACCTTACGGTGGGACTATATTGAAGCAAAATGAAACTTTTTTGGATTCAAATAGGACACTTTAAACCTTAAATACCAAAACAGAATTACACGTAAACGTAGGGGACTAATTTAATACTTTACCCTAAAAAAAGTATAAAACAAATAAAAAAACTACACAAAATTCAAACAAATTCAAACGAAGCTCTTGCTTGAAAAAAATATACAGATGTAACTATTTATGTTATTTCCTCTTATCAACTTAAAATTTTGGGAGAAGTGATATCATGACATTGTATCAGAACTCTATGTCTGAACAGTCTAAAATTTGATTCTTGGTGAACCCCAAAAGAAAAAAAAAGCATAAGACAAATAAAATGAGAAAAAAGAAAACTTATGTAAAAATTCAAATAAACTCAAAAGAGACTCTTGTTTGAGGAATAATGTTAGAGATATTATCATTTATATTGTCTCTCCTATCAGCTTAAACTTGTGGGAATAGCAATTTTATGACATTAGATGTAATAGGTTAGATATTACCGAAATTTCAACTCAATCGGATCTAACATTAACATTTTTTTGAGTTAGGATCTGATTCAATCCTCAATAAATAAAAAATATCGGATATATCCAATTAAAAAATAAAAAATATCTCTAAAATAAAAAAAAAACATTTTCTCCTTTTTTTAATATCTATTTACTTCTAAAACACTATCAATCAATATTTTCTTAAATAATATACAAAATACAACTATATATATATATAATTCTAGAAATATCAAATAAAACAACTAAATCTAATTATTTAACATTCTAACAACAACAACAAATACGTAATAATAAAATTTTAATATCCTAATATTTTAAAAGTACAATGCAAAGTAGAAACTAAATCAAATAAAAAAATCACTTAAGCATAACATAATATATATTTTTTTTGTTTATTTTGTGGATTCGTAAATATAAATGTGAAAATTTGTAATCTGATGCTATTTGACTGTAAATTGAATCTGATATGATTTGATGATTATACAGATCAAATACAAATAAATACTATTAGTCTATAAATCTAATTCGAATCTATGAACACTTATAAATATTGATATTATTAAGAGCATAAAATATTTTTTTTAATTTAACATACAAATAATATTGAGTCAATTAGAAATATGTTGTAATAAAAATAAAACATTTTAAACATTAGAGGCAAAATAAAACTTTGTTGAAATATTAGGAATTGATTTAAATGATTTTTTGTTTGAGTTGTTAGCATAATATTTTTATTGTGCATATGTAACTATTTACATGCATATTTTGTGTAGTTTCAAAAGAACATCATCATCTTAACAATTATGTCTACATTTCTCAAATTAGCAAGTGACAAAATCTGTGTGTCAAAACTAGAAATCGATGCTCCTTACTTACATTATCAAAATACTAATTAGTGGAGGGTCCCATGTAGATACCACTTAGGGTACCAAAATGCAATTCCACCCGTTGAGGCTTAAAATAAGATCAATGCTTTACACATTGCATTTCAAATTTCATATGGAATTTGACACCTGAATAATAGCCGCACGTTAAACACTTAAACAGTTAAACTTCACCAGAAATGACACCTTATTAAATATTAATTTCCTGTGCATCCCCCACAAAATTGACTAGGAATTTCACAAGGGATGGTTTTTAATTTCTCTTTTTCTTTTTTGGTTGGACCCAAAGGCATTGAAATTATACATATTGATGACTAGGGTGTCAATTGGGTGGCTCTAACTTACAAAGATATGGATAGATTTTGAATCGAGTTAATTTGTGAAAAATATAGACTAATGTCATTTGTACATTTAATTTTATTTTTATTTTATATATTTTCTTAGAGTAAATTTTAGATTGGTGTCTTAATTATTTTTGTTTAGAAACAATTAGTATCTAATAAAAAAAGTTGACAAATTAAATTTTGACATAATAAAGTTAAAAAAAATAGCTCTTCATATTTTTAAACAAAAATATTATGTGTAAATAAAAATTCAGCAATTAAATCATCTATTATTTATTTATGTATAAATACATATATTATTTAATTTATTTTTAATATATATTTTATATTTCAACATATATTTTATATAGAGTATTTAGTGACTAATTTTTAGTATACACACAATACATAATTGATATGATTTTATTAAAATTTAATATATGTGTTAATAAATAAATTTTTAACAAATATTATGATCAAATAATTAAGTATTACAAATATATTATTATAATAAATTAATTTTTTA
>NC_029773.3:10474889-10476133 GCF_000817695.3 Arachis duranensis | reverse complement strand
ATCCCCTCTCTCTATATATATAAAATAATTTGGGTTAAGTCCAAAATATCTTATGATCTGAATCCAATCTAAAAATAACATTGGATCAAAATAATAAATTTAAAAATAAAGTATTAAATTGGTCCTCTATATTTGGATGTAATTCTATTTTGGTCTTTAAAGTTTAAAATGTTCTATTTGAATTTAAAAAAGTTTTATTTAGCTTCAATATAGTCACACGTTTGATTTTGTGCCTTTCGAGTTTGTATTTATTTTCCAGATTATCAATCTTGTTGTTGTATTACTAGGACATTCCGTTAATTATTTAACTTTAACTTCACGGTGGAACTATATTGAAACAAAATGAAACCTTTTTAGACTCAAATAAAATATTTTAAACCTTAAGGACTAAAATAGGATTACGTCCAAAGAGGACCAATTTAATACTTTACTCTAAATTTAAATTCGACAAAATATATTTAGGATCTAGATTGGGTTGCGGGCCATACCCAATCTTAAGTACCTCTACTTTTTGTTAGGATCTAATTTATTTAGAAAAGAATTTGAATCTTCTAAATTTTGAATTTTATTTTAGAGAGTAAAATGTAATTTTTTATAATTTATTTCATAAGTGGGATTAAGAATAAATACAAGAGAAAAACTATTCAAAGATAAAAGATGATACTTTACCTTCTAAAGTACAAATTCAAATCCAGAAAAAAATAAGTAAGTTTATAACTAAGGTAATCATAATAAGGTTAATTATTAAATAAATACTATAATTTTGGGTGTATAAATTATAGATATCGTTTAAGTTGTGTTAAAGATTTTATTAATCAACAGGCAACAAGATAGAATGTGTGGAAGAAGGTTTGGGATTTTTTAACCCATATAATTCATTCTGTTCATCTCATTAGTTCTAGTATGCTCTTTTATATTTATTTATATCCGGTGTTACTTTACCCCTCTAATGAACCATCTTATGATATACAAGGAAACCAGTAATTGCATTTAACGGTAAATACGCTAAAAAATAAAACCATATGTACTTTTAGATTTATATATTTTAAGAACTATAAAATCATTATTGTATTTATTAAGAAGCTTTTTTAAACAACTTTAATTAAAAAGGTTTATTTTCAAACTACATTGCACAACGGGTTTAACTTAACCCAGCCCAACTTTAAATGGTTCAATTTTTTTTTTTTAGTTGGTCATACATGCACGCACCAAAAATAATTATGATTAACAGAATAAAAAAAAAA
>NC_029773.3:10450308-10474849 GCF_000817695.3 Arachis duranensis | reverse complement strand
AAACATTTAGGTTCTTAATTATTGATATCTTCAATTTGCAAAAAAAAATATTTAATTAATTCTAATATTTTTATATTAAAAAGAACTTAATTACAAACCTAAAAATAGTGTAAAGATTTGATTAAAAAAATTATAAAAATTTAATTAAAAAATTAATAAAACTTTAAGGACCAGCAGAATAATTAAAAAAAAAAGTTGGATTGATGAAAGAATAAAAATACGTTAATTAACAAATGGATCAGACTGAAAACTCCCCTACCCTAAATTATGTAATAGATGATTTAATTTCTCATTAAGTTAACTAATTACCTAAATCAACTGTGCAGAAAGTATATAATAGACAACAGTATCAGTATATGAGGGAGATAGATTTCTTCAACAATATGGATAGTTTGATTATATATTTTCTTTTGATGATTTGCAGATTTTGATGACATGAGTTGTGAGATGATATTTGGCCAAGAACCCCCACCATCAACTGATGACCCAGCATTCAAGCAACCTTGTTATAGACTATGTAATTATTTTATTATAAGATTCTTTACATAAATGCATTCATTTCATTTACATCTCATATATATTGTTTTAAAATAATTTTCTTTTTTATTTTTTTATACATTAAAAATTTGATGTATCTAAATCTATTTAATGTCTAAGTATATTAATTTTTTTTAATGTACTAAAAAAATAAAAAGTTAAAACATGTGTTCTAAGTTAGAACATATGTTAAAATTACTATTAATAAAAAATTTTAATTTTTTTAATAAATACATAAAAAATATATTAAAAATTTAATTTTTTTGTAATTTTTATAAAAATATTTTCAGTTAGTAATTTTAACATATATTCTAAGATACATAAACAAAATTCTTATTTTAAAACAGAAAAAATTCGACAAATCAAATTTGATCCTACATATTATTTGGCTCATTATAGATATAATCTTGTATATCAACATCCGATATAATTTATTGTGATAAGGTTAGTATTTAAAATTTGGCCTGATTTCAAGATATATTTTGTTAGACTCGAGTTGATTATTTTTATTTGCTGTTTCTTTTGGATTGAATTTGAATTATATTTCAAGTCATTCGGTTGGTCTGAAATTATTTTTTATAGTAAAAATATATATTTTATAATAAAATTAGTAATGTCATATTATATTTTTATACTTTAATTAGTATTTTTTATATTATACAGTATTGTTTTTGTTTTAAAATAATTTATTTTGATATGAATATGATATAATATTTGTTAAATTTAATTTTTAAAAATAATTTTATTACTTTAGTATATAAAATTATTTTATATATATTAATTTTATGTCGAGTTAACCCAATTTATTTTCGAGTTATTTTTAAATTGAGTTAAAAATAGACTTAATTACCTTTTAAAATTATATCCGAGTCTAATTAAATCTAACTCAGCTAGACTCATGAACATTTCTGACAATAAAAAATGTATAACTGATAAGATAGTAGGTAATTTAGTTTCTTTATTGCATTGGGTTAGATTAATTAAAAATCTAGTAATAAGATTGTGATTATAGTGATTTATTTGTGAACAAAAAGAAATGTTACAGATTAATGTACACAAAATACATAAAGCATAATTTCATAACATGATCAAGAAGGGGAAAAATTATATTTCTTCCGTTTTAAAATAATTATTGTTTTGATTATTTTATATATTAAAAAAATTCATTTATCTAAACCTATTTCACATCTAAGTACATCAATTTTTTAATGTATAAGAAAAGCTAAAATAACAATGATTTCAAAAAAGAGAGAGCATCTAATATTGTTCATATATCATGCAGGCAAGACAAAGCAAAACCATGGAATGAATTGCCTCAGTTAATGCAGCAGGTATATGGAAATAAAAATTCAAAAAAATAAAAAATACCACAAGTAACCATATGCCACGGACAAATAATTACTATGGACTATGAAGTCCACTTATTATATTTTTGAATGATTTTTTTATCAGAAGATTTTCTCTTAGTCTTTATGATTAGTTTAGCTGGTAAAAATGAGAGAGTTTTTATTATCTTTTTTTCTTATTCTTTTATCATTTTTAAAGATTGTCAAATGGGTCAGTCTATTTAGGTCCGTTTCATTTAAACTCGTGAACTAAATAGAATTGGTCCGTTTAGGTTCGCTTTATTCACGAACTATAATTTTTCAATTCAAAACGTTTATGGTAAGTTCGATAAGTTAAATGGGTTAATCCGTTTATCCTTTTTTTAAAAAAAATATTTTGACAAAAAATATCACTTTTAAAAACAAAAATCTTAAACTAGTAATTTTTTTTAGTTGACGGGTCGGATTTTTCAGATCAGATTGAAACAAATATTGGCTAAAAGCGCTATTTTTTAAGGAAAAAATGAAAAAAATAAACGAGCCACCCGTTTAGTCCACGTGCTAATCCGATTAATCTGTCATTTTTTCGGATTAATCGGATTCAGCCCGTTTAACCCAAAATTTAAATAGGCTTAATTTTAGAGGCAAAGTTTGTCTAATTAAACAGGTAAACGACCTGACATGATAGATTTAGCCCATTTTGACGCTCCTATCATTTTCAGTCTCAAATCACTATAACTATCATGGTACTATTTAAAAGAATATGATAATGAGAATATAAATATTTTTAGAAAAAAATTAATTTTAACAAATAACTAAAATAAAACATAATAATAAAATGTTTGAGAGAAAATAAAATATTTTAAAAAATATTAAAAATAAAATTAAAATTTAATCTAAATATTAAAAAGATTTAATTACTTTATGTGTTTTGGTTCTTATAATTTTACTAAATTTTTAATTAAATCTTTATATTTTTTTCTTTTCAATTGAATTTCACTGCTTTTAATTTAGTAATAAGATCCCTCCTAATGTAAAAGATATTAGAGTTAACTGAATATTTTTCTGCAAATTGAAGGTATCTATAATTAAGAATCTAATATTAGATCTTTGGCCACATATTTTTTGAAAAAAAAATACTATATTAATTTTAACGTTTTTGACATGAAAAGAATTTAATTACAAAATTAAAAATAGTGTAATGACGTAATTGAAAAAATAGAGACCTAATTACAAATTTGATAAAATTATAGGGATCAATAAAGTAATTAAACCTATTAAAAAGAGAAGTCAAAAAATGGGGGAGAACGGAGAGACCGAAGAGACTGGGGATAGAGGCGTTCTTGAGAGTGAAAAACACAGTGAGATTTCGTCGGAGAAAGTGATTAGGGGGAGAGTGTAAGAGGGGGCTATAGCCGATGATATGAAGGGGGCAAAAGGGATGAAAAGGGAGGAGCAAAGATATCCAAAGGTATTTCTCTGAAGACTTTTAGGGACAAGGTAGTTGGTTCCATGGTCTCTAGAGCCATGAAGACCGCAGAGGCCTTGGTCGAAGACAAGATGGCTACTATTACACTGGATCAAGGAGAGTCGGACATTCCTTGGATTCGTTTTATGCCTGAAGCGTGAAGCAGCCCTAGCGGAACCATACAAGGACACTATCGTCATCAAGGTTCTAGGGAAGCGATTTAATTACACGACCATTATTCACAAGCTTAGAGATGTGTGGAAAATCAAAAGCGGTTATGAGGTTTTGAATGCGGGTTTTGGCTATTTTTTGGTGAAGTTCGATTTTATGGATGATAGGGATCAGGTTCTCTTAGGAGAACCTTGGATGATTTCAGACAACTATGTCGCGGTCAAGCTATGGGACACTTCCTTTAGACCTTTTGAATCATCGTTTGGGTCAACACTGGTGTGGATTAGGATCTCACGGCTTAATATATGGTACTATGATGAAAAGGTGATGCGTTGTATCACCTCCTCTATAGGGACTCCTATTCGGGTGGATTTGGCTACCAAATTCACGAAAAGAGGTAAATATGCTCATGCTCGGACATGTATTCAGATCAATTTGAGATAACTAATGATTAGAAGAATTGGTGTTGATGATGAAATGTATGAGGTGGAGTATGAAAACCTCTATTTAATATGCTCTTCATGTAATTGCTATGGACATGTCGCACACGACTGCGGTCAGCGGAAGGCGGGAGCAAGTTCTAGCAGAGAAGCCAATAGAGCTGGCACCAACCCACATGTTCAATCAGAAGAGCTACTATATGTTCACAATCCCAATTTGGTTACGGCCAAGAGTCCAAATTTTGAATTTAATTCCATTTTGAAAAAGGATTCGTTGATTAATGAGACCCCAGATCTCATGCATGATACATTACATGATTCTAGCAACGTTAATAAAACTAATGCAAAGGAGGAAGGGTGGTCCAGTCACTAGAAAAGGCAAGGATAAGCTTATTCATTTTTTCAAAGCTAACCCATCTTTGGTGAAGCCCATCCTTGAAAAAAAAGTGGACAAAAATTAGGGCCTAGACAATTTGGGTTTGGTAATAAATTCTCTTCTACTCTTATGAAGACTGCTTTAGGGTCTAACCTGGGTGGATCAAAGGGTATAGTGAGTAAGTCTTCTTCTTCTCATCGTATTCGTGCGAAAACTAATATCCACAAGCGCCAGCGCCTAGCGTTGTTACAAGGATCACCCGTTGAAGCTCTCCTTCGGAAAAATGAAGTGGGTGAACAAGCAAACTCTGCTGCAACGATGAGGGACGTTTGCAAGCTTCATGATCGAGGTCCCGAGGTGTAAAGCCTTTTTATGGTGTTCCAACTTATCTACCAGTGTTTTATAAATTAGCTAAATATTATAAGTTGAAATATTACGGGAGCTTCCAATAGGATATCTCGAGTTCATTGAAAATTCAAGCTAATCCTTTTTATTCTTATTGAAACGCATATTCCTTTTGCTAGTATGAAGAATTTTTGGCATAATTTGGGTTTCTTTCCTGTGGATATCTCCGAAGTTATTAGTCATAAGGGGGTATTTGGTTTTTACATCTGAAGTTAGTTATTCTTTTTCTGTCCTCTCTATTAATGATCAATGTGTCACTGTTAAAATTGGCAAAGAAAAATTTTTTTGGGTCTGTAGTGTTATTTATGGTAGTCCTCAATTTTCTACAAGAAATTTGATTTGGCACCATCTGAGGGACATATCTCTCAATTGTTTAGAATCCTGGTTGGCGCTGGGGAATTTTAATGAGATTGTTAACTCCGATGAAATTATAGGGGACAATTTTTATTCTGCTCGTAGTTCATCTTTATATGATACCCTGGATTTCTGCAACTTGTTTGATTTAGCTGTGGCTGGAAGGAAATTTACATGGTTTTGAAGAACTCGGGACTTTAAGGACATAGCGAAAAGGCTGGACAGAGTGTGTAGTAATGGGTGTTGGAAAATGCTTTTTTCGAAAGCATATGCTGAGGTATTGGGCCGCCTTCATACGGACAGTTGTCCTATCTTGGTCAGGTGTTAGGGAGCCCCAGCGAAGAAGGGTATCAGGTCCTTCAGATTTCAAGCAGCTTGGCCATAAGCCGCTTGTTAGGAGAGCGTGAGAGCCTTTTCGAAAGGAGGGTTGTATCCAGAGGAGGGTTGTATCCTCTTCGGGTTCAATAGGTTTTGTTAAAGTTCAATTCCAAAATTTTTGGAAACATCTTTATCAATAAGCGTAAGCTGGAGGGTCAATTGAAAGTGGTTCAAAGAAGGTTAGAAAGTTGCAATGATGATGAGCTAAGGAGGAAGGAAGAGGATATTATATCAGCTCTTAACACTATCTTAGGACAAAAAGAGTTATTTTGGTTCCAAAAATCTAGAGAGCATTGGGTGAAGTTTGGTGATCGCAATACAAAATTTTTTCATTTGCAAACTATCATCCGAAGAAAGACTAACAAGATTCATGGTCTCTTGGTTAGCGATGGAACTTGGTTTATGGATCCTGAAATTTTGCAGAGTGAAGCTTTAAAATTTTATAAAGCCCTTTTTGTTCCACGGAGCAAGTTGACACTAAGTGTATGGGTGTGGTTCCATTCCTAATCTCAGTCAAGAGGCCTGTGATCGCCTCACTCAGCCAGTATCTTTCTTGAAAGTCAAACAAGCCGTTGACAACATGGGTCCCTTGAAAGCTCCAGGTCCAGACGGTTTTTAAGTGTTCTTCTTCAAAAAGTATTGAGATGTGGTGGATCATGAGGTTTAGAAGACTGTTCAAGGTGCCTTTTTTGGAAATTCTCTCAGCCTTTCTTTGGTGAAAACCTTGTTGTGCTTATTCCCAAGTGCGACTCTCCTTGTGCCTTTAAGGATTTTCGGCCGATTAGTCTCCGTAATGTCCATAACAAGATAATCACTAAGGTTCTCGTGAACAGATTGCGTTCATACTTAGATGAGATTATTAGCCCAACCCAAGGGGGTTTTATTTAGGGGGACTCATGATAATATTATTGTGGCCCAAGAAATGTTGCATTTTCTTAAAAAGACGAAATCGAAGAAAGGAGTCATCGCTTTTAAAATTGACTTGGAAAAGGCATATGAAAGGATTGATTGGGCTTTTCTATCAGACTCTCTGGTTGCTTTTGGCTTCCCCCAAGCCACAATAAAGCTAATTACAAATTGTTTTTGGGCTTCAGATTTGTCAATCATGTGGAATGGGTCTAAATTAGATAGTTTTCAGCCCCGTCGGGGTCTTAAACTAGGAGATCCATGTCGCCCTATCTTTTTGTTATTTGTATGGAGTGGTTAGCTACTTTTATTGATTCACAAGTTAGATATGGTAGTTAGGACGTGATAGCTATCTCTCGGGGTGGTTCGCGTTTATCTCATCTCATGTTTGCTGATGATCTCCTATTGTTTTGCAAAGCAAGCAAAACTTATGTCCATAATATTATGAAAATTTTAGAGCTCTTTTGCAAAATCTTGAGTTTAAAGGTGAATCTTGAAAAATTTAGGGCGTTATGCTCTAAGAATGTTTCAAATGGCTGAAGAGATGTTCTGACAGGGGTCTTCCAAATTTGTCTTGATAATGATTTGGAAAAATACCTTGGTGTGAACATTGGGCATCTCCAAGTGTCTAGAACTTCCTTTGCTGACACCCTGACTCAAATCAAATCTAGATTGACAAATTGAAAAGGGAGACTCTTAAACAGGGCTGGTAGACTTTGTTTGATTAAATCAGTTGCTTCTGCTTTACCCATTTATCTGATGCATGTTTCGCGCTTTCCCATCTCTATTTGCAAGAAGATGGATGCTGCTATGAAATTTTACTTTTGAAAAGGCAGAGTCGATGATCGGTATCTTAATTTAGTCAAGTGGGATATGGTGATTACTACCCATAAGTATGGTGGCTTGGGGGTTAGAGATATGCACAGTGTGAATCTATTTTTAATTAAAAAGCTTCTTTGGCAGCTTCTTCATTGTCCTCACAAGTTTTGGGTCCGTATCTTGAAGGCTAAATATGTGACTGGTGATTTGATTGTGGATGTTGAGGATAATGGCAACGACTCACGTAGTTGGCACGATATTATGAAAGTTAAGGCCAAGCTGCCAGAGGAGTTTATTTGGAACATTGGCCCTCTCTCTCTCAATCCTTTTGGTTCGACTCGTGGAATCCAGAGAGGACATTAGCGGCACATGTCCCTTATACCCATATCACATACAGCGTTGTGGGTAGAGGACGTATGGAAGCAAGATCACTAGGATTGGAGTGTTTTGACTAATCCTATTGATGATAACTTTAAAGTTAGTTTGGAGTATATTCATCCCTCTAGGCATGACAATATTGACGTTGGTTGGTTTTGGAGGCACTCGGCCACTAAGATTTACTCGGCCAGACACGGATATGAGTGGCTCCTTCAGAGGAATATTTCTTAGGATCCACAAGCAAACTTTCTTTGGCTTTGGCATCTTCGTATCCCAGAGAAGATTAAGATTCTTATGTGGTTGGGAATCCATAATGCTTTGTCATCTAACCGATTTCGGCATCGTAGGAGCTTAGTAAGATCCTCAATGTGCCATTGTTGTAATATAGAAGAGGAAGATATCCTCCATTGCTTTAGGGATTACATTAAAGCGCGGTGTAGTACTCGTTGGGAATTGGTAGAACGCCAAATGATCTGGACATGGACTTTTTTAAGTGGATTAGATGCTACTTTTCTTCTCATGAATGCCTCTTCTCGGCAGCGTTGTGGTGGATTTGGCAAGATCATAATAACGATATTTTCAACGGGAGGACTCATGGAGCACTGTGAAGGTAACGTTTTTAATTAAAAAAGCAGCTAAGTGTCATTTTTTTATATTGGAAGAACTTAAATTCGATCTCTACAATTTTTTTCTTGGAACCCCCTTCGGTCTTTATGATCAAATTGAACTGCGATGTTAGTATTTTACTCACTCAGCACTGAGCTGACTTCGGCTGCATTCTTTGAGATAGCACGAGTACTTGGATCAAGGGGGTGTTCGGGTGCTACTCCAGCAGACACCATAGTGCGATGTGAACTTCTGAATATTTTGAGTGGGCTGTATTTAGCTTAGGACTGCAGTTTCAATGAAATCATTTGTGAAGTAGACTACCTTAATGTTTATTGTGCTATTATTCATGATGCTGCTAGTAATAGTGCAAATTTCATTAAAAAAATTCAAGAACTTCGAAACAGAAAATGGACAGTAAGCTTGGCGCTTATCCAAAGGACTGCAAATGTTGTCGCTGACTACATGGCTAAGCTTTTAGTGCGAAAGACCAAATCTATACGGAGTGGTTGCTTCCTAACCGGTAATTAATGGAGATTTTGTCATAGGATATGCATACTTCCCTTTAATGTCTTTTCTTTTTTGTTTGTTTTTTTTTAGTCACAAAAAAAACTATTAAAAATTTGAAAAAACTACCAAAAGTACCCATGAAGTTTATGAACGCTAACAAAAGTATCCATAAACTAAGAAAATTAATACTGTACCCATGAAAGATGGGTTCTGTATGACAAAATATCCAAATCCTAATTTTTTGTTGATTTTTAATAAAATTCCTAAACTAACCTACACTCAACCTCAACTCACTTTTTCAACCTTTCATAACTCAATTTGCACCAACTCTTGCCATGGAGTCCAAAACTACTCCTACAATAAACCAGACCGAAATCAATGGTAGTGGTGGTGGTGGTAGAGGATCGGACCTCAACCGATTCACTCATAAGTTTATAATCCATACCCAAACCAAATTAATCAAACATCAAAAAATATTCAAAACATAAAAAATTTTAAATCCGTTCATCCAATTTCAATTCGCTTTAGCAAAATTAGAAATAGAAAAAGCCATCAACCATAAAAAATCAACAAATCCATTCATCCAATTTGAAATTTATTTCAACAAAAATCATAAGTAGAAGTAACCATCAACTGGATCTTCTGTAAATCAATCTCAGCCTTCATAAAAAATAGAAGCAAATTTAAAAGAAAAAAACAGTATCATTTTATTAGTAACTAAATCAATTTCTGAAAAGAAGAAAAATAAAATAAAAATGTTTAAAAAAAACCTTTTTCTTCGCCGGCTGACTGTAACATCGTCAATGGTAGAACCTCCATCCACAGTGCCGCCTCCCTTTCTTCTCTGATTTCTCTTTACCACCAAACCCGCTTTCTGCATGTAAGAGTACCACGACCCCTCTCTCTTCTCAGGTGTGTGACGACAGTGTTCTCCTCGGCTGGGTCAGACGCGCCATGACGACGTTCTCCTCGGCTGCAACAGACACGGCACGACAGCATTCTTCTCAGGTTGGGTCACAGGTGTGCGATGAAGGTGTTGTAGTCACCTTAATAGTGAGAGGGAGAAGCAGTGAGAGGGGAAGAGATTGACGGTAATGAGGAGGTGGGTTGAGAGTTTCTGTGACTCTGTGAGGGTTTTTGAGGGATAAGTGAAGAGAGAGAAAGAAGAGAAGAGAGGGGAGCGATGGTAGAATGGGATTAGGGTGGGGTAGTTTAGGAATTTTATTAAAAAATCAACAAAAAATTAGGATTTGGATACTTTTGTCATACGGAACCGATCTTTCATGGATACAGCGTTAATTTTCTTAGTTTATGGATACTTTTATTAGCGTTTGTAAACTTCATGGGTACTTTTGGTAGTTTTTCCTAAAAAATTGAAAAGCCTTTACCCTAGTAGAGTCTTCTGCATGTTGAACTAGTTGGCATACTTGTGCTCCAAATCGGTTTGAATTTTGAGTCACTTACCCATTTTGTCACGTGAAAGCCTGACGTATTGGACTCCTTTAAAAGAACAAACATCAAATGTCTCTAACCGTGTTGGGCTGAAAACTTTGGGCCATTGCTGTAATACTTCCTAAACTGTTTTAAATGCTTAAAAAACAAAGAAATATGTAGATCCCAAAATAAAAACAGGTCAAAGAACAAATATACACTTTGAACACTTACATTGGAGGCAGTCGAGGCTTGGTGCTAGTGGAAGGATATGCTGCCTTGCAAGTAGTTGCACCTAGGTTCAAGTCCCATGAGAGGAAAAATGAATTCTTTTTCTTTTTTCAGTACTCTTTTCTTTTTATAGAATTTTTTATTGGGTTGGATAATTCATTCCTTCTTATCGTTCTTACTTCAATATCATTTTAACATTGTATTATATTATTTGATTTGTAATAAAAATAATTAGTCTTTAAATTTTTAAAAGATAAATATTATCAAAGATAAAATTGATCTTTTAAAATACTAAAAAATAATTTATAAGTTGTAATTGATTTTATATAATTTAAAAAAATCATTTTTTGAAAAAAAAATTAGATAAAAAAAATTAGTTTTCTAAATAAAAATAGATTTTTATGTGCAAAAGCTAATTTTTTTCATGTAAAAATAGATTTTTTTAAAATTGATTTTTTATTTAAAATTAATTTAACTTATTAACCTAAACGAAATTTTTTATTAATCGAACTAAGATTTTTTTTTGTTAATATTAACAATATATATTTCTACATATTAATAATAAATTTAAAAATAAAATAATTATATTTATAAATTTTATTTTAATATAAATATTATTATATAATTTTTTATTAAAATTTTTTGCCCCTTCAAATATTTTTTTTCAAGTTCTACTCTCATTTTTTATTAATTAGTTTGTACGAAAATTTAGAATCACATGGCTATTTTAGTCATTTCATATAATATTTTAGTCATGTCCATGTGTATCCAATTGTCCATGTGTATCCAAACATAATACTGGACATTACATTAGTGTTTTATCCATCGTATCCAAACACAATATACAAATAATTTTTAATATCTTCGTCCTATTGTCTTTATCTCGGATACAAAAAGTTTGTGTCCTGTCCATAAAAAACAAACAAAACGTTTGTGTGCCATGTTCATTTTTTTTTACGGTATTTTCTAGTTCGGTAGGTTAAAGATTAATATATTACGAATCTAAGTTTTATTTAAGGGTCTATCACTGATCAAATAAGTTATTGTATATACAAAGTAGGATTCAAATCTTCAACATTTATTTAAATAAAAGAGTGAGCTAACCATTTAGCCAACCTACTTTGATAGTGTGCCATGTTATTTTTAATTGTAACTAGTTCACAGTTTTGTTGAATTAAAATCCACTAATTATTAAAAATCCGATCTCCACTAAACCATTTTCAGAAGTCCGACAAAAAACTAGAGCATTTATAAAAACATAAATAAAAAAATTACAAATTTAGTGTTTTTAAAATTTTTTAAAAACCTTTATGAATTGTGGTAAAATGGTTATCCATTGTATTCAACTATTAACACTTTTGGAAAAAGAAGAAAAATGGTGTATTGATGCATCCACAGACCACAGTTGATTTTATATCTTTAGAATTTGTACTTGTTCTCCAAATCATCAATCTTATTCTTATATTGTTGTTATATAGGACATTCTATTAATTATTTAACTTTGACCTTACGGTAAAACTACATTGAAATTAAATAAAACTTTTTTGAATTTAAATAGAACATTTTAAATCATAAAGACCAAAACAGGATTAAACTTAAAGGATCAATTTAATATTTTACCTTGCTAATAAAAGAGAGAAAAACAGAGGGATTCTTAGCCTAGAGCGTAGTTTGAAAGAATGAAATTCATAAGCGATCCCTCCCAAACTTTTTCTGGAGGCTTATGGTAATTGTCCTTCCATTAGCCCGAAACTGAGTTAGCATATTTCTGCCCTAAAAAAAGAGTACAGTGCTCGTCTTTTGATAAGAGATTAAAACGCACACAAACATAGAAATGGATTTCACTGAAGGGCACAGAGCAGATCTGTCCAACTATTCTTTAATTATTATACCATCACGACAGTTCACTCCATAATTTACAATCAAATCAGTCTCAAACCAGATACAAAATCAGAATAAAGCAACTAAATATATGTTGTGTGTCTCAGTTCTTATACTGGAATAAATTCAATACTTCGATATACCCAAAACTAAAAAACACACTCAGACGGCAAGTCAAGTGAAGAGTTTAGGCAATAAAATACCTCAGCTTTCTTAATATAATGCTTTAAATGGCGACCATATAAAATGGCAATTGACTTACAGCCCCGCGAGGTGGACGGAAGAATACAGCACAGCGTCCTTTGACCAGGCCACAAACTGTCTGATACTTTGACAAATTGGCTTTTTTTATTTAAATATCACTCATACGAATTTTTGTGAACACAGAATTCAAAAGCCTAGTTTTATAACATGGACTCATGTATTTTGAGAAGATTTTAACCCACAATAATAAATTGAGTGGAAGCAATCCGTAAGAAAAATAGATAAATAAAAATAAAAGACAAATAATTAAAATTTTAACTCATCCTCCTAATTATCTCTAATTTAAAAAATAGATTAAGAATGCTGTTTCAAGCAATACGCAAGGGAGTAATGAGCTTCAGATTCAGCATTAGCGAGTGAACAAGCATTCTCAGGTTAGGGGGGTTAAATTTGACATAATACAAAAATGTTCCTAAAATAACTATCTACTTACATCAGCAGAGAAACATGGGGGAAGGAGAGCACTGAACTACAGAAGCCCATTCCCATTTCCATGGAAACACCATTATAGCATCAAAACCATTGACATACAGCATCAACGTTTCCTTACCAAAATTCAGAAAGTGCAATAAAAATAAGCACTTTCTGTTCTCGTGGATCTCTTACTAACATTTACATTTGACACTACAAGGTTTGTGAATTGTCTGTAATATGCTGATCCAGATACTGCTTCACACAACTAGGATTTGTCTCAAATATGAATGGCATCCCCCTCAGCTGCAAAATAAAACCAATTGTATTTTATTTCACACATTTCGAGACAACTGTAGCAATTTAACTAAGACTTGATTCCTATTTACATAACTAACCCAAAGGGCATCTTATAATTCCAACCGCCTCCACCTCCCTCAACTTAGAAAATAGTGGTAGTGAGTTACGTATATTTGATTATTTTGTAAACTCGAAGAAAGCAGGGATGGAATTGAAATGAGCAAACAGTAACATGCTCATTCTCATAACAAAAACTGTGTTCTTATATTCCTACTAAGGGATATTGGTAGCACAAAGATTCTCTGACACTTAATTCCACCAACAACTAGAAACAAAAAAAAAGGGGAATTTGCAGACCATCCAGCACCTATGAACTCCGCAATCAAATTCTGAGACTCATTTTGATTGTCGACAACACATGGTTGAGAACTAGTTAAAAACTTTTATCCATATGCACAAATACTAAGAGCATGTGTACATGCATGCAGGAAAACTTTTTCAAAGAGGATATGAGGTTCTGAAATATGGGCTATATAATCATACCTCAATCAAACAATTGGAGTGTAATCTTTGAGACTGACCAGTCTGCACTTCTTTGTTATTCACCAATATTGAAGTCTTGCCAAAGTTTTTAATGTAGAAAGATCCATCATTGTGCAGCTTTATAACTGCCTGAAAGTTAGCAAAGGAAGAAACATCATTTATATGTCGATGGGTCAAACTTTGTTTTGTTTGGGGGGGAGTAACAAAATATATGAAAGCACCGAAATCATTGTTGCATCATGAACCAAGTCAAATTTGGTAAATATGACTAACCTGGCGTCGAGATATTTTATTTGCATAACCTCCTTTGCCCAAGTCAATATCTACAGGAACACCTTCTGTTGCCCGTCCAAGTAAAACCTGCAGGAGAAATTGAGATATCACTAAAAGCATTATCTGTTGGCACTTTAATTTGATTGTTGTTCTATGGAAAGATAAATCCTAGAGAATAGCAATTTAGTTACTTTCCTCGCATCATTTGGTGGGTGTTACTTCCAAAAAAAACCATCACAGCTTAGACATTTAAAGGCTCAAAGATTAAAACGCACACAAACATAGAAATGGATTTCACTGAAGAGCACAGAACAGATCTGTCCAACTATTCTTTAATTATTATACCTTCACCACAGTTCACTCCATAATTTACAATCAAATCACTGTATCAAACCAGAAACAAAATCAGAATAAAGCAAGTAAATATCTGTTCATAGACATATATGTTGTGTGTCTCAGTTCTTATACTGGAAATAAATTCAACACATGGATATACCCAACACTAAAAAACACACTCAGACGGCAAGTCAAGTGAAGAGTTTAGGCAATAAAATACCTCAGCTTTCTTAATATAATGCTTTGAATAGCGACCATATAAAATGGCAATTGCTTCATGTAAAGCAATGGCTCTCTGCATAGAGGAATGAGCACCCTGTTCCAACCTTATGATAGTCCGCTTAGTTTCCTCATGTTGATATGTTGATACTATATTGCAATCAGAATATAATATTGTTAAGCTATCATAAAAGAAAATAGACAATGAAATCAACAAAAACCGAATAATATCCAACTATTTATCTTAGATGTATAGGATAAATAATGTAAACAAACTACTACTTGGAGAGTTTAAAAACAGAATATTTACTGAATATCTGCTGATCAACGAAAACATATTCATACAAAGGCACACATATTGCACAAGTTCCATAAATTATGTAAACTAGTAGCAGAAGCGCAGAACTCGTGGTCATGCATCAAACATCATCACATGAAGTCTGGTCCATAATGCACAAGAGCTCACCCATATGCCGCATAACTACTAGCATGTTTCTAAAATGTCACTAGTGAACTGGAACTCATTAGGGGGAAGCATCAAATTTTACAGCTTCTTCAAAAGGAAAAAATACTACTAAAAAGTATCACCTGTCCAAGGGTCCATCACATTTATCACTGTACTAGACATTAGTTAAATAAAAAATAGGCAACCATAAGGATGCAAAATGAGTGTTTATGAGACTATCCCAAATAACTGAGCCATGCTTCTGCGGCACGAGGCAGAATAAGGCAAGCACCACAAAACATAAAATGTTATTTAGTTGGGACATTAGTTAATTATCTGTACTCCAAATAAACAAAATATAAAAGATGTCAAATAGCATCATGCAAGAAGCAATGACAAAAGTAATTTCTTTGTAATACCTTCCTCGTTATAAAACAAATCCTGATCATCTGGATCCAGATCCATATCAAGTATCTGTAGAAGGAAATGAAGGAATAACTCAGAAAATAGCTACAATTATGAAACAAGGTTAAGGTTACTGTTGATTGAAAGGTCTGCACTACACGCCTTACCATTGCCTCTATATCAGAATAACAAGGAACGTCATCATCACTCTCCATATATTGCTCTTCATCTAAAGTTGGAGGAATTGCCACCAGCTGAGACTTGGGAACATCTGAAGACCCCGCTTCAGCATGTTGCAAATGACGATCTTTTGGCAAGGCTAAGTTTTTTCCCTGTTTCATGCCTGAGCCATCAGAATAAGGATGATTTCTGAAGCCATTAGACCCAAGGGTTGGTTTCTCACTAAAAGAGTTTGTCGCACGACTATTTAGACAATGTGTCAAGCCTACATTGATAGGTGTGTCCTTTGGATTTGCATGCATGATAGCATTGGTTGTGCTAGCTTTATTTCCACCTAACCCACCAGAAACAGACATAGCACTCCTGGATGCTGTATGTGATGCATGAGCATTCGGAAATTCACACTTTACCTTAGAGTTATCAACAGGTCCTGGAAGGGGAGGAGATCCCATCACCTGAGAAGATCCACGAAACTCTGCAGGTTTTTTCTGTTCTACCTTTGTCATTCTACTTGTTTCAAGAGCTTTATGGTTACTAAATCCATAATCCTGAACACATGATGACATTGGCTTATTGGATTCTGTATACATCCATTCAGATGAATAGGGAGATGTTGAAGGAGGCACATCCAAGGGTAGTAGGAAAACATCAACATTGCATGGAACTTCTGGTTCTTCAGTGTTTAGTGCACAGAATACAACTCCATTAGTTAGTTCAGGAAAACGAGGATCTTTAACAGAGACAGAAGATGATACTTGGTTATCTGATTTCTGAACTGTTTGAGCATTGCTAGACTGTGATCTATTGTTATCATCTACTTTTGCTTGACATGAAACTGACAGATTTGAAACTTTTGGTTGTGATGCCACTGAAGACTCTGCCTCGGCCTTTTCAGGCATCTGATCTTGGCTAACATCATTAGGAGAACTCAGTAGAAGTGAACTCAGACCCTCATAATAAGACTTATCAATCCCATCTTTTCCATCAACATCCATCAGATAGAGTTCTTCCTCATTAGTGAAGTTCAAGAGAGAATTGGACAGTTCTGTCAGGTAAGCCTCCCCACAAGGAATAGAATCCTTAAAATCATCACATGGCATTTCAGGCTCTTGAATGCTCGCATGTGTTTTCCACACTGGCATTTCCGGGAGTGGAGACAAATGTAAGCTATTAAATGATGTACCACATTCTATTTCAGATGAATCAAATACATCATTTCCATCAAACTCAGAACACAGGTTTCCAGGATCACTGTTGATCTGATCAAATGGGGTCTCTAAATTATCGTCACCAATGAAGCTATCAATGGCTAGTTCTTCTGGAACACCCATCTCCTCTGCAACTCCATTGGAAACATCATCTCGAAGAAATTGAGGTTCTGCAGCTCCATTGGAAACATCATCTCGAAGAAATTGAGGTTCTTCTCTAAGTACATCTTGTTGCTCAGCAGGGATATCGTCTTGAACTGGATCCTTAGCTCCAGTGTAATATGCATGGGCAGTAACTCCATTCGATGTAGCACCACCATTCATCATATTTTCAGGAAAAGAATACTGAGCAGGATCAGTATGTGAACCATGGAAACCAAAATGATTGGACATTTCACCTTCGGCCACACAGTTTTCAGGTAAACTCTCATTTCCATTTGCACCATAATTGTCATTTTCAGGATCAACAAGGAAACCTAAGTCCATGGAATTAAACATGTCACTGCAGATTCTTTTCCGCATAGCATAATAGGAAGTCCGTACACTTTCAGCTTTTCTCTTTGCAGAATCAATTTTGCGTTCTCTTGAATTTCCAAACTTGATGAACTTTGATGGGAGAGGTGAAGTAGAAATCTCGAAGTCTGTCATGCTTGCAGATGCTTCCGCAGAAATAATAGGATCATAGAGGATAGAATACCATCTATCGCGTATTTCTTTGAAACTATATCTTCGAGAAAACTGCACCACACCTTTTGCTAGTGACTCTAAAGAAGCACCAGCCTGCAAATATACAAGTCAAAGACTAAACATGGAGTCCCCCTTCAAAACTCAAACCAGACGGCAAGAACAAACATCTATCCAATTCAGAGCAATTGCCCCTTGACATACATAAACCACGACATTCAGAATCATCCACAAACAGATCCACTCTTCAATATGTAAGGACTAAAACATTTTCCCCATGATATGAGTGTCTACTATCCCCAAGACCTCAAATAATACACATTTAATATGATAAATAGTATGAATATGCAATGAATATAACTCATTGATCCCAACCTAAGAACCCTCTAAGACACACGTTCGTGGATTTTACCGTAGGCACCAACTTTACCTAGCAGTACAACTACTATTCATCAGAAAAGGCGCTAAAGCACATTAGATAGACAGTAAATTAAACAAATACGCAGATGCAAAGGCAACAAAAGATTAGGAATAGAGGTTGAAATCAAAAGCTAAGAGTGAATTGGAGAGAGAGAGAGAGAACCTCAACGGCGTTCTTGAGGAGAAGGTTGTCCTCAGAAGTCCAAGATGAGAGAGTGGCAAGAGCACCCATGGCAGCGGCGGCACCACTGACACCGTCTATCGTCGTCTTTTATATCCTAACATGCCATCAGTGACAAAGGATTCAGAATCACAAAAAATTTCCAAGGTTCTGAAAACCGAACCGGTCATTGAACCGTTCTAGCTACTGGTTCACTGGTTTATTGGTTCAACCGATTGTTCGTGGTTCAACCAAAATAACCGTTTTATAATAAAATATAAATAAACACACTAAAACATAATTATAGTCTAATATAAACCTTAAAATGTCATTCAAATTAAAAATACTATATCAATCACAATGTTATAATCTTATCCAAATATAAATTCAAAAGTCAAATAACAAAAAAAAAAACTAAATATAAAATACCAACATCAAAGTTTGTCATCAATTATAAAAATCCGCAAAAACAGTAGTCCAATGACAAGAATAATGAAAAGCAAATCACAACAATTATACAAATTAACAATTACAAAATCAAAAACAGCACCACAACAACAATTATCAAATTAACAAAATCAAAAACATAAACTCAGATCAGAATAATTATTCAAATTAATAATTAGCAAAAATACAACAACCTAACAATCACAGGGTCAAAGAATAGCACCTCAATAACAATTTAACAAATTATCAAATTAACAAGATCAAAAACATAAACTAAGATCAAAATAATTATTCAAATTAACAATTGGGCAAAGTTACAAAAACCTAACAAAGATAGAGTCAAAGAACAGCACCTTAACAACAATTTTACAAATTACCAAGTTAACAATAATAATAACATGAACTCAGATATGAGATCAGCACCACAAAACCAAGAAACAACAGCAACAAAGAACTGGCAGCAACCCAAATACAAGAAAGAACAAGAACAAGGAAAAGAAATCACTTCACACCAAAGTTGCGAGAACCGAACCTGTCAGTGAACTGGTCGAGTGACTGGTTCAATGGTTCAAAGATCTAACCGTGGTCGAACCAGTTTAATTAAATATAAAATAAAATTATTAAAAATACAATATAAATTTTCTATAAAATTCAAAATTTCACAATTCAACATAAAAATTGTGATTGTTGGCCAACACTGAATTGTGATTGTTGATCATTATTTGCATTCCGCTTCAATACAATTTATCATGTTTATACCAATTTTTAGAGGGAACTAGATAAATTGTATACTTAAAACATCATATCAAATTGGTGAAGAATGAAAAGTTATTATTGTACATAGTTTTATTGAAGAATGAAAAGTTATAACCTGCTACAGTAGAACCAAGAGTGTAGCTATTTTCCAAAATGACAAACTTAAACACATTTCTCTTTTCTCATCAGCTGCTATGTTGTAATTAACACGCAAACAGTAATCCTATGTATACAAATCAAAACAATGCTTTTTGGCTTTTCCAGTTTTCCCAAATAATGCTTAACCATGATCTTAAGTTCTTAACTATATTGTTGATCAAAACAATGCTTTTCCAGTTTTTCCAAACATTTATAACAATGATCAAAACAATGATAATACTCTTACAGATACTAATTAACTTTTTTTTTTTCAAAAAAACAAGTTATTAATGCGATTGAAATTGAACCAAATTAAACGAACAGGGACTCAGAGAGGTTGGAGTTGGGGACAAACAAAGGCCAGAGGCCAAAGGCGAGGACGAGGCCAGAGGGTTAGGGACGAGGACAAGGACGAACAGAGACCAGAGGCGAGGACGAGGAACTTACCGTCGACGACCCAAGGCGAGGAGCGAAGAAGCAGCGACGGCGAGAGAGAGCTCGAAGAGGGACGTTGAGCGAGAGAGAGAGAGAGAGAGAGCTCGAAGACGGTCTGTCCCCGCCGGCGGCGACAGCACCCTCTACCGGAGGAGAAGAGTTCGGCGATGACTTTGAAGAGGGATGGTGGCTGCGTTCCAAGAAGGTTTAGGGTTGGGTTTGAGAGAGAGAGAGAGAGGGATGGGTGGGGTTTTGGGTGTCTTTCTTATTTGTTTTTTACTTTTTTAAAACACAAAACCGGGAACCTAAAAAACCGAACCGGTTCAGTTGGTTCACCGGTTAACCATCGATTTGGTTGGTTTTCTACCAATTTTTTGCAAGACGATTTTAGATATTAACCGGACCGTCTAAAGAATCGGTTCTCAATTAACCCGGTCGAACCAGCCAGTCCATCCGATTTTTAGAACATTGCTTCAAAGTTCACACATTTGGAAACTCGAACAGATGATGCTGGAGCTCGAAGCCTCGAACACGCGACGGAGAGGGAGCTCAGATGAGGGTTAGAAGCTCGGCCAAAACAGAGGCCAAAGCGTGGTGATAACAATAGGCTGGAGGTCTAAAGCTCGAACAAGCGACGGAGAGGAATCACATCGGCGGAAGCACGACGATACAGAGGCGGCGAAAGTTCAAAACAAACGAGAAAACGTGGCAAGCAGACGCGTTGCGACGACGATAGCACAATGCGGACAGTGGCAGTGGAGATCATGATGGCGGTGGTGGTTGGACGTTCTTCAATGAGATGGAGACTCCTTCTCTACTGCAAGCCTACGTTCAAGATTGAGATTGAGATTCTGCTACCTGATAGTGCTCAAGGAACTAAGGAAGGGGATTAAGATTCGAGATTAAGATTCTGCTGCTTGCATTCGATACCATTTTCCTTTTTTTCTTAATTAATGAACGAAACGGTGTTGTTTTGTAACGTTTGTCTAAAATTTGAAAATTAACCGGGTCCAAGTTTGATTCAACCGGGTAGTTTCTGGCCAGTTTAGCAGTCCAATAACGATTTTTGAAACAAGTAGTTATCCTTTTTGTCGAAATCGCTTTTTTCATTAGTTTACGGTTCGACAGGCCGATTCAAACCGATTTTCAGAACGTTGAAATTTTTAACAAAATTTTTTAATCAAATATTTGGTAATAAAAAATTCATAATCCAAAAAAAAAAAATTAAACAAAAAAATCAGATTCACCGTCCAAACTAAATTCAATGTTTATGTATCAAAGTTTATTAAATAACTTTAATAATAATAGGCATAATATATATGTACTCAGTGCTTAATATTCATAGACAGAATTAAGTCTAGATTCCTGTAATGGTGAACATTACTTAATGGGTGCATATTTGGTGGCATCATGTCATTAGTTATTAACTTTAATTGAATTAAATAAATTGTTGTATTTGACATTGTAATATTATATCTACAACATTATATATAGTATGAATTCTAGTACGAAAACAAGTTAATATGCTCTGTTGGAAATGTGGTGAATTTAATTGTATTTTGGCTGATGTTGTGGGTTGAGATTGGTTGAATTTGTGGGAACCGTAAAGATAATCATATGTCCAATTTTAGGAGAAGTTATGTCCAATTTTTTTGGGAAGTTTTATTGAATGATTCATATAGTTAACATGTACTGATTAGTGTTAATAATACATTTATTTTCCAGACATGACAACAGGTAGCAGAGGTAGACCGAGTGGGTCTCATGGTCGTGATAGAGAGAGAGTTTCCACTGAATCTCCTGCGACTGTTCAGTCCTCGCCTTTTACCTCGGCTGCCCTGTCGACCCCTGTGATGTCACAGGCGGGTCTAGCAAACCAACAGTTCATTATGATCCTAAACCCTAACTAAGTGTCTCTTTCTGCTACGCCCCCTGCAGATCCAACGACAAAACCCGAGGTGGGTGATTCCTCTAGTACCCCAGCAAGAGGCCCCTCCCCCACCGCCCGTCACCCGGGTGAGAATTTGGCCTGATGGCATGCAGGCGTGAGTACATACAATTTTTTAATCTTAAGTTTGTTAATCTTAAGTTTATGCATTTCCATGTGTTTGTTAATGTTCAGTTTTTTCTCTGCTAGTGATGCTTGCACACAAGAGATCTCTGAGGTCATTAAGTCGATGTACGACCACCCGTGGCCGACCTACACGTAGATCCCAGCTGAGACTAGAGATCGATGGTTTTAGAAGTGGGCGGTAAGAACCCAATAATGTTGAATTAATTAACTGTATTTTATTTCGACTAACTAATGTTGTTAAATCACTTTATGCAGTTGAAATTAATATGGGATGCATAGCATAATCTCATTATCAGGAAGATCTATGACCACTGGGCCGCTAAACGACTTCAGCAAATGATGAGTGACGTTCGTAAGAGGCGCGACCACCTAATGTCGTGGATCCGTCCATCCATCAAGAAGGAACCGGAGGCCTATTTTAACAATGATGAGGGTTTCAAGCATTACCGTCTGACGAATGTCACTAACAGGGCTTCGCCCAAGTCGTCGAAGTATACGGGTGGGTCGGCGACCTTGATGAAGACGAAGAACATACTGGTAAGAATTTTGTTATTGTTTGATTTTTTTAGTAGTTACCTGAATCAGTTGGTTAATTTGTTCATTTATTTTATTGGTTGATATATTAATTTGTAGTCTAAGTCGTTGGACCGTGAGGCGACACTAGCAGAGACCTTCAAGTATACTCATACTTTGAAGGGCAACAAGGAGAGATTTGATGACAAGCAGTTTGCGGCCCATTATGTAAGTTTAAATCAATTCTAAGTTTTAAATTTTTTTGTTTAAAGTCAATTAACTGTTATCCTAATCACGACGTGTGTAACACAAGAGGATTACACATAGAGGTTGGAGGCCGCGACCCATCAATCTCAGCCGCCTAGTAAGAACGACGAAACCAGCTTCGAGACCTCAGTGGTAGATCCTGATCGGGTTTGGCGCGAGACCGCCTTTAAACCCTACAAGAATTGCCACTTCGGGTTGGGGTTGTTCTTCGCCAGCGGCTCTGCTCCTCCGCGTTGGCGGCTTCCTCTACCTCTACCTCTGCCATTAGCCCTGCCGATCCCCAGAAAGTTGTCGACTTAAGAGAGAAGGTACAGAAGCTGACATAAGAGCTTCACCAGCAAGCAGAGCAGTCTGAGTAGAGGTACAATGACCTTCTTGCACACGTGGGAGGAGCCGTTGCCTTCAGTTCGGACCTGACAAAAAAGCTGGAGCAGTTAGATCGGTTGTAAGAGCAGATGGAGGTGTACAACCAGTAGATGCACGCTGGAGCCAGGGGCGTTGGAGGCAGTGGCACTGCTGGTTCCAGCAGCAACACTGCTAGTGGGGCACCGACATCAGCACCTACTTCGCCACCTCAGCAGAGGGACCACGATAACAATAATGACGACGATTATCGGGATCTGTAGGGTTTAGGGGTGGCAACATGCACCCTACTCGCAGGTACCTAACCCGACCCTACCCGGTCGGGTAGGGTTGCCAACCCAATCCGCAGCGGATAAGGTAGGGTTCTCATTCGGGTCGGGTACGGGTTAAGCCTCGACCTGCCCGACTAACCTGCATCCTATATATGTATATGTTATATACTTACATAAAAATATGTTTCAAGTGGATGTTAAACCAAAAACCTCTCACTAAATGCAAAGGATCCCTGGCCACTAAAAAAAGATCATTAATTGATAATTTAATAATTTTTTTTACATAAAATTCAGTTCTATTTTAAATTATCATCAATAAATATATTGATGTTGCATCTTTTTTGTAACCCGCGTGTAGGGTCGGGTACCTACTGGTTAAGAATGGGTAGGGTTAAGTTTGGGATATTCTCAACCCGCGGGTAGAGTAAGATTGAGTTTATATAAAAATCTTAACTCGCGAATAGGATTAGGATTGGCTTTAAACCCTACCCTACCCTACCCATTGTCACCCCTAGTAGGAGTTAGGGTATTATTTTTTTGTTTTTTACTTCATTGTATTTTATTTCTGTGACATTTTATTGTATTTAGACCATTTATTTTTAATAAAATAATTTGTTAATTTCTAATAATTTTTTATTTCTGCTAACAGTTTTGTTAAGAAGAGTTTAACTGTGCCAAAAAAATAAAAAAATAAAAAAATATTACCATAGAATTTATTCGACGATAACTTAGCGCCTAAACACATGAAATGCTAATGAAAAATTGCTGGTAATTAACCTCGGACAAAAAAATTCGCTAATAAGCAGTTTTTTTACGACATTTATACCGTTAACTCCAGAATAATAGTAAATCTGATGGTATTCAATATTTTTTTTGCTGTGTGATTCCAATGAAAATTTATACCCTACCAACATATTAGATGACATATCCAAAAAACCACAACAAAAAAAATTAATTATTCAATCATTTTAGAACAAAATAAAACAGAACATAATAGAACAAATTAAAAAAATTACAGAGCATAATCATGTATATTATATGCTAAGGGTCATAGGCTAGCAAACTAGTTTAATAACTAGAAAAGAAAATAAAAAAATTAATAGAACTCATTTAAACACAACAAAGCCAACACAAACTGTAAATCATGTTGCTTGTATGCGAAGTTTGTATTCGTAGGTTTTGATGAATGACAAACCAACAAACGACATGAAA
>NC_029773.3:10423988-10443910 GCF_000817695.3 Arachis duranensis | reverse complement strand
CTTTTTCATCATCTTCAACCTCACAACTCATATCCCCACATTCAAACCTCCATACCCTCCAAAACAAGCTCACATATAGCTTCATACAACTCACAAAACTTTGATACCCACTACAAACAAACTACATATTTGAAGTCCCCACATTCTTCTCTACAAAACCCATAAAACAAAATCATCCACAATGCCTAGAATCAAGAGAACCATCAAGAAGTCAAAAGGCTCTTCAAGTGTGGTTCCACCTCCAAATGATCATCCTTTGGCAAGGTACTTTGCTTCTAATGAAGATCTTCAATTCTATGAGGCAAGGCTCGCCGGAAGAAAGGAAATTCCTCCGAGGTATTTGGATCCGACCCTTCTTGTCATTCATAAGTTTGATACTCTTAAGGCTATTCTAGTTCATCAAGGCCTCATGGATTTTGTTCAAATTAAGAGTAGATATTACCCGGATTTAGTTGCCATAGCCTATAGTACACTCATGATTGAGATTGATGAGGAAGATGAATCAAATTTCACATTATTCTTCAAGATAGGAAGAAAGGATTATAGGCTAGATGGTGATGAGTTAGCCACCATTTGGGAGTTGCCAAATCAAGGTGACTTGTTTCAAGGTGGTAAAACCCCAATTGATGAATGGGGTTATTCAAAGGAAAATGCCATGCATTTGTTCAACCTTGTACAAGGAGCTCACTCCAAAATTAGTTGCAATTCAATGAGTGCGAAACATTGAACTTTGTTATATCTAGTCACCTATGTATTGCAACCTAGAATATCCGGGCATGCGAATGTAACTGATGAAGATTTGATTATCATGTGGGCTATGGTAAATGGGATTAAGATTAATTGGCCATACTTTATAGTACAACATATGATTAGGCTCAAGATGAAGGATAGGAATGGTGGATTAGGATTCCTTTGCCTATGGTGTATCAAATGAGATTGCCAAGGAAGTACCACCTCAATCTTGTATCAACACTCATCTTCTCAACAAAATGGGAAGAAGAAATGTTGATGAACAAGGTCCTCAAGAGCAAGCTCCTCCACAAGCACCTCAAGCTCAAGAACCACCCTCCTTGGTTGATGTACTGAGAGAATTACAATCCATCAACCAAAACATCCAAAGGATTGAAGTAGAGCATGGTAGGCAACTTGAAGCACTTAATCGTCGTGTGTCTCGTGTAGATCATCGCACGGGTCGCTTGGATCATCGTATTGATGACTTATATGAGCATTTCGGCATCCACCTACCGTATGAAGAGGATAGTGATGATAATGAAGACCAAGATTGATTGTCTCCTCTTCATCAAGTCACTTTTTATTGCTTTATGTTTATTTGATTATATGGATTGTTAAACTAACTCCTAGTAAGGTAAGGACTTCTATTATGGTTTAAATAATTAAACTAACTCCTAGTAAGCTAAGGATTTCTATTATGGTTTAAACACTTTGATATTTCCTTCATAATTTTGTTTAATGATTAATGCTTGTATGCTTATTTGGTGAATAACTCAAAATAGGCTTGGTACCCCTATTTTAAGTTAATATGCATGCCTTGATATATTTCACTTCTTTAGGGGGAATTATACATGCTTATTATATATAAAAAGAGGAAATCAAATTCTTTTTGAAAGGGTCATTGTTTTATGCATGCTTCTATGACACATTTCAAACTCCTTTCTTTTTGATAATGTCAAAAGGGGGAAGAGAAGGTTGAGGATATTTGAAGTTTTGAACTTTTGAAAAAGAAGAAGTTTGAGGATTTGAAAAGAAGAAATAAGTTTGCGAAACAATGATTTCAAAAAGACTTCCGCTAAGCAAAAACTTTGATATCTAAATCGTTTTCTTTGATAAACGCCCTTTAAAGGAACAAATGCACATATTTAGGGGGAACTCCTGCAAAAATTTTCTTTTGAAGTCTTCTCCAAAGCTTTCTATAAAACAAAGTGCATTATATTGTTGCTTTCAAAATCATTTATAAATGCATATCCTCAAAATTGGTTTGTCATTATCAAAAAGGGGGAAATTGTAAATCATGTTGCTTGTATGCGAAGTTTGTATTCGTAGATTTTGATGAATGACAAACCAACAAACGACATGAAAGACAAACCAACAAACAACTTGAATGAACAAGCATGTTGAAAGATCAACCAACATTCAACGTTGAGGAATGAAGAGTTGAAAGCAACACAAAAACAACAAGAAACTCAAGTCCACAACATTTGAAGACAAGTATAGTGTCTTAGGACTTAGGTAACTTCTTGTTAAGAACCAATTGCTAAATCTCTCAACACACACTCACAAAATGTTTTGATGCACATCTTGCAATTCGATGCTAGCCAAATGGTTTAAAACTTGTTTTCAAAGGTACAAAAAGCGTAGGAATTGACTCCAACAAGTTTGAGATCAATCCTAAGAAACTATCTTGTTCATATTCTTTCATTCTACACATTTTTTGAGAGAGCAATATCAATTGGTTCAGTAGTGCTAAACTTGTAATCATACACTTACTCATTTCATCTCAACAATTCTTTGAGAATTGTTTTCTTGTACACGTTGTAAATTGGAGTGTGATCTCTAAGGTTGAGTCAAGAGTTATAAACACTATGGTCGGTGAGGATACCAAAGAGGTATACTAAGTACTCAAGGCAAATCTTAGAGAAGGTATCTCTAAGTGGAGTGGGTTAGTATACGAGTGGTGATCATATACCGTGAGGTGTTAGAAACTAAGGACTCGGATTGTAAAAGGTTTTGCGCGAGCACCTTGAAGCTTGGCAATAGTGGAACTTCTCAATTGCGATTGAGAAAGAAAGTGGACGTAGGACAAGGATTGTGCCGAACCACTCTAAATAGCGTTTGCATCTCTCCAAACTCATCTCTTCAATATTATTGTCTTTTACCTTTGAGCAAATAAATTGTGATCGAAAAGTAGCTTCGTAAGTACTTAAGGAGTAGCTTAAGTCCGATTGGTGAAAAGCTTGATCAATTTATTTGAGTTGGTGTCTATTGGAAAGTAAAAGCTCCTTATAAATGCTTAGCAATTGAGTTAAGCTCTTGGAAAAATACTAGTACAATAACACTTTTGTATATTGTCTTTAACTTTCGCAAAAAGATTCATTGTTGTTGCAATACTCAATTCACCCCCCTCTTGAGTAATTGTGCATAGGTTCTACACAAACACAATAAAATTAACACAAATAAAACAAAAGGAATTACAGTGAAGTAGTCAGTGACATCTAGCAATTTAGGAGAGAAGAAGAGAGTTACAACAGCATGACCAAACTACCCATGGTGCTTGAGTAATAATGAAAGGGCAACAGTGTGACCAAGCTACACCTATGCTACTCTAGTAATGACAAGAGAAGAAGAGAGGGTCGAAGGAATAGAATGAGAGACGTAAAGAGTTGCCACACCACCCACCACAACTAGCATCCATACTTCAATTTTGAATTGAGAAAAAGAGAAAGGCTTCAGATACAGAAGGGAAGAGAGAAAGAGGGAGAACCTAGGGTTCTAATCTTTCTTAAACAAAGATTTGGACTTGGGCTTGGGTTCGGGTTCGAGTTGGGTTTTACTGGGCTGCGCAAAACTAAAGTTATGGACCAGCTTTCTTCACGAGACATGGGTCATTGGAAAATTTGCGCTTCTAGTGAGTCTATGCTTTTATCCGGCATTTCTATGCGATTGCCACTCCACCAACACGGATAGTAGAAATGCAATGAAAAGATTGAACAAAAGCATAAAATTGTCCGTTTCTACGAGTAAAAGCGCGATTTTATCTACTTTGATTACAACCACTATAATTATGCTATTATTTAGATAAAGATATAATGGAATAAAAATAATTTTTAAAAAAAATTAATTTTAACTAAATAACTAAAATAAAATGTAATAAAACATTTGAAATAAAAATAAAATAAAAAAATTGGCCAAATATCTATTCTACTATAAAAATTTCAGATTTTTTCACTTAATGATAAAGTTGGCGTGACATGCTTCTGAGAGTGTTTCCTGATTTATTTCTTTTAATTCATTAAATACAATTCATTACAATGGATTAATTATATCAATTAATTGATTTGATTAGATATTTAAGTATCACACAATTTAATATTATGTATATCAATTAATTGAATATAATTGTTAGAGTATAATTAGGATTAATTATATCAATTAGCATTATTCAACATATCTTAATATTTATTATAAGATATTACGTCTTTATTATTTCGACTCTCTTATCACCTATAAATACCTTTCGATATTGTATCATTCTACACAACTTGAATAATCACAAATCTTTTTTCTATTGCTCCCTCTCCCCTTTTTAACATGGTATCAGAGCCATGGTATCCTCCTTGAGTAGGATAAGTTAATTTTCTTCTGGTGAAATCACCATACTTTTCATACTTTTCTTCCATGCCATTTTTTCCTTCCCTTTGTCAATACTTTGATGCTTTTTTTATCTTACTGATTAGCTCATCCACTACTTACTTATTCTCATAAAGAAATCATATATTTTTTATCACCTTCCGAAAGTTTGTCATCTCTTCCCACTTTGTGACTTTTCAATAGTTTTTCGGTAGTTTGCCATCTTTTCAGCAGTTAGCCACTCTTGCAGTAGTTTGGTGCGGTGTTACAACCCACAAACTAACCGGCAAGTGCACCAGATCGTATCAAGTAATACCTTACGTGAGTAAGGGTCAATCCCACGAGGATTGATGGATCAAGCAACAATGATTGATTGATTGGCTTAGTTAGGCAAGAAGAAAAGAGTTTTCGGATATTCAAAAGGTTTAAGTTCGAACTCAAAATATTAAAAGGATAGACAAATAAATAAGTTGGGAATAAAATATAGAGAAAACAGTTAAGGTTTCAGAGTTATCTATTTTTTCGGATTAACTTTTCTTACTAACTATTTTAATTATGTAGGATTTAATTTATGGCAAACTATATGTGACTATACCCTAATTTCTTAGACCTTTCTAGTCTCCTCTAAAATTCATTAACTGCCAATTTCTTGGTCAATTAATTCCAATTAGAGGGTGAAGTTCAAATTCCAGTTTATATGCCACAAAAATTCTAATTACCCAAAAATAAGAGGATTATATGTCACGTATCCTGTTAAATCCAAATAATTAAAATTTAGAAAAAATTGTTTTCAAGCTGTTGTTCAAGTAAAGAGCTTTTCCAAGTTTTACAAAAGCTCAAATAGAAAGAGGGTCATACTTCCGTTCCACCCAAATTCATAAGATAAAGAGCGAAAATAATTCTTAAATTATAAATCCATACATAAATTAAAATAGAAAAAGTAATAAAATCAATCCATACAAATAGACAGAGCTCCTAACCTTAACAATGGAGGTTTAAGTGCTCATGGAATGCGGAATGTAAATTTGTATAGAATTCCCTAATGGAATCCCCTTCAATGGAACCTCAATCAATCGAAGAGAAGTCTCTCCTTTTTATAACTAATCCTAATTAATTTAAAATCTAATATCTAAAATTAAGATAATATATTTTCCTATTTTAAAATGAAATTTGAATTTAAATCAGAATTAACTAACTATTCCGCGTCTTGTAACGTGGGGACCACTTGACTTCACTGGATCTGCGCCTAACTTGGGTGCTAAAATGGGGCCCAGAAATCACCCCCAACGTTTTCTGCGTTTTCTGCACATGGTGCATGTCACGCGTATGCGTCGATGGTCTTTTTTTTCGAGTCACGCGAACGCGTCGGTCACGCACACGCGTCGTTGTGTAATTCTTCAAATCATGCGTACGCGTTGCCGTGGAAAGCTCCAAATCACGTGTACGCGTCAGTCACGCGTACACGTCACTCCTCGCTACCATCTCCTTTGATTCTTGTGCTGCAGAAACTCCATCAAATCTAGCTGAATGTTATATAAATAAACAAAATTGCAAAATACTCAAAGTAGTATCCATATTGGCTAAAAGATAATTAATTATTTATTAAACTCAACAAATTAGATGCAAATTCACTAGGAAAAAATAGGAAAGATGCTCAAGTATCATAGTTCCGTCTGCGTTCTCTTCCTCCAGTTCCGTCTGCGTTTCCTTTCGGCAGTTCCATATGCACTTTCTTCTGGCAGTTCCATCTGCGTTTCATTCCGACAGTTCTGTCTGCGCTTTCTTCAGGCACTTCCGTCTGCACCTGTTCTATCAGTTTATGCATTTTTTTATTTACCTGTTTCAAATAAGTTTTAAACTCAAGTTGTCACTTGAGTTTGAGGGGGAGATGTTAGAGTATAATTAGGATCAATTAGATCAATTAGTATTTAACATATCTGAATATTTATTATAGGATATTACGTCTTTATTTTTTCGATTCTCTTAGCACGTATAAATACCCTTATATATTATATCATTCTACACAACTTGAATATACACAAACATTTTCTCTATTATTCTCTCTTACCCTTTCTAATAATAATAATAAATACAATTTAATTTAGTTAAAAATTCATTATTTTATAGTATTCTATATATATAAACTTGACAGAATAAAATTGTAAAAATAATCTTTTTATCACTTTGGATATTTTAACTCTTTTTTTCTCTTTACATGTAATTTTGTTTTGCGTTAACTTTGTTTATTTAACGATGAAATATACTCATGTTAATTCTATCATATAATAGTTTGTTTTTCTCCTATGTCTTTTGATTTGTATAGTTACTGTTGATCTTACTGTTTTCATTTTCTTCAATTGTTCTTTATTTTTTTATGACTTGTTAATTTAAACAAAAAAGCAAAGAAAAGAAAAAAATGATGGCCAAAGACAAAGCCTAGAAGCTTAAAGCGGTAATATAATTTCTCAGCATTATTATTATTAATATGGACTTTATTATTTCTTTTTTAATATTCTTTAATATGAGCTTTATTTCTTTTTCTTTATTATTATTAATACTTTTATTTTTTTCTTCTCTAATTATAATTTTTTTATAATAACTCTTTGATAGAATATTTTTTTTGGTCTAATAGATTTTTTTCTTATTTTTTATCAAAAATAATTTATATTAGGAGAAAAAAAGAAGATACAAATTAAATTTTAAAATTCAAATTTAAATAAGATGTGCAAGTGGTAACTATTGAATTGAGATCTAGAATTCATTTAGTACATTTAAACTCTTTGTATTATCGTCATTGAAAATTTAAATACCATTGTAAAATTTTAGATATTTTTTATCATATTATTCTTAAATTATACATTATACCGTATATTTGAAGAGTTTCATCTTTTTTGAAATAAGTGTGACATTATATACTTTTTTGGATACAAATGGATAATGAAGTTGAAGTGAGTAACAAAATTGATTATATAATAAAATGTAAATTTTAGAATTTCTAGCGCAATTGACATATTTTTAGTTTCAAAATAAATTTTTACTCTATTTTTTATCTTTTATTTAATTTTTTTTATAATTTTTTCTTAATTTTCTTTATTAATTATGGTTGTAATAATTCATCACAAATTTGTATTTTGTAGAAAAAATTTATCAATCATAAAATGCAGAAGACTTAACAAAAAAAATTAAAAAATATTGATTAATCACAAAATAAAAAATTATGAATTGTGTTTTAACTATGTTGTAAAATACAAATTGGTGCTATTTAAAAATAATTTTTTTACAATTAATGGTAACTTAAATTATAATAAGGTAAAAAATAAAAATTGTATATAATAATTTAATTTAATTATTTATACTAGTAAAATTATTTTTTTATTATATCCTATTTATTTTTATTCATTGGTGATCTTTAATTGTCTATTTTAAATAAAAATTTAAATTGATTGAATTGATTTTTTTTAATTAGTAATATAATTATTGTGACATTTGCTTTGCTCGGTAATATTTTTTAATTTATTTAATCTGATTAATAATCTCTTTCTTATTTTATGCTAATTTAACTAATTAAAATTAATAAATTTCAGTTATTTTAATTCTTGCAACTTTTTATTCTAATAATATATTATAATTAATGTATTAATACAATTTTAATATTTATATGTCATTAATAATACTAATCTCATTTTATAATAACTTTTTATTCCCAATGTGTGTGTGTAATTTACTATTTTTTATATGATTAGATTAGGCATATTTATATTCAATTTATTTGATTATTTAATTAAAATTAATTATATTAATTTTTTTATTTTTTTTATTCTCTTATTCTATGTATTTATTTTCATACATCTTACTAAATTAAACAAGATACTGTATGTCTTTTTTTTATTCCTCTTATATATACACATAAAATTTGTTAAATTATTTCTCTTCTGTCTAATAATTTTATTTTTCTTCTATTTATATTTCTTTCTTTCAATATTTTATTAGTTTTTATTTTTTTAATTTTATTTTAATTTATGTATTTGCTTTATTACACCTAACATACATTTTTTATTTATGTGTAATATATATTCTTATATATGTAATAGAAATATGATTTGATTTCATTAACTTGCCAATTTTTTTTTTGAAAAATCTAAAGCTAAAGCACAAAAATATATTTATAGATATTTACTTTTTCAACTAAAAAATGTAATTTTTTGCCATATTTATTGAAATCCTAAGTTAAATATGAATATTAATTTTTGAAATAGAATAAATATATTTTAAATTTTTTGCATCTAAAAATAATATTTTATCAATGTTAGAATTATTTAGATGGATAAGTAATAGTGAATATAGAACTATTTATGATGGATAGAACTAAGTACAACTTTTTATTGAAATTACGAATTTTAAAATATTATATTCAATTCTCAATAGTTAACCTCTCATTGAACCATTGTATGTTCAAAAGATTTTTAAAGAAATGAAATAATTTTAGGTATATAATTTTTTGTAAAAATTTAATTAATTGAAGATATTTATTGCCGTTGATTAAAAAAGTAAATTAAAATGATAATTTAATATTTCTATAATTTTAAAATGTTATTTTTTTTAGTATTCTTTATCATTCACTGATCACATTAATATAATTTAATTTCATAAAATTATTTATCATCATTTGATTGAATAAAAATTCCATTTTATCAAAAAATTTTAGGATTTCTCAACCTCAATATCATCCATATTAAATTATTAAGAAATATAACTGAGAGTGCAGAAGCGTCCCTTCATTTGAGAGCATGATTGAGATCAGAGAGCTTGGCTCTTGTGGTTCTTTGATCTTGGTCAACCAAAATCTTTTGTATTTCTGATAGGGCTAAATCACAATTTTACTGTGGAAAAAGAGCTACGGAGGCGAGTTTGATGTGTCGGAGATCAAAATCCTGAAATCATTATTTATATTTAAGTGTGATATTCATTAAACTCTAAAATTTAAATAAAATAATATATATGGTTTTAATCTCATTTATCATTATCTTATATTTTCTTTATCTTAACTGTAGTTGTTCTTATTTTTAATCCATTAATTCTCGGATTTAGGGTTTAGTGGGAGTACGTGCTCCATACTCTGTACAATTTTGAAAATCGAAGATGAGCGGTGGAGTGAGTGGGGAAGAGACTTTGAGGGTGAAACACGGTGAGGCAGCTGATAATGTCGGCGGAAGAGATAAGGGGGAGAGCGGGGGAGGGATTGTATCAGGGGAAAAGGAGAATCATATTTTGGGAGGAGTTTCTAAGCCTTTGAAGGTTTCTTTCAGGGACAAAGTTGTGGGTTCCAAGATTGCTAAAGCTTTTTCACTCGTTGGAACTTTATCGGAAGATAACATTGCGGTAGTTTCTGGGAAGCAAGGAGATCTCTTGCCACCGAGTGTCACGTTTACCCAAGAAGCTAAGAATTGCTTGGCTGAACCTTATAAGGATGCTATAGTGATTGAGGTGCTAGGTAAACATTATAGCTACACTGCATTGTCTCATAAACTCCAAACGGTATGGAGGATTAAGGGAGGTTTTGATTTATTGAACGTGGGATTTGACTACTTTCTTGTAAAGTTTGATGTGGCTGAGGAGCGAGAAAAGATTCTCTTAGGAGGTCCATGGATGATCGAGGGAAATTTTGTAGCTGTGAAGCCTTGGGATCAAGAGTTTAGATCAAGTGAAAACTGTTTTGGAGCAACTTTAGTGTGGATTAGAATTTTTGGATTACCAATTTGGTGCTATCAAGAAGATGCAATGCTCCGTGTTGCGGCTGCAGTTGGCATTCCCGTTAAGGTTGATTTGGCAACAAAATTAGCTGAAAGAGGACGATATGCTCGAGCTTGTGTTTAGATAGATTTAGGATTGCCAGTGACTAAGAAGATTCTTGTTGAAGGTGTTGAATATGAGGTTGAATATGAAAGTCTTCACCTTATTTGTGCCTCTTGTCTCAAGTTTGGTCATGATATGAAGGTGTGCAAGACTGACAGCAATGCGGGAGGAGAAACTAATGCCAAGGTGGTCAGCGATGTAGCAAAGCAGCCAGAAAGCTCAAATTCAAAAAATCCAGTGCATGTGGAAAAGGCAAGTTTTCATTTTGGCAAGAATCTTGGAGATGAGACTGTAAATGTTACTGTCCCAGATTTGGTAGAGAGTGATTTGCATGCTGTTCATGTAGATCATGCACAACATGAGGATTTGGAAGGCTGGACTCAAGTGATTAGGAAAGAAAAGTATAAAATTGGTCAAAATCCTTCTCCTAGCACCCATCAAGTCCAACCAAAAGCAAAGAAGACTCCTAACAAGGCTACCAATACTTGGACAAGGCCTAATCACCAACGTACAACACATGCTACTGGATCCAAAGTAAAATTAAGCAGGGACATCAATATTGGAAAACCGGTTAGTGTGGCTTCTTCGGGGACCCGGCACAATATTCATCATCAGCAGCAAGGTGAGACAACAAATGGCACTGTGCGAAAGCGTCCTCACCCAAACTCTTTGCAGAATTTACCAGTAGATAAGGATGGAGCATCGACGGCGGGTATGGTGCAAGTTTCAATGGAGAAAATTGGGCTACAACTTGAGAGACCATTAAAGGCAGGATCGTCGAAGACAGGGACATCATGTTGAGTCTCGGGTTTGTTATTGGAGCTCCCTTTTTGCTGTTTTTATGGATAGTTTCAATATCACAGGCTGGAATGTGAGGGGTGCGTCTAACAAAATGGTCCGTGTGCATTACAAAAATTTGGTGAGAATATATAAACCATCTTTCTTCTTTCTCTTTGAGACTCATACCATGTTTAATAATTTGAAGAATTTTTGGGATAAGTTGGGTTTTCATTGTGTTGGTATTGAGGAAGCAGTAGGACACAGGAGTGGCATTTGGTTTCTCTCTTCTATTGCTAATACTTCTTGTGTGGTTATTGATCAAATTGACCAATGTATCACAGTGAAAGTGAGTGTGGGTAACTTAATTTGGCTTTGTAGTGCAGTATATGGGAGTCCTCAATTCGAAAAAAGATGTATGCTTTGGGATCATTTGCGTTCTATTAATTCAGACCATAATGGACCATGGATGGCTGTTGGTGATTTTAATGAGATTGTAGCACCAGATGAGAGTACAGGTGCTTATTTTTCTTCTCACAGAGCTAGTCTATTAGCTACTACTCTAGATGACTGTGAACTCTTTGATCTTAAAGTGACTGGTAGGAGATATACTTGGTATAAAGCAGTTCAGGCTGGCAGGGACTTGGCTAAAAGGTTGGATAGAGCTCTAGTTAATGAGGCGTGGATGACAATGTTTCCTGAGGGTTGTTCTAAAATTCTTAGCAGGCTTCATTCTGATCATTGTCCTATTTTATTTCGTTGTCATGGTAGCCCGAGAGTGAAAGGTTCTCGTCCTTTTAGGTTCCAAGCTGCGTGGGCAACACATCCTTCTTATAAACATGTTATTAGTAAGGCTTGGAATCAAGAGTTTGGAGGCATTACTGAAAGGCTTAAGATGGTTCAACAGGCTTCTTTGGACTTCAACTCAAAGATTTTTGGAAATATTTTTGTACGAAAAAATAAGCTGGAATATCAGATTGATTAGATTCAACGGCGTTTGGAAGTTACCGATGTGTTATCTCTGAGAATTAAAGAAGCTGAACTGAGGGAAGATTACAATAGGCTTTTATTGCAAGAGGAACTTTTTTGGTACCAGAAATCTAGAGAGCAATGGGTCAAGTATGGGGATAGAAACACTAAATTCTTTCATCTTCAGACTTTGATGTGTAGAAACCATAATAGAGTACATGGATTATATGTTAGAGATGGGTCTTGGTCTACTGATCCAGATATTCTCCAGGAAGAAGCCCTCTCTTTTTACGAGAATCTTTTTGGTACAACGGAAGAGGTTGAGGTTGATTGTTTAGGGGATGTTTCGATGCCCACTCTAAGCACTGAGGCTTGTGCTAGGTTAATTAACCCTGTCTCTTTTGCGGAAGTCAAGTCAACAGTATTCAGTATGAGCTTTTTTAAGGCTCCTGGTCCAGATGGCTTTCAAGCTTATTTTTTTAAAGAATATCGGGAGATAGTAGGCACTGAGATTTGGAATATTGTCCGGAGCGCTTTTTTGGGAGAGTTCTTAAATCCTAGCATCATGGAAACTTTGATTGTGCTTATTCCTAAAATTGATAACCCTACCTTTATGAAAGATTTCAGGCTTATTAGCTTGTGTAATGTTGTTTATAAAATTATCACCAAAGTATTGACTAACCGACTTCGGCCTTTTCTTCCAGATATTGTTAGTCCTTTACAAGGAGGTTTTATTCTGGGTCGTGGTGCTCTTGATAATATTATTGTGGCCCAATAAATTTTGAATTTCATGAAGCACACAAAATCGAAGAAAGTTACTCTTGCTTTTAAAATTGATCTTGAAAAAGCTTATGATATGGTGGATTGGAGGTTTTTGGAGAGTACTCTCATTGCTTTTGGTTTTCCTATCATCACTGTTAATTTGATTATGAATTGTGTCCGTACATCATCTCTTTCTATTATGTGGAATGGGAATAGATTGGATAGTTTTGCTCCTAGAAGGGGGCTTAGACAGGGCGATCCAATGTCTCCTTACTTATTTGTACTTTGTATGGAAAGACTTGCTTGCTATATATCTCATAAGGTGGTCGAGGGTGTGTGGAAACCAGTTTCTATCACTAGGGGTGGCCCAAAATTTTCTCATTTGATGTTTGCAGATGATCTCTTACTCTTTTGTCAGGCTACAAAGAGTCAGGTTCAAATGGTCATGCATTCTATTAACGTTTTTTGCAAGGCATCTAGCATGAAAGTGAATCTTGAAAAGTTTAAAACTTTTTGTTCTAAAAATGTGACTGCTCGTAGAAGAGATATTTTTACTAGTGTTTCTTTAATACGTTTTGCTTTGGATTTAGGAAGATATCTTGGAGTTAACCTTAATCATTCCCGTACCAGTAGGGCTTCTTTTCATTCGGTGATTGAAAAGGTGAGGGGAAGATTAGCTAATTAGAAAGGAAGGCTTCTAAATAAAGCAGGGAGACTTTGCCTGATCAATTCTGTTGCAGCATCCATTCTTGTCTATCATATGCAGGTATCTTTTTTTCCAAATTGGGTTTGCGATAAATTGTCTTCTATGATGAGACAGTTCCTTTAGAAGGGTCAAGTTGATGGTAGAGGTCTTTCTCTTGTTAATTGGAGGATCGTGATCACTCCAAAGAAATTTGGTGGCTTGGGTGTTAGAGATCCTGCATGTGTTAATATATCTTTACTTGGTAAATTAGTTTGGCAACTTTTTCATTGCCAGGACAAGCCTTGGGTTGCTCTATTGAGGGTGAAGTATCTGAGGAATGAGGGAGTTTTAGATGGCCATGTCCCTTGTAATGCTTCTCATGTTTGGAAGAGTATCTCAAAGGCTTTTGGTGCTCTTAAGGATGCCTTCTCTTGGTGCGTTGGGTCACTTGATCAATCCTTTTGGTTTGACAATTGGAGTATTGAGGGCCCAATTGCTCAAGATGTCCCTTTTGTACATATATCTGACTCTGATTTAACTATTAGAGACGTTTGGAAAGATGGTCAATGGAATCTCCATGATATTTTCTCTATCATTGCAGAAGATGTCAAACAGCGTTTGAATGCTTATAATTCGGATTTGAATGCTGGAGAGAGTTCGGGTTGGTCATGGGGTGTGGCATCTTCTAGACTCTACTCAGCTAGGACTGGGTACAGTTGGCTAGCCAAAAGAAAGTTTGACTGGAATGAGCATGATAATTGGTTGTGGGTATGACGACTGCATATTCCTGAGAAGTACAAGTTCTTGATTTGGCTCAGTCTTCATAATGCTATTCATACGGCAGAGTTTCGTTTGGGTCGTGGTTTAGCTTTATCTAGCACCTGTCATCGATGTCAGAATGGTTCTGAATCCATTCTTCATTGTCTTCGGGAGTGCCCTAGTGCCAAGGAGGTCTGGAACCTTTAAGGCCTATATTCAGATAACTCGAATTTACATGATTGGCTCTACATAGGTGCAAAGAGTGGAGATGTTTTTCTTTTCTTTTTGATCATCTGGTGGATTTGGAGAAGCAGGAATCAGGACTTATTTAGTATAGATGATTCATTGAGTGCTAGTAAAGTGGTGAGTTTGATTCGTAGTTCAGTAAGGAAGTTTCACACTATTTTTGCTATGCATCAATCTTTGTCTTCTCCTTCACTTTGTTTGTATTGGGTTCCACCTCCAGTCATTCTGTTAAATTGAAGTGTGATGCTAGTTGGTTTGCTCCTTTTGGCTATGCTGGTTTTGGTTGTATCATTCGCAATCCTGATGGATGTTGGTTGAAAGGTTGCACTGGAAAAGTCGAAGTGTGCAGTGTTCTTTTTGCTGAATTATATGCAATTTGGAGAGGTTTACTTCTTGCTTGGGAGAGTGGATTTCGTGAGATTATTTGTGAAACAGACTGTTTAGAAGCTCTTTTCTTGGTAAACCAAAGAATGCTTGGTAAGGATATTCCGGAATGGAATTTGGCAAAGCATATACAGGAGGTTATGAATTGGAATTGGAGAGTCTCTATTCTTTTAATTCAGAGGACTGCAAATAGTGTTGCAAATTGTATGGCTAAAGCAGCTGCTTCTAGCGCGGACATTCACTCGAATTGGAGCCAACCATGGAGTAAGCTTCAACATCTAATAGATTTAGATATGACTCTAGCCAATTAATTTGGTTTTGTCTCTTTTTTTTTCTTTCTTTTCTATTTAGTCACAAAAAAAATCTCATTTATCTAAATCAAAAGTAATAATGACTTATTTAATTCAACATTTATGACAATAAATGAGATCACTGTTATATAAGTCATTTAATGTGAAACTACTTAATTTGCGATTATAACTAATATATGTATTGCCCATAAATATATTAAAAAATAATAATTTCCTAATAATTTTTCACTTGGGCTATACATATATATTTTCTTAAGATAATCACATCTTATAAATTTTATGCGCACATCTGAATTTTATTTTCCTGATTACTTTAATAATATGGTCTGTCTCATATATTAGTTATAAAATTACCGCAACTTTTATCCCTTTAGTGTCGCAATGAAACCATAATGATCGCCATATTAAAATACTCAACCACATAGATCAAGTTTGGATGAGAAAATTTAGAAATTACATGCGAAAATTATCTCATGCATGCCTATTTCCAACTGGTCTAACTTGAACAAAAATTCTATTTTATTCGGTGATAGACTCAGATGAAACTGCAACGGCAACACTCAAGATCATAGCGACGGCGACTAAGTGACGAGTTTATGAAAGAAGAAGAGAAGAATTTAACATACTCACAATGAGAGAGAGAGAGAGAGAGAGAGAGAGAGAGAGAGAGAGAGAGAGAGAAGAATTTACCCAGAGAAAAGGGACATAGAAGGAGAAAGGTGGCGACGGGCTCAACAACGACGGTAACGGGATAAGCAACGATGATGACATGAGCTGTGAAGGAAGATGAGAGCTGTGAAGGGGTAAGCGGCGATGTGCTCAGTAACGACGATGACGGGAGTTATGAGGTTTTTTGTGAAGAAGTCGAAAAGAAGAAAACTCTGGGTGAGGATGAATGGGTTTCTCTTACGTGGCTATAAAGTATGGACTGAAGCTATGAATCACTGAATCTGTGATGTGAGGCAAATCCTAATTCCTAAAAAGTGTTTATATGTATATATCCTGGGTGAGTACATCTTAAACCCGACAATACCCTGTCATAAGTAAAATCTGTCCCGACTCGGGTCAAGTTATTACCCTTCCCAACCAGGTATGGATGAGTCGGGTACCCGCATATTCGGGTATTCTTACCAAGTCTAACCACATATTGATGCTCAATTTATTAAGGATTTACTGCTAGCCAATTGATTGCTACAATTGTTTAAGTGGACGAGTGAGTCACTCAACAAACTCAAATTAATTAAGACAAATACTAATTATTTTTAATATTTTAATATTAAAAATGCTAAGAATTTAATTTTAATTATAATTTTGTAAAATATTTATAATAATAATTATTGCATATATTTTATTTAATTTTTTAATAAATTTTTTTATATAATTTTATGTATTATTTCGTACAGAATAGAAAAACATACACTAGTCCTTAGTTAATATCATAAAATCCAATTTTGTAGTTCCACGTGTCACAATATTCTTCTTCATGAAGATTTTGTTTGCTTTCTTCCATTGGTGTTGAAAAGTCATCAAATGTAATGAAACTATGAAAGATAAAAGTTCTTAAAGTCTTACTACTCAAAGTCTTACCACGTGTCGGTCATGGATGGAAGTTTTAACTCCTAATTAAAGTACCTATTAATTCAAAAAATTAATAAATGTAAATTCAAAGCATCAAACAAGTGTGTTAGTATGAAATTTGGCCAATCCGTTTTGAAAATATATACTCTATCACATACATTACTGATGTAAATTTTACCTATAAAAAGAAATAATTCATTCATCAGAAGGACAAAATCTTTTTGAGCAAAAGAACCCAATTCATCTTATCCCTCCTTTCTTATTGTCTATTTTTTATGCATCACAAATTTTTCATTTGTCCAAACATTACCATTATCACACACAATTACTTCATTATCATTTAGACCGTCACAATATATATTGATTATACATAAAAGATTATTTCTGATTTTGAACATGTGATTGCTGTCTTTCAAAGTTAGTATGTCATCAAAAGTTCTACATGAATGAATCATGGAGTTGTCATTCCTCTCTCCTTCTCCCTCCTCCTCGGACTAAAGTCCCATTCGTTCTCATTATCGAATTCTCTCTCCCCAAGTTATTAGTAAATATGTGTGATTTAAACAAAAAAACAAAACATCACATGTCCCTTGATATTTATTTTTTTTACTGGGGCCAAAGAAGCATGATTAAAATAGAACAAGCTCACTGTAATAGTCCAAAATAATAATGCAGCACATTTTTTTCTATTATTTATTTGTTTTTTTTTCAAAAATCATGAATGGCAAGAAACCACCTATCTCTAAGGATTATGTCAGAAACTTTAACAAAGATAACTTACCAAAAATCTAACTACAGTATCCAAAGTATGGAACCTAAATCAATCTGAATATGTAATTTGTAATATACTCTTTGGTGTCTGAAAAATTAAAAAAAAAAGAAAAAGAAACAAAAAAAATAAAGAATAAACACTCTCTAAATGACAGTAAGTACATCACAACGCAGTAAAAGAGAATGTAATATGTTTTTTTTAAACAATGAGCTCAACATAACACAACATGGTGGAGCAAAGAGGAATGTAATACGTGAAATAACGTTATTGAATCTATTGAAGTAAGGACCATTAGATTGAAAACATAAATTTAAAAGCACATGCAAACAAAGTTTTTCAATACTGCAGTTCAAGAAGGAAAACATAAATTTATAACAATCCTATCAACAATCCAACATTCCAGCATACATAATAATTCCATGCATCAACAATAATATAAGTCTCAATAAAAACATAAATCTAATGACATAGAACATAACATAGTCATTCATAAGGGTGGCTTTGAGAATAGGATGGCGGGTCGGCGACAACGCTGTCTAGAAGAAGGTGGCGATGCTTGAGACGGAGAGACTCGACGATCAAGACTGCTAGGTCGCCTGGATCTAGGTTTGTTGCATCTCTCACAGGTCCCAGCAATGAAGTTTATTTAAGAACTTAAGATGCAGAATCACGGGTGGGGCGGAATTCAAGGTAGCTTAAGTCTCGAGTGAATTGAATTTCGATGCGTGTTCTGATTTTTTCGTTTCGAGTCAGCTTTGTTGGCACCAAGTCCCAAAAAAAAAAGAATTAAAATTGTATTAAATTTTTAAATTAAGATTTAGTATTTAAAATAAAATATTATTATATAATTTAAGTTACAAAGTATTTAATTCTATATTATAATTTAATATATTTTAAATAATACAAAAATATTTGTTAGTGATTTTTTATTTTTTATTTTAAAGCTTTATTTTGTTAGACATTATCAGTATTAATTTTTTTTCTTGTATTCTTCAGTTTTGTTTTTAAGCAATTTTTTTCTTAACATGATATTTATAAGTTTTATTATTTGTATTATAAATTTATCCTTTAAATTATCTTTGAATAATTTAGTATTCAACTCAAGGATTTAATATTCACATTAGATAATTGGTTAAAAAAATTTAATTAATTATGATATATGTAAATTTAATAATTTAAATAATATTAAGTCACTGTAACATGTGACCCCAATGTTTAAATTAGTATTTTCTATAATTTAATAATATTCATAGAATCTATAAATTATAGGTGATGAATTGCATATAAAAAAATAAAAGAGTCACCATATGAAAAGTATTTGTAGTGGTTAACTTATTCATGTAAATTTTAGAGTTTGCCAATTGAGACGTAGAGTTTATAATGAACATAAATGTTGTGTTAATTGATCTTAATGTTTAAATCAGCATTATTTTAGAGTGCAGTAATATTCATTATATATATATAGAAGACATGTGATGAACGGTAGTATAAAAAAAATAAAAGAGTCGTCATGTGATTAGTATTTACGGTGATTTAACTTATTCATGTAAATTTTAGAATTTATCAATTGAGACGCATGATAGTTTTATTTTTAAGTAATTTTTTTCTTAAGCTCCACATGGTATTCACAAGTTTTATTATCTTTATTGTAAATTTATCTTTTAAAGTTATTTTTGGATAATTTAACATTTATCTCTAATATTTAATATTTTAAATTTTTGATTCAGACAGTAAAATGTTCACATTTGATAATTAATTAAGAAAAATAATTTAATCAATTAGGATATATGTAGATTTAATAATTCAAACAACATTAAGCCACTATCATATTTGAACTTAACATTTAAATTTGTATTTCTTTATACTTCACCAATATTCATAGTATCTATAAAATTTAGGTGATAAATTACATATAAAAAATAAAAAAAATTATCGTATAATTAGTATTTATGATAATTAACTTACTCATATAGATTTTAGGGTTCACCAATTGAGACATAGGATTTATAATGAATATAAATGTTAGGTTAATTGATCTCAATCTTTAAATTAGCATTTTTTTTAGAGTGTACCAATATTCATGATATATATAAAATATAAATTATAAATTGCATATAAAAAAATAAAAGAGTGGTTATCTGATTAGTGTTTACGATTATTAACTTACTCATATAAAATGAACATAACTAATAGGTTAATTGACTTCAATATTTAAATTAGCATCTTTTTAGAGTACACCAATATTTATAATATTTATAGAATATAAGTGATGAATCTCATAAAAAAAAATTGTTATATGATTAATATTTACTGTGATTACCTTAATCATATCAAATTTAGAGTTCACCTAAAATTTAAAATAAAAATAAAAATTAAAATAATTGACCTCAATTTAAATATAAGAACAATATAAGCTGATATTTTTTTTTAGTAGGAAAGTAATAATAAAAATTTATTAATT
>NC_029773.3:10353538-10423913 GCF_000817695.3 Arachis duranensis | reverse complement strand
TTTTAAAATAATTAATTTATATTCTTATTAAATAATATTTATTTAAAATTATAATTTAAATTCCCGTGCTTGACATGGAAAAGAATAAATTATCATTTATATCTATAAAAGATATGACAAATGTACTATATAAGAATAAAATGACAATTATAACTACGGAAGATGGGTTTTTGTGTGCGAAAAATACCTAGACGTTAGTTACACAATTCGTCCGTTAAGATATTTTTGGTACACGAAAGTTATCTTCTGTAAATATAATTATTATTTTATTTTTATATGAATATATTTATTAGCGTTTATATCTTTTATGGATACAAATGATAATTTATTCACACGGGAAATAAAACTAGTTAGAAACTAAAAAAACAGTTTATCGTAAGCACTAAGCAGGGAGTCTCGTGCAAAGTGAACTAATTGCATATTTGTGTCCCAAATGGGTTTGAATTATGAGTCACTACTTGACCCATTTAGTCAACTAAAAGCCCGATAAATTGGGCTCCTTTAATTGGACCAACGTCAAATTTCTCTATGTAAAGACTGTGTTGGCCCAAATCAATTCTTGGTTGATGACTTTGGGCCATTGCTGCAACACTACCTAAACTTTTTAATACTTAAAGAACAAAGAAATTTTTACAAAAAAAAAAGCAAAGAAATGAACTAACTTGTATTGGTCTAATAGTTAACTCATTAATCCACTTAAATAAGTGTTGGAAGTTTGAATCTTGTCTTATGCATGCAACAATCCATTGGTTAGTTACGATAGATTCATTCTTAACCTATTAAGTTGAGAGATTCTCATATGACATTTATCCCTATTTTATAGAGGTTTTGGGTTTTGAACCTCCTCTAATATAGCCAAATAAAAAAAAAAATTGTCAATAAACTGTAACTCAAACAATATTTGTCTTTCCTCCTTGTATAGACGTCTAGAGTTTGAGACTCTTTTTCATAAATAAAAGTGCAAAATTTACACAATTGACACTACAGTTAAATAAAAATCATATCATTCATTTTTAAAAAGACCATAAATAAAAAATTTAAAATGCATTTAGTTTGTATTTTCATTTTTTTATTTTTAATTTTTTTGAGTTTTGTAAAAAAAAATTTGAAAATAACAAAATACCCTAGTTTGGTGATTTTAAATTTCTTTCAAAAGAAACCATTCATAATATTTGTCAATACCAAAAATTCGCGAGTGTGGTGCGGTGTCTTATTACTAAATTGTTTAATAAAAAATTAATAATTTCTTAGATCAGTTGTTGAAATTTTTATTATTAGACCTTTTAGATTCCTAAATTTAAAAATATATAAAATAATTTTTAACATTTATTTTTGTTAAACAACACTAACTCCTTTCAATTTGATAAAGTTATTAATTAGTTTATGAGATATGGCAGAAGGACCCCCACAAAAGCAGGGGAGACAGAGTCTGAAGAGACAACAGTAGTAGGTAATGGCCATGACAACCAACGAGGACAAACAAGGAAAGGCCACTTCCAACGTTTTTAAATTGTGTTTCTTCATTCATTGGAGCACTCTCATGTGTTGCTTCTGGAATCTGCCACTTCACTATCCTTTCACACATGCTTCGTCCAAAGTTTTGTGCCCCTTTTTTGGGTAACAACAGAACTCACATCTTTACCTTCTTTATAAGTATGGTTTCTTTCAATTCACTTCTAAAATATATATAATTCATAAAACAAAAATGCTATCCGTACACGATTAAAATTAATCAACAATATATATATATATATATACACGTATAATTTAATTTATTTTTAATGTATATTGATATTTCAATATATATTTTAGTGATTGATTTTAGTATACACATAATATAATTGTTAATAAAAATATTTAAAATTATTTCCTTTTACTGTTTAAATATTATTTTATCAATCAATATTATTTTTTTAAAAAATATTATATACACATAAAAAAATAGTTACTAAATCAACTATTATATATTTGTGTATTATGTTATTTTATTTATTTTTAATATATATTTTATATAAATATTTAATTTAATAATTAATTTTTTACATATATTTGGGACATCAAATGAATGAATAGAAGGTGAAAATTATTATTATTCGGGACAACAAAGGTAAACCTTTATATATGAATGAATGGATGTAAAGAGATAGAACCTTAATCCTTAGCTTGGATTTGGCCATGACTTTTTTCCGTTTTTGGGTCTACGATTCGGATATGACTAAGGGGAGTTGGGGGGAGAGATTAGTGGAGAAATATATGGGCCAAAGATTACTAAGTATAGATAAAAGAAAAAGAATGATTAATGAATAAAAACGGTAAGGTAAAGGCCCGCATACCATATATAGGATTAGTATTGATTTAGTGTTAAATTTTTTTAAAAAAGATTATTATTTTATTATAAGTGTCCTTATGGTGTATTGTTATAGCATGTTTTTCTGATAATATATAATTAAATGTGGAAAAAAAAATTTAACACCAATATCAAAATGAAGTTAAAACAAGTAAGCTTAAATAAGTTTCTTTGGTACAAAATATTCATTTTATGTTTTAATTACTTTCTATAATTTTTTCTATTATTTTTTTTCAATACAATTTAAAAGTTCTCTCCTTAGTTCTTTGGTACAAAATTTTAGTTCTCTCCTTAGTTTGTTTCATTAAGAAGTAATATGGTAAAAAAAATACTAATGTCATAAAATGTGACATGTCGTCATTTAACTTGTTGCTTCAATATTTAATTAACATCATTTTTTAATTTTATCAAATCAAAACATAAAAAAATTTTATAAAGATAAAAAACTTATTTAAATTATATAAAAAAGCTAAATTATTTTTTTAAAGCTTAATAAGATGGTAATAGGGCCAATAATACAACGTACATAATTAAGGATAAGATATGCACATGCTGAGATAGTACTATTAAACGGGCAGCAAAGAGACTCAATTCCAAATTAAAATGAAACCAAATACAACACTAAGCAGAAACAAGTCGTCTTCTAAATCAGGTACCTTAAACTTTGTCTCCCTCTCCATTAAGTCATTAACAACTCTACTACCATTGTCCAACTTAGTACAAACAACAAAACAACACTCAAATCTGGGAATTCAACATTGGCCCAAAAAATCTCTCTCTTAATTTCACATGTGGTAGATGGAAAATAAGTGGGCCAAAATTTGATTCCCTCCTCCAATATTTTGCAAATTTGGTGAAATAGTCATTTAAGTAAATAGAAAGAAAGCCAACTAACTTGACTTGGTGTGTGTTTGAATTGACATTGGTAAACTTGGAATTTGAATAAAAGTAATTTTGTAAAATTGATTTTGGGTAGAAGTGAGTTTATGTTAATATGATTTATTTTTGATAATTTTATAGTAAAATTGATTTTGATAAAATAAATATTGTTTGGATAATATTAGTTAAAATCACTTCTAGATAAATAATTAATTAATTACTAAAAAAAATACAATATTAAATTATAATGTTATCTTTTTAAGTATATTTAATTTTTTTATACTTCTTTTAATATTTTTTTATATAGTATTTTTTTATAGTACTCTATTTTAGTATATTATAATTTTTTACTATTATAATAAAAATTAATATTTATTTATTTATTAACTTAAAAATAACATATAAAAATTGATAACTTTTAAGTACTTTCATAATAAAAATTAATATTTATATAAGTTGGTCTCACATTAAATCAAATTCTCCAAATTTGATTTATGCATATAGCTCAATATATTGTAAATCGACAGAGTCTAGTTCGATTTTCAATAGCCACCGTTTTGTATAAATCGAATTACCCTTATTCGATTTACTATGGGAATTTAAAACGAAAATTATTATAACATGTAAATCGAACAACCTTCATTCGATTTAGTTAGAACAATGTTAAATCAAAATGGTTCAATTCGATTTACGCCTAAGACCTACTTTTCTAGTAAATTGACATCGTTTTAATTCGATTTACTATTATAGCTTATAAATCAAATCAGACTAATTTGATTTATATAGTTATATCTATAGGGTGATTCACGTTATGATTTTTGTTTTGGGTGATTAAAATTGGATGGGTGTTGGTTTAAGTAATAAAAAAAATTATGAAAAAAACCAACAATAACCAGCAACAAACCTAAACGTAGATTGAGTGAACGCAGAAGCTATAATTTTTTGTTTCAAGTGAACGGTCTTTTGGGATACAAAATCACTTCTGTGTTTAGAGAAGAAAAGTTACCAAACATTAAAGAACGAACACACTTTTATCCTCTCCAATGTAAGTGCCAACCACATCCTTAGTTAATTGGTCAGCTTACTCGTCTCTTGATAGATAAAAAATAAAAAGAAAACTCCCTAAAATTATAGTTTGAAGTAACTAGGTTGTGCTCTAACTAGAATAAGGAGTAGTTGAATTTGTACAAGAATGAGAACCACATTTGATGGTCAAAGGGTTGTGTTTGCACATGACAGAGTGCAGAGTAGTAAGCATTCGAAATTGTACTACCATGACCATACCTATCCCCCTTATAATTGAGGAAAGAAAAAGAAATAGTAGAAACGATCATTGCAGAGCATGCACTATTATATGAATGAATGAATTATTGTCCCTGCTTCATCATCATCATCATCATCATCATGTCCTTGTTCTATATCTAAAAAATAAATGTTATTCTTTTAACTAGTTTCAACTACTATTGTTCACATTCAAACTTGAAAAATAAGACTCATGTGGCTAAGCAAATGGAACAAAGTGGGAATAAAATTTATGGGTAGCAAGTAGCAACACATTCAAAGAAATGAAGGTTTGGGAAAGCTTGGCAAAGGAAACGAGGCAGTATTGGCCAACCATAGAACATGATTGTGCTAAGAGTATAAGTATAAACATCATGCTTTGTATGATTTTTTTCCCATTTCTTGTTATGTAGCTTTTAGTTTGTGTTTGATGTTGAATTGTATTAAATAGTGTTGGACTATTCTTGATGACAATGTGGAAGGGAGTATTGTTATACTATGATGGAGTTTCTTTTCAACCATCTAAAAAAAAATACTATGTTGACATTATCTAAAAAAGAAAAATTAGACAAAAAAATAATTTAATGGATGCTTATGCCAAAAATAGTTCTAATTGTGTGATTGATATCTGTTCTGAATGCTCGCGGATTGCCATATTTTCTGTGTTATTACCCACGTGTATTTTAATTAATTCAATTCAATTTGTTTATCTCTATGTTATAGATTTTTTAAAGAGAAAAATTATAAATCAATTAGGTTTTAAAATAGGATAGGGCAGAGCGGATCAACTCGAATGGCACATTGTTTCGTCATTCTTATATGAAAACATGCAATGGTGAAAACTCAGGTGAAGTCGGTTTCACGTGAAGTTGATATCTAAAAACCATCAGATAAAAGTTTGGTCAAATCAGTTAAATCATCTAATGGCTTTCAGATATCAACTTCACGTGAAGTCGACTGCACTTGAATTTTTATCTCTGGAGAATAGTAGCTACTGATAATTGTCCAAACTAATTGTTAGAATAAAACTTGTGTGTCTAATTGTTTACTACATTTGAGAACAATTGATTGAGGTAGATGAAGCATTGCCATCAAATAGTTAATGCAACTATCATGTAGCTAATTAAGGATTCAATTATGCAAATGGTAGTGTTCCAGTTAGCACTTAATTACTGTTTCATGACATCTATACATGTTATAAAGAAGATCAGAGTGTTTGTATTTTGCATGATTCCGGAAATTGAAATGAACTAATCGAAAATTTGTTATTAGACCGGTTCAATTTAAGATAAAAATTATTTGGCAATGAATTAATTAAAAATTAAAAAAATTAGTAACAAATTAATTAATCGATTGAACGGATACATTTTTTAACTGTTAACTGATTTAAAATAATAATTTATAAAAACAATTTTTTTTTAAAATTATATATTTTATTATATTTGATTGAACCTCTATTAAATTTTTAAATCACTGAACCACAAGTCACCAAAAAAAAAATCAAAAAAAAAAATCACTGAACCACTAATTTTACCAGTTTGATTTTCAAAACTTCTGTATTTTGCTAACTATTCTTTGGACATTTTATTTTTCATTTCTCTTACAAGTCACAAAATTGTTGTCTTACTAAAATATGTTATTATTTTGAATTTTTACTCACAAAATATATACAATAAAAATGTACGATTATGATAATTAATAATCTCCTTGTATATTCTACAAGCAAATTATTATTTTAGTATGTAAAAAAATTAATCTTTTTAACAAAATAACTTCAAATAATTGAAATGAAATCTTTAAGGTAGCGTTTATTTTGAGGTATTGAGACAGAAACTGGGAGACTGGGACTTAATATTATGTTTGTTGGTTTAGAGACTGGTATTAACATTTCTGTCTCTATCTCTAAAATTTCAGTATCTCCAAAAAGTAGGGACACATGAGACTAAAATTTTTAGAGATGGAAACTGAAACTTTAATAACATTTTATACCTAAAATACCCTCATTTCAATTAATTAATTATAATTTTACTCTTTGTACAAATTAAATTAGAGTTTTATTCTTGTTTTAGTTTCTGTCTCCCACTTTGCACCAAATAGAATACTGAAATTTATTTCAATCTCTGTTTTTTCAGTCTCAGTATTTCCGTCTTTGTCTCTCCACCAAAAACTACCTAAAGGACAATAATGAAATTTCAATTTTTAGAGGTTAAAATAGTGATTTATTCCTAATCTTAATTACAATTACATGTACATCAACATAAATATGAAACCTTTTTACTGACTGCTGAGAAGAGTTTTCTCTCTTATAAAAAAAATAAAAATAAAAAATGTTTATGTCATTTCAATGTGTGCTTGTATGTACCATTTATTGATCACACCAAGAGTATCTAACCACATGTGACAGACTCGAGACAAGATAACGAAAATTGGAGGACATAGGACTGTTAAGTTGTGGCACAGAGGACCCAAGCTCCGATCATGATTGAATTCATCTCATCACCTTCAAATTTTAGTACAATCCATCACCCTCTCTTGTTCTTTTATGGATCACTACTTCAATATAAAATTCTATGTTGGGATGGGGCATCACTGGATTTAGAATTTTTAATGGCTGAGAAAGTTTTGCCAATGGAGCATGAATCTACTAAACATGGTTTTGCGAATTGGATTCAATCAGAAATTTGTTATTAGATCAGTTCAGTTTAAAGTAAAAATTAGTTGTGAATGAACTAGTCAGAAATTAAAAAATCATTCTAAAAATTTATAAATCGTTAGAGTCAGTTAATTTTTAAACAGTTAATCGATTTAAAAGAATAAAATACAAAAATATTTTTTTGAAAGATATATATTTATATAAATATATTATTTTATTATATCTGATTCAATTTCAGTTAATTTTTGGCTGTGTTTTTTGTGCAAATGTTGCAAGCTAAAAGCATATGGAAGGAGTTAGTGTTTTCAAGGATTGAATTATTTGCACAGTTTGCTTACTTTATCGGGTTAACATTAAAGACCAGCCGAATAGGTTAGATGTTCTTGATAGTAGTAATAATGTTGAAATAATTAATAAATTAAACATTTGGCACATCTAATTAAGTGGGAATGAGATTTTTTTTTTCATAATTTATTATCAGAAACAAGCGATGTGATTAGCAAATCCTTACAAGTTATGAAAAAATGGCAAAATAATTTATTATGGATAGTAATGTTAGAGATAACATTGAAGTTAATACATGAAAGTTTTTTAGTAATTTTAGAAGGGAATTGAATAAAAAAATTACAAGTAATAATCACTTTTTTAATTTATGGAGCAAAATTGATAAATTACAAGATGATTTTGGTTTTTATCTTCTTTTAAATATGTAATAACAAAGATAAGAAAAATAGATGATACAATAATATATTGTGGTTTAGTCTTTAAGTACAATGAGACCTACATTATTTATGATGAAATTTTTAGGGTAATTCACATTAATAAACTAACTTTCATCTAATATTATGCAAATCACCCAAAATGAAAAATGTAACATGAATCACCCCAATCACATATATATATAAATCGAAATGGATAGTCTAGATTTACATCTCTATATAAATCGAAACAGGTAGATTTGAATTATGTATTTTTTGCATGCTCCCCTAATAAATTGTAATAACTTGTTTCGATTTATGGCTCCATGAACGGAATCCTAGTAAATCTAACATGCTGTTTCGATTTAGCATCCATGTGAAACCCATTAATTCGAATCATACCGTTTTAATTTACAGCCATGGAAAGTCCATAGTAATTTAGCTCTCCCTATTTCGATTTACCCATGGTTTCGTGCCCATGGTAATTCTAATGAGTCTAATTAGATTTACTAGAAATCCCTTTATAAATAGAGTCCGAATTGCACTTATTTGAACCACTAAGCCAAACGCTATCCTACCAAAATCTGCAGCACAAACACACCAATTTTGAGAAGTAATGTGATGGGGGATAACCCGGACTATCTTTATCGCTTGGATAGAGTTGTCTATATTGCTGGTGTCATCAATGAAGAGGTTAGTGTATATATTTTTTTTCAAAAATAGTATTAAATGTTTTATGGTAATTTTTTTGTCTCTTTTAATGATGGTCGTTATTACAACTGTTGAACTAGATAGAGTGGTTAGATTAGTAGTTTAATAGTCTATAGAGGTTTGACCGAGCAAGTTCTAATTTAGATAGTGGTTACATATAAGTAGAAGGATGGGGAGTGGTGAAGATAATATATAGTGAAACTTGGTTAGAGTAAGACTAGTAAATGGAATCAATGTTGTGAATTGGGTTGTTAGTAAAAATGTGTTATTAGTATTAAACTTATTTTTATTAGGCCCAGTTTGATGAATACAAAATTTATTTTGTGTTTGAACCCGTTACATTATTTGGTTGCGTTTAATGGCATTATTTGGAATAAGAGATGCATTAGTTGATATTGTTTTGTAAATATGTTGGGATGTGCACCTAAGAGACAATTTGTTATGTTGTTTATGTAGCCTCACTGATGTATCGGTAGCATGAGACAACAGTAGGGTATGCGCCTGGATGAGAGGATTGTTCCGTACTTATAAATGGCTGGTTTATACCATCTTGCAAGCCTGAACGAGACTTGATTTAGGTTGGATGAGCCGTTGGTGAGTACATTCGTGGAGAGATAGCGTCCGAAAATGCACACATTTCATATGCTATTTGAGGAGTTGCACAATTACATTGCAGGACGTAGCGTACTAGTTAAGGCTACCGATCGATGGACAGTACGTCAATGGATGCCTGACAGAGTTTGAGTGATACATCGAGGGCGGTCGCCCAGCTTAGGTGTGGTTCCAGGAGCTGTTGGGTGTATTGCCTCCTGCGAGCTGCATCGACAAGTTTACGGTGAGATGCAGTTGGATGCAGGATAGATTCTGGAATATTCTTGATGGCTCCGACGACGCCACTGTTAGGAGGTATGCCCGGGCCTATATCACGATGCTTTTAGAGACTCAGCTATTTGGCGACAAGTCCGGTACTCACCTGCACATTCGATGGCTGCCATACATAGCCAGGCTTGAAAACATGGGTGGGTATAGTTGGGATCAGCTGCTCTATCATGGATATACCGGTGCATGTGTCGCGTGGCGACACAGGAACGCTGTTAAGTTAGCCGGTCCATTGTAGCTGCTTCAGTCATGGATTTTCTAGCGGTTTCCTGGTTTCAGGCCCGCTAGATATGATACCTTTCGCTGGCCTTTGGCCTTGAGGTGATGCTATATTTAAGTGCTATCTTTCTCTTTTTTTAGAGTTATTTTCATTTAGTGATAACGTGTGTTTGGGGTTGCAGGTGGTCAGGTCACAACCCAACTGCGAACGAGAAGGGACCTCAAGTTGCTCATTGGAGGCTCAGGATAGATCTCCTTCAGGCTGGGATGTGAGTATTTTGTCAAATTTAAATAGTTAATATCTAATGTCAGCTTGGAAACACTATATATCTAATGATGACGTTTCAAAACTATTTCTTTGCACAGCTCACTTGGATGGCGTATACACGACGTAGTGCAGGTGGTGCACCCAGAGATACTTGAGCCTTACCATACGGTGTTATGGAGAAGCGTGACAACGTTGATATATTTTGCTGTCATAGAGTGGCACCAGGTAGATCGGACGATTCATGGGTATTTGTGTGTTGTGTATGAGGTCTTGATCCGGAGTAGATTTGACTCTGCATTACTAAGTATTGTCTGTGTCTTGTATTTTATTTCTGTTTAAGTTATGAGTTGTAGGTTGTTGTTGCTTTGAAACTGCATCACTGAATTGTTGCTTCGGTGTTTAGTATTTTATTTGGAATAGTGGATCACTGCATCAGCTCGTTTTACCTCCTAAATACCTTTGCGTTGGCAGAGACTAATCCAAATCAACCATGCGCACCTGTTGCCAAATTCCTTACACTTCCCATAGTACTTGCGATAATCAGACTCCACCACTTTGTACTGAACCCCGCGTCGGATACTATATGTCTTCTCGCTTAACACGGCTTCCTCTTTATCCTGAAACTGTTGCCCAACTTGAAATTCCATTAGTCCTCCAGCATCCTGTGTGCCTCTAGCACCGAATCCAATAGGTTCTCCAAAAACTCTCTGTTGTCTCATGGCATCCAAGTCCAAATTTGAAAAGTGCGAGGGGTACTGCCGAGTCCTTGAATTAGACCCTCCACCACCCCAACTGGATTACTCCCTGCTATGTCATCACCACTGTCATCGGCAATTATGTCTGGCCTCACATCATCATCCTCATCATCATCATCCCGTAGTACATCGTCCATACCATCCGGTGCTCTACCCTATAATGAAACCGGTGCCGCATCAGTAATGCCTACTTCTCTGTTATCACTGTGGTTTAGATTAGCTGTGAAGGATGGGGAGGCAACCAACATTACCTCTGGCATAATCACAGGTACCGATGAGGAGGCGCCAATTGGTCTCGGACTAGAATAGGCTGCCATTGTAGGAGCTTGGGGATTCTGGTTGAACCACCTAAGCTGGAGACCATATCTACAAGCTTGGCTAATAGCTCAGGGGGTCTTCAGCTCGGGAATTTGCCGGCGACAATGGAATAGAACTTCCAAATCTTCGTCACTCCTTATTACAAATGAATTGTACTTCACGTCATCCTGCAAAACTGAAATAAAAATTCTATAGAATAATTTCTCAACCTATTTCACGCCTTGTAACCCCAGTTTTTGGATTATAGAATTCACAAACTCAGTAAAACTCATTGAAGATTTAAAAAAATACTAAGGAGATCCTTATCAGTAAACTTAATTCCAGAACATGTTTTTTTCTTAATCGACCTTCTATAGTGCACTAATACTAGAAAGCTATCCTCACTAGCCATTGTGTTATACTCTCATATAAAATTGACATTCATATCATATTTATATAGGTTGCCCTCATAGTAAATCTAATCAGTCCCATTCAAATTATATGAGGATAATATCATGGCTGTAAATCGAAACAGTGTGTTTCAAGTTAATAGGATTTCACGTGCATGCTAAATCAAAACAACATCTTTAGATTTACTAGGATTCCATTCATGCAGCTATAAATCGAAACAGGTTGTTAAGATTTACTAAGGGAGCATGCAAAAATGTATTATTCGAACCTACCTGTTTCGATTTATGCAGAGATGTAAATCTGGACCATCCGTTTCGATTTATATATAGATGTGATTGGGGTGATTCACGTTACATTTTTCATTTTGGGTAATTTACGTAATATTACGTGAAGGTTGGTTTATTAATGTGAATTATCCGAATTTTTACTATAACAAAAAATGATTACAATCACCAATTCCAAGAAAACATACCTAAACTAACCCAAGTTTAGTAACTTCTAAGTGCTAACCCAACTTAGATTGAGAGAACCAAGTGCATTCTAATTCAGTACACTTTCTAAATCAATCACTTAAACAAAAGTATAAAATGGTTTTTGTGCGAACTAACTCTCTCTAGCTTTTGTATCTCATAATATGAACTTAATTCTAGACAATAAAAAAATTGGAATGCACTCAATAACAAGGAAGAACAAAATCAACAAAGAATGTATCTCTTAGTGTGTTTCAATTGGTTGTCTTTTTCTTTGGATGATTCCTTCATATATAGGCAGTTTATTCTCTTCTTTAATGTAGGAATTGTAAATCTTGGGCAAGTAGTAAATAATTAGTCAATAAATTAATTATTATTTAAAGAAATTAAAAAATTAAATTTTATAGTTTAGAATAGAAGAACTAATTAAAATACTAATTTTGACACTAATTTTATAAGTTTTGGCTAACAATTGGGCCAAACGGGCCCAATCAATTGAATCGGGTCCAAAACAGGCCCAAGGCCCAAGCCAACTTGATGAAACAAAAGAGCTTCATCTCTTTTTCCTCTCCAAGCCAAAGAAACACGTTGAACTTGGAAGAAAAAAGGGGAAGAATAATTCCAAATTACAAACCCTTGGCTCCAATTTCAATTCCTCATAACTTTTGATTCGGAGCTCTGATTGACGAGCCGTCAGCGCCACGCTTTTGTCTCAAAATTTTTTACAAAACTCAGAAATCAATTCCATAAGGAAGTTACATTTTCAGTTTCGAATTTTCCTCCCCAAATTTCGAAAATTTAATGTGTGGGTGTTGAGATTTTTTTATTCTTTAATGCTATAGGCTTGAACTAACTTGAGGAAATTATTGGATTTTTCTCCATTGATGCTTGAGAAAGGTAAGGACCCCTTGAACCCTCATAAAATCTGTGATATAATAAAATCTATATTGAGTTAGTGATGTTTATTGGAATTAGATTGAGTTGTGGGTTATTTGAGGCTTGTTGATGGAATTAGAGGTGTCGAAATGCTAGAATTCGGGCTGTGGTAGATGAGTCCTCTGTTTGGTGTGCATTTTGAAAGCTTGGGTTTTGTGGAACGGTGACAAATTGTGATGTTCCGATTTTTACGAGGAATCGACCAAGGTATGATTTTGGTTTCTCGTATGTAATATATAATGTCTTGTGAAAACTTAGGCTAGATGACCATAGGATAAGTTGTATGATATGGAAGATTAAGGATTATTGACTTGTTGTTTGTATTTTTGAGTTGAGTGGTTGGATTGTTTGTTGATTGTATATGAATGTGTGTTGTATGATTGGGTATAATGATGATTGTTGGTGGCACGAGTGTGATGTATGACGATTGTGATAATAAATATTGATGAGATTTGGGCCCAAGGTCATGACCGGTAAGTCCTGGTAACTATAATAAATTAAGATTGGCATGATTTGGATGTTGTATGTTGAGGCATGGATATGATGTATGTGAATATGAGTGGTGTTGATTTGGTTCAGGTATTATAGAAAATATATATAGAAATTGTGGTATATAGTGGAGAGTTTTGGAAGTTAGGGGTTTTGGAAGTTAGTATGTTGTGATATGAATGTTATGGAATGAATGAGAAGTGTTTAAATTTATTTTAAATATGGTTGGTTTGAGTTGGAACTTGAGACTTTGGTTTTTGAAGTGAAAACTTGTGAAAATAAAGGGTTTGATGAAAACTTGATTTTGACCAAACTTCAGCGAGCCATAACTCAGCTTCTGAGCCCCCAAACCTTTTAAAACTTATTTTATACGAAAATTAGGTTCGTGAAGTTTACGCCGTTCAAAGAATGGGCTAAAAATAATTTTTAACGAAAAAGTTATGCACGTCGAAAGTTTAGTGTGTAAAATGAATTTTGCAACACTCAATAAATTTTTACCTGACCTGCAGAACTCGCGTACGTGAGCACGCACGCGATGCGAGCAATTAATTCGGGCCAAGGGGGCTCCCGTACGTGAGTGAAGAAATTTACACCCCCGTGTACGTGCAATATAGCATGCGTACGCGGGACCCTGTTTTCAGCAGAATTGTATTTTTCTGATTTTAACATGATTTTGAATCTCTAAACCTCTATTTTTAATCTCAAAGACTCTAAAACTTAATTTTTATCATAGTCAGAGGGGTGGGCCTAGAGAGGGTGGTGACTTGGAAGTGAAGAGAGATTTTGAAGTAGGGGTTTCGAATTGAAAAGTGTGGATAAAGCGAGTAACTAAGTAATGAGGTGTTGCCAATGCTGAATGAAAAGTAAATGATGATGATGATGATAAATGATGAACTTGAGATTGAATTGAGATGTGAATTGATGAAATGTGAGTATATGAGAGAGGGTATACGGGTGGTAATGATATATAGTGGGTGTGATTGAAGAGTGTGCCGGGTACTATATCCCTAGTAAACAGTGACTATGGCTATGATTGATTAATTGAGGAAGTGCAGAATATTGAGACAGATATGAATGAATGAATGTGATTATGAGACATGATTGAGGAATGATTGATGATGAGAATGTGTATGTTTTCTTTCTGTTTGTAAAGTGTGTCGGGTACTATATCCCATGAGTGTGTCAGGCACTATATCCCAAGAGTGTGGGAGCACTTTACCCTGAGAAGTGAGTCGGGCACTATATCCCATGAGTGTGGCTAGCACTGTATTCCAAGAGCGTGGCGAGCACTATATCCCAAAAGTGTGGAAACACTTTATCCTAGGAAATGCGACGGACACTATATCCCATGAGTGTGACAGACACTATATCCCGAGAGTGTGACAAGCACTATATCCCAAGAGTGTGGAGGCATGTCAGAGAGACAATATCCAGGTTAGCTGCCAGATATGTCAGGTTCTGGCGATATGACCAACACGTGAGCTCACGACCAGTAGAAAAGGCATGCATCATATGCATTGTTTGTATTGCTTGATTGTGCATTAATTGGATTTGCCAATGTGATTATTATGTTTACCTGCTATATTTGCTACCTGCAGTATCTGTATTCTACTTGTGTTTACTTTGTCTGTATGGTTTTATCGGTGTTTTAGAGGATTGTAGAAGAAAGTGAATAGTTGTGGGTTCAACTTAGAGTTTAGTTAAGATTAAGAACATTAGAGAACTACCCCACTTATGGCTACTGTTTTAAATCTTTAAGTTTTATAATCTGAGTGTTGGAGTTCTAGGATTGCCTCTGACTTTCCTGGGATCTTATATATTATGTATGTGGGCACCTTTACCATACTAAGAACCTTCGGTTCTCATCCCATACGTGTTGTTGTTTTTCAGATGCTGGTTGAGAAGTACCGCACTGTGTATTATGGAGACTCTGAGGAAGCGAAGAACTCTTGTGACTCAGGGTTGTATTTTATTTATGTTTATATATGTATATAAAGTCTCCATCTTGTATTTTATGTTTGTTCTTCTTAGAGGTTGACTTGGAGAATCAGGTTGTCGGTTCTTTTCTGTTTTGGGTTACTTCGGAGTTGTATATATATGTATATGCATACTCTGGTCAGTCTTTGCTTCGCAGGCTGAGCCTAGGGCTTGTTAATTGCATTTTTGGAATTCTGATCTTATGTACATATTATCTTTTCCACTCAATCTCATCTACCCATTCTACTTTTATCTGATCGTGAGTGTTGCGCTGTTCTGTTTGTTTTTCGTTTAATAACTTTTTTTCAAGGCTCCTAGTTAATTCCCTTCTCGTTCCAATATATCTATATATGTATTTTTTTTAGAGGTCGTAACACCTCGCCATCTCTAATTCACGTCTTAAGCGTGAAGTTTTGTGTGGTTGGGTGTTTACAGGAATCATTTTCTTATTTGATGTATTAGCCGTTGCACTCATCAAGGAAATATTCGTTGGCTTTGAATATGAATAACTTCCTTATTTGACTTGACTGCAATATGCAATAGCTTTTCATGAATATATGATCTGATCTTGCTAGTATACATGTCAATCATGTGCTGTTATGCTTAAATTATGCATTGCTAATGGAGATCCTTGATTGTTTCTATTTATTTGAATTTATCATTGGATGATTGCCAACTATAAATCTTCAAGAGTGAATATTCCTTTTTTCAATGTCGAATTTGATCTCATGAAATGTTTTTTTACCTTCTTGTTTTTTAAGAATATATCACAATAAATACTTATTTTTTTGATGTTTATTAGTTGAAAATAAGATCCTATCAAGACTTTTTCCGTAACACTTGAAATATAGAATTAAGACTCAATCAATTATATCTCAATCAAATATTTGTTATCGTCAACGTTATCAGATATTTTCTAAATTCAACAACACATATTTTATGATTGTCATGATTTTGATGTCCGTGTAGAGTTAATATAAGATTTGTGTTGTAGGTGATTTATGTTAGCTATAGAAGAAAGTAGGGATGGATCTATTTAGAAGAATGTGGAAACAAGTGTCATCACTATAATCTAAAATTTTTTTAATAGTATATAACGATAATATTTATTTATCTCCACTAAAATATTAAATTTGACCCCATTGCATTAAATTATTATAAAAGTTATTTATTAGATTTTATTTTATTAATATATAAAATTATTGTGTTAAATTATTCTCAAATTAAATAAAATTATCTTATCAAACTTATTTTACTATTAAATTATCTGTATTGACAATAAAAAAAATTATCCAATCTTTTAAAAATATAAAACCTTGAAAAATAAAATTTAAATTATATGTTATTATTTAAATTATTATTTTAATATTTTAATTTATTAGTTCGATAATTTGAAAATTAATCAAAATTTATAATAACAAAATATAACTAGAGAGTAAAATATATTTTTTGTTCTTAACATTTTTTTTAAAAAATATTCTTAATGATTAATTTTATTTAATTTTGTCTCAAACGCTATTTATTTGTGTCAAAACTATCTCTAAATAAAAACATTACCAATCTACTATCACCACTCACCAATAATAAGACTGCTACCATTACAGTGTTGTTGTCTTTCCCATCTCTTTTCCACTTCATAATGAATATTGATTACCATAGTCAACATCCTCTCTTTTTAACTATCACCATGATGAACGTAATTATCAATAAAAGAAAAAAATATAGCAACAATAAAAAATCAGCATCCTCCTAAAAAGGAAAATAAAGAAAAGGCAAATACTATAGGTAAATAACTAACCGTTAGTCAAAATTTTCATGAACAAAAAAAGGCCTTAGGAACATTTGCTCAACTCCAAAAAAAAGTTAATCTATGAGAGCTAGAGAAAGAGAAAGGGGATGGAAAACACTGAGAGAGATAAAACTAGGCATTTGAGTAGAGATCCTAGGGTTTCGAATCGAGAAGAGTACTACCATTTAGAAAACGAGTCGTTTTCTATCTTTGTAGAACATATTCTTGAAGACATATCGAAGAAGGAGCTGTATCATTTGTTGAACTGGACTGGACACATAAATAATATTTTCTTATCACGAAAACAAAAATATGAAAAAATATACATTTTTGTGTTCATCTGGTATACAACAAAGGGTGGAGCTATGAAGGCTATTGTGGAAATGAATAGAATGAGGTTATGAGGCAAGGTTGTTTCAGTAGGAGAAGTTTGGTATCGACGTACGAATGAAGCGATGAATATTAAGAGACATCATGAGGCATATGACGTCTAGGATACTGTTAAGGTTCAACCTCAACATGAGGATAGCCAATGGGTGGGCGAAGAAGATGGAAGTGCTTGTAGCAAAAGAGAACCTGGTCTGGTTACAGAGAAGTCTAATAGGCGATACGACTAAGGCTATTGACTATAAGTCTCTGAAGGCCATAATTGGCAAGAATTTACCGCAAGTCGTGGAAGTACGAGAACTAGGATCATACAAAGCACTCCTGACTTTTGATAGTATATATATTAAATGCTGAAGAAGTCTACACGTTCAGAATGAATAATATCTTGAAGTTTTTCCATAGCATATGGAGATGGGATGAGGAGGAGCGTAGTGAAACTCGAAGGGCATGGCTAGAGTATTTTGGTATTCCTTTGCATACATGGTTAATGGAGACGTTCAAGCTGATAGAAAGTCAATGGGGAGAAGTTGTTAGGTGTGACGAAGCCACGAAATCGTGCCTCTCTTTCAGTGTGGGATGGGTACAAATTGACACCTGTATTATGGACATAATCAACGAGTAGATTCACATCACAATTGGTACTAGTGGATTTAACGTCTTAGTTAAAGAGGTTGGACACGAGAGTTATGGATCGCAATGTAAGCTTAAGGACGTTGCTAAACTTGTCCCCCGAAAAGCATGCGAGATTTTGGGTGCAAGCAGTTTCATCTCAATAGTGCTAGTGATAAGCAAAGATTCGGTGGTTGACAGGGTGATGATGGAGCCAAGGGAGGAAGAAGCTGATAAAGATAGATTGGTAATTCCTAAAAATATTTTGAATGAATGGAGCTATTACAAATTAATTGACATTAAAACTCCAAAGGTAACAGATGATGCTGTTGTAAAGGGAATTGCTAATTCCAAGGGAGATTATGATTTGGTCATTGATACTGAATCAGAAAAAATGGTTAGCTGGGATTATGGTACTGATGGTATGAATAAAGGTTGTTGTTGGAGGAAAAAACATGACAAAAAAAGGCTTAAGTGTTGGCCCAGTAAGCAAGCGGTGGGCACAAGTGCTGAAATAGGGAGAATGGGATGCTCCTCATCAACCTCAGGCCTATATCACGCTGATGAGGAAACGGAAGGCTTGATCTTCCGTCCGGGTCGGGTTGGGCACCATTTGAATGGGTGCACTCCAAATCCTGGGTTGTGCGTGATAGGCAAAATTGTGATATACTCTTTTCATAACTTGAACAATTCTTAGCAGTGGCTCCAAAAACTTGGTGCACACTACTATGGTTCATTCACATTCTTCACAACTTCGCACAACTAACCAGCAAGTGCACTGGGTCGTCCAAGTAATAAACCTTACATGAGTAAGGGTCGATCCCACGGAGATTGTGGTATGAAGCAAGCTATGGTCATCTTATAAATCTCAGTTAGGCGGATAATAAATGGTTATGGAGTTTTCGAAAATAAAGATAAATAAAGCATAAAGTAAAGATAGAGATACTTATGTAATTCATTGGTAGGAATTTTAGAAAAGTGTATGGAGATGTTTTGTCCCTTCTGAATCTCTGCTTTCCTATTGCTTTTATCCAATCCTTCTTACTCCTTTCCATGGCAAGCTGTATGTAGGGCATCACCGTTGTCAATGGCTACTTCCCATCCTCTCAGTGAAAATGGTCTAAATGCTCTTGTCACAGCATGGCTAATCATCTGTCGGTTCTCGATCATGTCGGAATAGAATCCATTGATTCTTTTGCGTCTGTCATCATGCCCAAAAATCGCGAGTTTGAAGCTCGTCATATTCATTCAATCCCTGAATCCTACTCGGAATACCACAGACAAGGTTTAGACTTTCTGGATTCTCAAGAATGACCGCCAAAAGGTTCTAGCTTATACCACAAAGATTCTGATTAAGGAATCCAAGAGATATACGCTCGGTCTAAGGTAGAACGGAAGTGGTTGTCAAGCACGCGTTCATAAGGGTGGATGATGATGAGTGTCACGGATCATCACATCCATCAGGTTGAAGTGCAGCGAATATCTTAGAACAAGAATAAGTTGAATTGAAAAGAGAATAGTAGTAATTGCATTAAAACTCGAGGTACAGCAGAGCTCCACACCCTTAATCTATGGTGTGTAGAAACTCCATCGTTGAAAATACATAAGTGATGGTCCAGGCATGGCCGAATGGCCAGCCTCTAAAATGTGATTAAAGATGTAAAATCCCAGATGAAAATACAGTAGTAAAAAGTCCTCTTTATACTAGACTAGCTACTAGGGTTTACAGAAATAAGTCTAAGTACAGAAATCCACTTTCGGGGCCCACTTTGGTGTGTGCTTGGGCTGAGCTTGAGCTTTACACGTGAAGAGGCTTCTCTTGGAGTTAAACGCCAAGTTGTAACATGTTTTTGGTGTTTAACTCTGGTTTGTAACGTGTTTCTGTCGTTTTACTCCAGAATGCAGCATGGAACTGGCGTTGAATGCCAGTTTGCGTCCTCTATGCTCGAATAAAGTATGGACCATTATATATTGCTGGAAAGCTCTGGATGTCTAATTTGTAAAGCCATTGAGAGCGCACCATTTGAAGTTCTGTAGCTCCAGAAATTTATTTTGAGTGCAGGGAGGTCAGAATCCAATAGGATCAGCAGTCCTTTGTCAGCCTCCTATCAGATTTTTGCTCAAGTCCCTCAATTTCAGCCAGAAAATACCTGAAATCACAGAAAAACACACAAACTCATAGTAAAGTCCAGAAATGCGAATTTTGCATAAAAACCAATAAAAACATCCCTAAAAGTAGCTAGATCCTACTAAAAACTACCTAAAAATAATGCCAAAAAGCATATAAATTATCCGCTCATCACAACACCAAACTTAAATTGTTGCTTGTCCCCAAGCAACTAAAAATAAAATAGGATAAAAAGAAGAGAATATACTATAAATCTCAAAATATCAATGAATATTAGTTTTAATTAGATGAGCGGGACTTGTAGCTTTTTGCTTTTGAACAGTTTTGGCATCTCACTTTATCCTTTGAAGTTTAGAATGATTGGCATCTATAGGAACTCAGAGTTCAGATAGTGTTATTGATTCTCCTAGTTAAGTTTGTTGATTTATGAACACAGCTACTTTTATGAGTCTTGGCCGTGGCCCTAAGCACTTTGTTTTCCAGTATTACCACCGAATACATAAATGCCACAAACACATGACTGGGTGAACCTTTTCAGATTGTGACTCAGCTTTGCTAAAGTCCCCAGTTAGAGGTGTCCAGAGCTCTTAAGCACACTCTTTTTTCTTTGGATCATGACTTTAACCACTCAGTCTCAAGCTTTTCACTTGGACCTGCATGCCACAAGCACATGGTTAGGGACAGCTTGATTTAGCCGCTTAGGCCAGGATTTTATTTCCTTGGGCCCTCCTATCCATTGATGCTCAAAGCCTTGGATCCTTTTTACCCTTGCCTTTTGGTTTTAAGGGCTATTGGCTTTTTTCTTGCTTTCTTTTTCTTTTATTTTTGCCCTTTTTTTTTTCACAAGCTTTGTTCTTCAGTGCTTTTTCTTGCTTCAAGAATCAATTTTTTGATTTTTCAGATTATCAATAACATTTCTTTTTTTCATCATTCTTTCAAGAGCCAACAATTTTAACATTCATAAACAACAAGATAAAAAATATGCACTGTTCAAGCATTCATTCAGAAAACAAAAAAATTGTCACCACATCAATATAATTAAACTAATTTCAAGGACAAATTCGAAACTCATGTACTTATTGTTCTTTTGTTTTAAAAACATTTTTCATTTAAGAAAGATGAAAGATTCATGGAATTATTCATAGCCTTAAGACATAGTTACTAGACACTAATGATCATGTAATAAAGACACAAACGTAGACAAATATGAAGCTCAAAAACCGAAAAACAGAGATATAAGAACAAGAAAGTTAAGGAATGAGTCCACCTTAGTGATGGTGGCGCCTTCTCCTTGAAGGACCAATGGCGTCCTTGAGCTCCTCTATGTCTCTTCCTTGCCTCTGTGGCTTGATCCCTAGTGATTTTGGTGCTCCTATCCTTAGTTGCTCCCAATAATTGTGTGGAGAAAAATGTATCCCCTGAGGTATCTCAGGGGTTTCTTGATGAGGGAATTCCTCATGCTCTTGTTGAGGTCCATGAGTGGGCTCTCTTGACGTGCAGTCAAATACTCTACTACTGAGCTTTGGACACTTGAGATGAATCTCTCCATCTCCCATGACTCGGAGGTGGAAGCTTTTGTCTTCCCTTTTCTCTTTCTAGAGGTTTCTCCGGCCTTAGGTGCCATAAATGGTTATGGAAAAACAAAAAAAAGCTATGCTTTTACCACACCAAACTTAGAATGTTGCTCGCCCTCGAGCAAAAGAAGAAAGAATAGAAGAAAAAGAAGAAGAAGAAGAAGATATGGAGGAGAGGGAGAGAGGTTTATGGTTCGGTCATGTAGGGTGGGTTTGGGTGGGAAGGAGATTTTGAATTTGAAGGTAGGTGGGGTTTATGGGGAAGAGTGGATAGATGTGAGTGGTGAAGAGGTGATGGGGAAGAGTGATTTGAAAAGGTGTGAGAGAGAGGGAGAAGGTAGGTGGAGATCCTGTGGGGTCCACAGATCCTAAGGTGTCAATGATTTATCATCCATGCACTAATTAGGCGTGTAAAATGCCCTCTGCATGCAATCCTGGCGTTTACCGCCAGAATGAAGCTTGTTTCTAGCGTTAAACGCCCAAATGTAGCATGTTTCTGGCGTTTAACGCCAGCCTGATGCTTGTTGCTGGCGTTAAACGCCAACTTTCCTCAGGGTGCAATCCTGGCATTTAAATGCCAGACTGCTGCATGTTTCTGGCGTTCAATGCCAGATTCATGCTCTGTTCTGGCGTTGAACGCCAGCCATATGCTCCTTACTGGCGTTTAAACGCCAGTAAGCTCTTCCTCCAAGGTGTGCTGTTTCTTCCGCTATTTTTGATTCTGTTTTTAATTTTAACAATTGTTTTGTGACTCCACAAGATTATAACCTAATAAAACATGAACGAACAATAGAAATATAGATAAATAAAAATTGGGTTGCCTCCCAATAAGCACTTCTTTAATGTCAATAGCTTGACAGTGAGCTCTCATGGAGCTTTACAGATGTTCAGAGCATTGTTGGGACCTCCCAACACCAAACTTAGAGTTTAAATGTGGGGGTTCAACACCAAACTTAGAGTTTGGTTGTGGCCTCCCAACACCAAACTTAGAGTTTGACTGTGGAGGCTTTGTTTGACTCTGTATTGAGAGAAGTTTTTCATGCTTCCTCTCCATGTTTACAGAAGGATAACCTTGAGCTTTAAACACAAGGTAGTCTCCATTCAATTGAAGGACTAGTTCACCTCTGTCAACATCAATCACAGCTCCTACTGGGGCTAGAAAGGGTCTTCCAAGGATGATGCATTCATCCTCCTCCTTCCCAGTATCTAGGATTATGAAATCAGCAGGGATGTAAAGGCTTTTAACCTTCACTAACATGTCCTCTACCAATCCATAAGCTTATTTTATTGACTTGTCTGCCATCTCTAATGAGATTCTTGCAGCTTGTACCTCAAAGATCCCCAACTTCTCCATTACAGAGAGTGGCATAAGATTTATACCTGACCCCAGGTCACACAGAGCCTTCTCAAAGGTCATGGTGCCTATGGTACAGGGTATTAAGAATTTACCAGGATCTTGTTTCTTTTGAGGTAGAGTTTGCTGAACCCATGTATCTAGTTCACTAATGAGCAAGGAAGGTTCACCTTTCCAAGTCTCATTACCAAACAACTTGGCATTCAGCTTCATGATGGCTCCTAGATATTGAGCAACTTTCTCTTCAGTTACATCTTCATCCTCTTCAGAGGAAGAATAGTTTTCAGAGCTCATAAATGGCAAAAGGACGTTCAATGGAATCTCTATGGTCTCTATATGAGCCTCAGATTCTTTTAGGTCCTCAATAGGGAACTCCTTCTTGTTTGGGAGATGTCCCATGAGGTCTTCCTCATTGGGATTCACGTCCTCCCCTTCCTCTCTAGGTTCGGCCATGTTGATTATATCAATGGCCTTGCACTTATGAAACTTAAAGTGGCCTTAGACAGATAAGAGACTATGTTTGCTAAGCTAGAGGGACTCTACTCAGAATTCTCTGTCTGTTGCTGAGAAGATGATGGAAAAGGCTTGCTATTGCTAAGCCTGTTTCTTCCACCATTATTAAAGCCTTGTTGAGGCTTTTGTTGATCCTTCCATGAGAAATGTGGATGATTTCTCCATGAGGAATTATAGGTGTTTCCATAAGGTTCACCCATGTAATTTACCTCTGCCATTACACGTTCTCAGGATCATAAGCTTCTTCTTTAGAAGACACCTCTTTAGTACTGTTGGATGCATTTTGCCATCCATTCAGACTTTGAGAAATCATGTTGACTTGCTGAGTCAACATTTTGTTCTAAGCTAATATGGCATTCAGAGCATCAATTTCAAGAACTCCCCTCTTCTGAGGCATCCCATTACTCACAGGATTCCTCTCAGAGGTGTACATGAATTGGTTATTTGCAACCATGTCAATGAGTTCTTTAGCTTCTGTAGGCATTTTTTTAGGTGAATGGATCCACCTGTAGAATGGTCCAATGACATCTTAGAGAACTTAGATAGACCATAATAGAATATATCCAAAATAGTCCACTCTGAAAGCATGTCAGAAGGACACCTTTTGGTCATCTACTTGTATCTTTTCCAAGCTTCATAGAGGGATTCACCATCTTTTTGTTTGAAGGTCTAAACATCCACTCTAAGCTTGTTCAGTTTTTGAGGAGGAAAGAACTTAGCCAAGAAGGCCGTGACCAGCTTATCCCAAGAGTCCAGGCTATCTTTAGGTTGTGAGTCCAACTATATTCTAGCTCTCTCTCTTACAGCAAAAGGGAAAAGCATGAGCCTGTAGACTTCAGGATCTACTCCATTAGTCTTAACAGTCTCACAGATCTGCAAACTCAGTTAAAAACTGATAGGGATCCTTTGATGGAAGTCCTTGAAACTTGCAGCTCTGTTGCATTTGAGCAACTAGTTGAGGTTTCAGCTCAAAATTGTTTGCTCCAATGGCAGGGATTGAGATGCTTCTTCCATCAAATTTGGAAGTAGGTGTAGTATAGTCACCAAGCATCCTCCTTGCATTATTATTTTTGGCTGCCATCTCCTCTTCCTTTTCAAAAATTTCTGTAAGGTTGTCTCTGGATTGTTGTAATTTTGCTTCTCTTAGTTTTCTCTTCAGAGTCCTTTCAGGTTCAGGATCTACTTTAACAAGAATATTCTTGTCCTTGCTCCTGCTCATATGAAAAAAAAGGGGACAGAAAATAATAATAGGGATCTTCTTTACCACAGTAGAGAGATTCTTTTATGTTAGTAGGAGAAGAAAAGAATAAAAGAAGGAAAAGAGAAAAATTTGAACTCAGAGAGGAAGAGGGGGATTCAAATTTTAGGATGAAGAGAAGTGTTAGTAATTAAATAAATAAATAGATGAGAGAGAGAGAGAATTTCGAAAATTAATTTTGAAAAAAGGGTTAGTGATTTTCGAAAATTAAGAGAAGAATTAAAATTAAAATTAAAATGTGAAACAATTAGTTAATTAAAAGAATTTTGAAAAAGAGGGAGGTAATTTTGAAAATTAGAGAGAGGAAAGTAATTAGGTGGTTTTGAAAAAGATAAAAAACAAACAAAATGTCAATTAGTTAGTTGAAAAAGATTTGGAAATCAATTTTGAAAAGATAAGAAGTTAGAAAAGATTTTTGAAATCAATTTTGAAAAAGATATGATTTGAAAAGATATGATTGAAAAAGATTTGATTTTTAAAATTAAAATTGAATACTTGACTAACAAGAAACTAAAAGATATGACTCTAGAATTTAAAGATTGAACCTTTCTTAACAAGAAAGTAACAAACTTCAAATTTTTGAATCAATCACATTAATTGTTAGTAAAGTCTTTCAAATTTTTGAAATAAAGATAAAAAAAAGATTTTGAAAATAAATTTTAAATTTTTTTTGAAAATAATAAAAAAATGAAAAAGATTTGATTTTTGAAAAAGATTTTGAAAAGATAGGATTTTTTAAAATTGAAAATTTGACTTGACTTGTAAGAAATAGCTAAGTTTTAAAAATTTTTGACTAAGTCAACTCAAATTTTTGAAAATTATGAGCAACATAAGGAAAAGATATTTTTTATTTTTGAATTTTTAATGAGGAGAGAGAAACACACAAATATGACCCAAAACATGAAAATTTTGGATCAAAACACTTAATGCATGCAAGAACACTATAAATATCAAGATGAACATCAAGAACACTTTGAAGATCAAGATGAACATCAAGACTTATTTTTTGAAAAATTTTCAAGAAAAGAAAAACATGCAAGAAATCAAACTTAGAATTTTTTCATATTTAGACACTAAGAATTCAAAAATGCATATGAGAAACAACAAAAAAACACAAAACAAGAAAATATCAAGATCAAACAAGAAGACTTACCAAGAACAACTTGAAGATCATGAAGAACACATGCATGAATTTTCGAAAAATGCATAAATTCTAAAAACATGCAATTGACACCAAACTTAAAAATTGACACTAGACTCAAACAAGAAACACAAAATATTTTTGGTTTTTATGATTTTATAATTTTTTTTGTATTTATTTTTTTCGAAAATTTATTTTTAGAAAAACGAAAACAAAGAAAAAAATTTTGAAAAATTTTTGAAAACTTTTTGAAAAGAAAATTACCTAATCTGAGCAACAAGATGAACCGTCAGTTGTTCAAACTCGAACAATCCCCGGCAACGGCGCCAAAAACTTGATAGGCAAAATTGTGATTTACTCTTTTCATAACTTGAACAATTCTTAGTAGTGGCTCCAAAAACTTGGTGCACACTACTATGGTTCATTCACATTCTTCACAACTTCACACAACTAACCAGCAAGTGCACTGGGTCGTCCAAGTAATAAACCTTACGTGAGTAAGGGTCGATCCCATGGAGATTGTTGGTATAAAGCAAGCTATAGTCCTCTTATAAATCTCAGTTAGGCGGATAATAAATGGTTATGGAGTTTTCGAAAATAAAGATAAATAAAGCATAAAGTAAAGATAGAGATACTTATGTAATTCATTGGTAGGAATTTCAAAAAAGTGTATAGAGATGCTGTGTCCCTTCTGAATCTCTGCTTTCCTACTGCTTTCATCCAATCCTTCTTACTCCTTTCCATGGCAAGCTGTATGTAGAGAATCACCGTTGTCAATGGCTACTTCCCATCCTCTTAGTGAAAATGGTCCAAATGCTCTTATCACAGCACGACTAATCATCTGTCGGTTCTTGATCATATCGGAATAGAATCCATTGATTCTTTTGCGTCTGTCACCAAGCCCAACAATCGCGAGTTTGAAGCTCGTCACAGTCATTCAATCCCTGAATCCTGCTCGGAATACCACAGACAAGGTTTAGACTTTTCGGATTCTCAAGAATGACCGCCAAAGGGTTCTAGCTTATACCACAAAGATTCTGATTAAGGAATCCAAGAGATATACGCTCGATCTAAGGTAGAACGGAAGTGGTGGTCAAGCACACGTTCATAAGGATGGATAATAATGAGTGTCACGGATCATCACATCCATCAGGTTGAAGTGCAGCGAATATCTTAGAACAAGAATAAGCTGAATTGAATAGAGAATAGTAGTAATTGCATTAAAACTCGAGGTATAGCAGAGCTTCACACCCTTAATCTATGGTGTGTAGAAACTCCACCGTTGAAAATACATAAGTGATGGTCCAGGCATGGCCAAATGGCCAGCCTCCAAAATGTGATCAAAGATGTAAAATCCCAGATGAAAATACAATAGTAAAAAGTCCTATTTATACTAGACTAGTTACTAGAGTTTATAGAAATAAGTCTAAGTGCAGAAATCCACTTCCGGGGCCCACTTTGGTGTGTGCTTGGGCTGAGCTTGAGCTTTATACGTGCAGAGGCTTCTCTTGGAGTTAAACGCCAAGTTGTAACATGTTTTTGGCGTTTAACTCTGGTTTGTAATGTGTTTTTGGCATTTTACTCCAGAATGCAGCATGGAACTGGCGTTGAACGCCAGTTTGCGTCGTCTAAGCTCGAACAAAGAATGGACCATTATATATTGCTGGAAAGCTCTGGATGTCTACTTTCCAACGCTGTCGAGAGCGCCATTTGGAGTTCTGTAGCTCCAGAAAATTCATTTTGAGTGCAGGGAGGTCAGAATCCAACAGCATCAGCAGTCCTTTGTCAGCCTCCTATCAGATTTTTGTTCAGGTCCCTCAATTTCAGCCAGAAAATACCTGAAATCACAAAAAACACAAAAACTCATAGTAAAGTCCAGAAATGTAAATTTTGCATAAAAACCAATAAAAACATCCCTAAAAGTAGTTAGATCCTACTAAAAACTACCTAAAAACAATGCCAAAAAGCGTATAAATTATCCGCTCATCAGTGCGCCACTGCTGATGTCCATATCAAAGAGGAGAACATGGATACTGGTGGCACGGTTGGTCTATGAAGCAAAAGCGACCTCCAAGTCGGCGAACAGAAACGCTGTTGGGTTGAGCGCGGCGCTGCGGGTTTTGTGGCAAGGAAGCGCGCGGCTGAAATGGAACCAATGGGCCGCCTCCCTATGCCTTTAGTGAACTCATTGTTGGCAATGACAGCATTCGGTCCCTTCAGGGAAGATGGGCTCGCAGAAGATACTAAGGAAACTGGTTCTGTGCCAGGAAATGATGTCGTAGTCGGCCGGGATAGGATCCTTGAAGACGGTGAAGATGCACTAGAGGACGGTATGACCCTGGTTATTGCAAGGCTTGATGAGGGCAGTGGCGATAGTGGGGCAGACGTGGATATTGGCACTGGACAATAGGGGATCAGTGGTGGAAAGGCTCTAGAAAGAGAAGAGCAGATGATAAAAAATAAAAGGGCATGGGATCTGGCAGTAGAATCCGGAGCATTGCATTACAATGAAGATGACGGCATAATGGCGATTCTACAAGAACAAAATAAAGCGATAGCCCAAAAGAGAAGGTTGGCAAATGATGCGTGAGCATCTTTCTTGTCTTTTCCTAGTGAATTTGCATTTAAATTATTGAGTTTAATCAGGAATTAATTATCTTTTAGCCACTATGGATGCTACTTTGAGTTTTGTCCAATTTTTGTGTATTTTAGGTAGCATTTGGCTAGATTTGATGGATAGAAAGCTTGCACAAATGGTAGGAGCTCAATGATTAAAGAAGATAATCAGCGAGGAGTGACGCGTGCGCATGCCTGACGCGTATGCGTGATTTAGAGCTTTCCATGGCGACGTCTGTGCGTACGTGACGCGTACGCGTCAAAAGCGAAATTGTGCAGCGACGCATGTGCGTACCTGACGCGTACGCGTGACACACAAAGAAGATCACCGACGCATACGCGTGACATGCGCGACGTGCAGAGAAAGCAGAAAACGCTGGGGGGCAATTTCTGGGCCCCATTTTGGCACTCAAGTAAGGCACAGCTCTCTGCCAAGTTAGGCGCGGATCCAGTGAAGCCAAGTGGTCTCCATGTTACAAGATGTGGATTATTTAATTGATTCTGATTCAAATTTGAATTTGAAAAATAGGAAAAGATATTATCTTAATTTTAGATATTAGATTTTAAATTTATTAGGATTAGATATAAAAGGATTTGGAATTAGTTAAATTTGGCGGGAATCCATCAGATTGGAACTCAGTACATTTTTACCTGAATCCTTATTTTCTCTCTGAACCATGAGCAACTAAACCTCCACTGTTAAGGTTAGGAGCTCTGTCTATTGTATGGATTGATACTATTATTTTTTATATTTTAATTTATGTTTTGATTTATATTTCAATAATTATTTTCGTTCTTTATTTTATGAATTTGGGTGGAACGGAAGTATGACCCATGTTCTAATTGAGTTCTTGCATAACTTGGAAAAGTTCTTTACTTGAACAACAGCTTGAAAATATATTATCCTGAATTTCTAATTGTTTGTATTTAACGGGATACGTGACATATAATCCCCTTATTTTTGGATAATTAGGATTCTTGTGGCATATAAATTGAAATTTGATCATCACCCTCTAATTGGAATTAATTGACCAAGGAATTGACAGTTGATGAATTTTAGAGGAGACTAGGAAGGTCTAAGGAATTAGGGTCTAGTCACAAATAGTTTTGCCATGAATTAAATCTTGCATGATTAAAATAGTTAATAAGAAAAGTCAATCAGGAAAATATATAACTCAGAAACCTTAACTGTTTTCTCCCATATTTTATTTTTAACTTAATTACTTGCGTGCCCGCCTTCTGATATTTTGAAGTCATTTCTTAAACCTTTTGAACATCTCAAAACCATTTTCTACTTGCCTAACTAAGTAAATCATTTAACCATTATTTCTTAGTCCATCAATCCTCATGGGATCGACCCTCACTCACCAGAGGTATTACTTGGTACGACCCGGTGCACTTGCTGGTAGTCTGTGGTTGTAAAATACCGCACCAGCAAAGCAGAAAGAAAAGGCACGAAGATGCAGACTGAAAAAGCTAAAAAAGGTGTGTAACAAAATTTTAAAATGATTTTCAGCTCTTGGAATGTTAGGGGGTTAGGGGGGTTGGAAAGCCGAGTATGCTAAAAAAACTCAAAAAGAAACAGAAGCTGAATATGTTAGGTTTGATTGAGTCTGAAATGTAAGTTGTGACCAAGTTTGATGTAGTGCGTATTTGGGGGAGCGATGCTGTGGGGTGGAAATATGTAGGATCAGAAGGCACGTCCGGAGGTCTGTTGTTAACGTGGGGTGTCATGTTGTTTAGAATGAATAACTGTTACAAAGGGGAGAGATGGTTATGTGTTGAAGGAGTCCTATTGAAAAATGATTTTTATTGTGCTTTCGGTTTGGTATATGGTACTCATACTAGAGTGGAAAAGCTTGCTATGTGGGAGGAACAGAGCTTTATAACAGGCTTGTGTCTAGTCCCGATATGCTACATAGGTGACTTTAATGAGGTTATACAGGTTGAAGAGAGGAAAGGTCAGGACAGGTTAACAGCGTCTGTAGAAGAATTTAAGAGTTGGATCCAAGATATACAGTTCGTGGATTTACCGCGGAATGATAATAAATTTACATGGTTTAGAGGCCGCTCTTGGAGTCATATTGATAGAGTTCTAGTGAGTGTAGAATGGACGGAGGAGTTTCTGGAGATTCGGTTAAAAGGGGGATCGAGAGGCCTATCACATCACTGTCCAATTATAGTTAAGGATACCATATTCAGATGTGGTCCACATCCTTTTCGAAGCTTAGATTCCTAGTTTACATATGAAGGTTTCCTAAGAATAGTCAGGGATGAATGGAGGAATCTTGGTGAGGTGCAGTTCACAGATAAGTTGAAGGCTTTAATGGTGCCTTTAGGAAGATGGCATAAGAACAAATTTGGTGACATGGATAAGAAAATTCAGCGCTTTGAGGAAGAGTTCAGGAAGATAGATAAGTTGGCAAGAAATGAAGTTTATGATGGTACAATGGAGGCTAGAAGGAAGGCTTTAGTAAGCTGCTGCAACCAGTGGTATGTTAGAAAAGAACTATACTATAAGCAGATATTGTGCTCCAGGCATGTGACGGATATGGATAAGAACACTAGGTAATTCCATAACTTGCCATCGGCAAGACGAAGGAACAATAGAATTGATGCTCTGGTAATTAACGGAAAGTTAATAAGAAATCAATCTCAAATCAAGATTGCTAACGGAGAGTTTTATAAATATTTGTATCACCAAGAGAGATCACCGGTTGTGGGTTTTAGGGACGGACTTTTAATCAGATTGATGAAGAAGATTCGGTAGCTCTAGAGAGAATACCGACAATAGAGGAGATTAGAGAGGCAGTTTGGGATTGCGAATCATCCAAGGCTCCAGGAAGTGATGGGTATAACATGAATTTCATTAAGAAGTTCTAGAATGAGATTGGTGCAGAGTTCACAACAATTATACTGGATTTCTTTTGATCGTCAAGGTTGCCTTCTGATTCCAATATTACTTGGATGACCCTTGCACCTAAGTTCACCGGAGCTAAGGAGATCAAGGACCTTAGGCCGAATAGCATGGTAGGTTGCGTATACAATGTAATTTCCAAAGTGATGGTTAGGAGGATGAGATCAGTCATGTCAAGTCTAGTAGGAGAGACACATATCACATTTGTAAAGGTCGGAAAATACATGATGGGGGTACTTATTGCATGTGAAATAGTGCACTGGTTGAAGATGAGAAAGAAGAAAGCAGCAATCATTAAATTAGACTTTCAGAAGGCTTATGATCGGGTAAAATGAAGTTTTGTGGATATCGTGCTACAGAAGATGGGCTTTGGTTGGAGATGGAGGGAACGGGTGAAGGAGTGTGTTGGTACAATGTGTATGTCAATCTTGATAAATGGCTCACCATTTAAACCTTTTAAGATGGATAGGGGCTTGAGACAAGGTGATCCACTATCTCTATTTTTGTTTGTTCTGGTTGTTGATGTTCTGCATAGGATGGTAGGGGAGGCAGTCAGGAAAAAACGTATTTTGCCGCTGCTGGTTGGTATGGACAATCTAGAGTTGTCACATCTCCAGTTTGTAGATGACACTATATTGTTCTGTCCACCAGAGAAGGAGACCATCAGAAACTATGCCAGGTTGCTAAGGTGCTTTGAGATGATGTCGGGGTTAACTATTAACTTTGATAAATCAAGTTTAATCCCAATCAATTGCGAACATCAATAGACTTACAACATGTGCAACTTATTAGGATGTAAGGAGGTCAGCCTTCCAATCAAATATCTTGGTATTTCTTGAAGATCGAACCCAAGACTGGTCAGGAATTGGAAACCCATAATTGACAAGGTTGAGGAGAAGCTCAACTTGTGAAAGGCAAAAGTGCTTAATAAAGCGGGTAAGCTAGTCCTTATTAAGTTTGTGTTAAATAGCTTGCTGGTGTACTATTTGAGCCTGTATAAGATGCCGAAGGAAGTGACAAAAAAGTTGATATCATTGCAGAGGAGATTCCTGTGGAGCAAGGAGGAAGGTAGAAATGGTTTGGCGCTAGTTAAGTGGGAGGTGGTTCAAGCCCCTAAAAAGGTGGGTGGATTGGGGGTAGGTGATGCCGTGGTTAGAAACACTGCAGTACTTTTCATGTGGTGGTGGCGTTTTTCAAAAGATGAGTGTCCATTATGGAAGAAGGTTGTGTGCTCTTGCTATGACTTAGACCCCAATGTGATGCTATCGGCTCAGACATTACCTACTAGAGGGGGTCCATGGAAGGATATCTGTCAGCTGCAGGTCGAGGATAGTAATGTGAGAGATAAGATGATTCTGGGGTTGTCTATGGTGGTGGGTAACGGAATGAGGACTTGATTTTGGGAAGATGTCTGGCTACAAAGTGGTTTGTTAGAGATGAGTTTTTTGAGGCTTTTCTTTGTTTCAAATCAAATAGGATCTGTCATAGGAGATTATGGATTTTGGGACAGGTTAGAGTGGATCTGGAACTTCTAGTGGAGACGAGAGTTATACCAATGGAATTGGAATTAGTGGATCATTTACATGAGACTTTAAGGCCTGTTAAGCTAGCATATGATAAGCAAGACAGAGTTGTTTAGAAGTTTGACAAGGAAGGTATATTTTCAACTAACTCTTTTGTGTAGGTGATGCAGTCAGAAACCCTCCCGAAGGAAATAACTAGCTACAGTTTTACCAGAACTATTTGGAAATATTTGGTTCCACCACGAGTGGAGTTATTTATTTGGTTTACATTGATAGGAAGAGTGAATACTAAAGAAATACTGCATAGACTGGGAATTATTAGTCATGGTGATAACATATGCGTATTGTGTAAAAAAACGTTGAACATATTCACCACTTGTTTCTAGGCTGTGAGTTTACTTGGCAGGTATAGTGTTAATGACTATCTGACTTTGGAAGATTGTGGTCTGTTCTGCGTTCACTAAAAGAGCACTTTGAGAGCTAGACAAGTGTTTCTAACAGGAAGAGAGAGCGCAACAAGTGGCTCATAAACTTTTTTTTTCGGTTATTTGGAATGTTTGGCTAGAGAGGAATGGGCGAATTTTCAATAACAAGGAACGGGGTGCAAAGGAGGTGTTCTAGAAATCTTTAACCAGTTATAGAGAGTGGAGTAGGTTGGATCCCTTTTGTTGTTGATGGCAATAACGAAGATGACATGAGGGATAGTTTTTTGTTTACTTTTTCTTTACATGTTCTTTTTTATTTGCTGGTTTTTTGTCTCTCTACTGTATTGTGTTGAGCTCCCTTATTCAAAAAAAAAAAAACTACTCAATGGATCAACCAAGTATTGGAATTTCAATTTTTTAAGAGATTTACAGCTACACAAAAGTCAAAATTGTCAAAAATAAATTTCTATTTATTATTTAATATTAGATATGTTCCAGTTTAGAAGTCATAGTGTCATACATTCCCTTGATTTATTAATTAAAATGTATATGCTGAAATTTTCAAAGATATGGGTTAAGCTACTCCTATTTGGCGGGGGTGTAAGGAAGTCAAATTTGTGTATGAAGGATAATGTGGGTTTCAATGCTTTCAATATGCTCCAATCTTCAATTTGTTTCTAAAATAGTAGATTGAAACTAGCAAGTGCAAAAATTCAGAACACAAATTGATACGTACGTTATAAACTTATAACTTGGTGGTAACCGACGATAATATTGGATTCTAAATTAATTTTAGGGTAAAACAAATGCATAAATAAAAAACATATCAGTATTAACATGAAAGTTCCAAAATAAATAATGTTACTTTCATGTCTTTATTCATAATTCTATATAAATCGAATTTATTAAATTCGAATTAGCCATTAATATTAAATCGAATCAATATGTATCGATTTACATTGTACGAAATCGAATAAAATCAATTTGATTTACAACCCGTAATAAACCGAATGTAACAAATTTGATTTATAAGCAATGGTCGCTAGTAGTAAATCGAATCTACTAGGTTCGATTTAGTACGTAGTTACATATATATATAAATCAAGTTGAATTAATTTGATTTACTCTTTTACTAACATATATAAATAGGAATTAAACGTGAAGGGCTCGTCATAGTAGGACTCACAATGGCTAGTGATGATAGTTTTTTAGTTTTGGTGCACTATAAAGGGTTGATTAAGAAAAAAACGTGATCCAAAATAAAATTTACTGATAAAAATCCGCTGAGTGTTTTTCTCAAATCTTCTATGAGTTTCATCGAGTTTTAGAATACTATAATCGAAAAACTAGGGCTGCATGACATGAAACGGGTAGAGAAGTAATTCTATAGGATTCCAATTTCTGTGTTGCCTAACGGTGTGAAGTACGATTCCTTCGTCATAGGTAATGACGAAGATTTGTAAGTTTTGTTCTATTGTTGTTGGCAGTTTTCCAAGGTGAGGACCCTTGAGCTATTGGCCAAGCTTGTAGATGTGGCCTGTAGTTCAGGAGGTTCGAACTGGAATCCTCAATCTTCAGCAATCAGCTGCCTCTAGTTCAATGCCTCTTGGTGCCTCATCATCTGTGCCTGTGATTACAACTGAGGTAGCTTTGGTTGCATCTCTATCCTTCGCAACTGATCTAAACCGCAATTATGCCGGAGAAATAGGTGATAATCGACCCTTTGGTGAGCTTGCTATTGCGATGCCGGTACTTCTGTTATGGTCCCGATTTTCGGGGAGGGTAAAGCATCGGATGGCAACAAGGATGTACTTTGAGATGATGATGATGATGATATGGAGCCCGACACGATTGCTGATGATAGTGATGATGACATATCAAGGAGTATTCCAGTTGGGGATGGTGGAGCATCTAGTTCAAAAACTCAGCAGTACCTTTGTACTTTTCAATTTTGGACTTGAATGCCATGACACAGCAGGGGTTACCGGGAGTACTTTTTAGATTTGGGGCCAGAGATACATAGGATACAAGAGCTCTAGCTGAGTTCCAAGTTGGTCAGTAGTTTCAGGATAAAGAGGAGGCCGTCTTAAGCGTGAAGATTTATTATTTATAGCATCCACCGTGAGGTTGAGTATAAAGTATTAGAATCCAATCATCGCAAGTACCATAGGAAGTGTAAGTATTTTCGCAATGGGTGCACATGGTTGATTCGGATTGGTCTTCGCCAGTGCACAGGTATTTGGGAGGTAAAACGGTACGACCTCATACTTGTCTGACAACCTCGATATCTAGTGATCACAGGATGCTTGATTATCATGTTATATCGGCTTTCATACTGCATATGATTAAAGCTTATGCTATCATGTCGATTAAGGTACTTCAGAATGCAACAGAGGCACATTTCAGTTTTGGAATGACTTTGACTGGCTATGCAAAAGGCAGCTGCCTAGATTTACGGGGATTGAAAAGAGTCATATAATGAGTTGCCGCACTGGGTATTGGGTGTGCAGATCATAATGTCAAGTAGTATTGCAGTATTGAGGACGAGTCTTGTGCGAATTGGTAGGCAAGTCGATAAGCCATCATCCTATTTTCATCAGCTTTTTTGAAAAATTTCACTGTGTATCTAGGCCTTCCGACATTGTAAGTAGTTGGTTAATGTTGATGGAACTCACTTGTATAGCAAATACGGGAGTACACTACTCATTGCAATTGCTCAGGACGACAATTCCAGCATCATTCCTGTTGCATTCGCACTTGTGGAGGGTGAGAATGCAGAGTCATGGTCGTTCTTTCTATCTCACCTTCAGCAGTATGTAACGCCTTAACCGGGTATTTTAGTCATATCAGATAGGCACAATTGGATCAAAGCTGCATTGGTGGCTCCTAATGGTGGTTGGCTTCCATCTAATACATAATAGGCATTTTGTATCCGGCACGTGGCGGAAAATTCGCATTGATTTTTAAGGGCAAAGATGTGCGGAGGTTTCTAGTGAATGCTGCTTATGCCAAGACTGAGGTCGAGTTTGACTATTAGTTTGACATTCTCTGATCCGAAGACCTTGCAATGTGTGACTAGGCTAATAGGATTGAGTAGGCATAGTAGACTCAGCATCGGGATGAAGGTCGGGGATTCAGGCATATGGCTACTAATATCTCTGAGTGTGTAAACTCGATATTAAAGGATGTAAGGAACATTCCAGTTTGTTCGTTGGTGAAGTTCACCTATGGGAGATTGGCCGAGCTATTTGTTCAGAAAGGAAGAGAGACAGAGACATAGTTAGGAATCGGGCAGCAGTTTAGTCAGTATCTTATGAAGGCAATAGAGGCTAATCTGAAGGCCTCAAGATGTTTCATGGTGACTTTGCATAATATGGATAATTCTGAGTTTACTGTGGTCGAGACCACTCTGACTGGTAGCTTCTCACTTGGCTCTTACATAGTGTCCCTTAGGGACCAGATATATGATTGCGAATATTTTCAGGCATTTCATTATCCATGACGTCATGCCTTAGCATGCTGTGCATACTCACGTTTGAGTTGGGTCACCTATATCCATGAGGTGTATCATCTTAGCTCGGTGTTCAATGTCTATTGAATGAGATTCACACCTCCAATCCCTAAAGGGTTTTGGCCACTGTATTATGGTCCAACAGTCATACCCGATCCCACTAAGAGACATGTGTTTGAAGAGCATTCCAGGACCACTAGGATCCAGACTACAATTGACTCGGACAAACCCAAAACATGTGGGATTTGCAAACTGCCTGACCACACACATAGGAGGTTTCCACAAGGAGGTTCCAACATGGGTTCTACTTCCGCTAGTAATATGTAGGCTTATGTTTATTTAGTGTTGAGTTTTGTTGGGTGTGTCTTCGTTGATTTAATTTAATGATGTGTCCGTTGTAAGGTTTATTGTGTTTTGTTTTTCCACTTAACAGTTAATTTAATTTCATCAATTGGTTTTTGGGTATGTCGCATATGTGAATAGCTGAGTCGATATGTGTTTTGTACCAGACTTATCAACGAAGAGCTGAGTCGTTAAGAGCATCATGATATACGCCTGGGCATACCTCCTAACTGTAGCATCGTCTGCGCTCTGAGGAAGCTCACTGAATATCTCCTGCATCTAACTACACTTCATAATGAATTTGTTGATGTAGTTCGCAGGAGGTAAAACACCTAATAACTCCTTGAACCAAGCCAATGCTGGGCGCCACCGTCGATGTATCTCCCAAAGTCTGTGAGGTATTTGTTGACGTACTGACCATCAATCGGGAGTCATAACTAGTAGGTTACATCCTGTAGCGTAATCGTGCACTCCTTAAATGGCATATGGAAAGTATGCATCTCTAAACGCTATCGTTCAACAAATGCACTCACTAATTGCTCATCCAACCTAAACCATGTCTCATTTGGCCTTGCAAGATGGTATAAATCGGCCATCTACAAGTGCAGTACGACCATATCATCTAGGGAAATACCGTCCTGCCTTCTCATGTTAGTGATACATTGGTGGGCTGTATAAAGGAATATTAAATAATGGATTTCCTAATCCAAAAATGCACTAAATACAAACAAATAATCTTACATGTTCAAATAAACAATAAAATATGAGTTCATCTAAATGGACCTAACACGAAAAACTCTAATAAAAAAGTAACTTTAATGTAAAACATATCACAATCCATCTACCACTATCACTGATACTATTGAGTTAAATTAAATTCTAACTAAACAAATCATCACTATTCAATCTAATATTTGTAACTTACAAATTCTGATAGAGTCTTTAGTCACTAATTTAACTAACGATTATTTTTAATCACTACTCTTACTAAATGACTACTCTAACCACTATTTCTAGTTTAAAAATTCTAATTTCTAACTAACCTTTATAAACAACTACTATAAGTGGCTTAATGCTACTAAGGTTACTAATTTATCTTGAAAAAAAAATCATTCACTAACCTCTTCATGGATGCTACTAGCAATATGGGCGACTCCGTCCAACCGATAAATACGGTTCTCGTCGTCTTCCATTTTTGCAGTATAAATCTTGTGATTTTCTTTCTTCACTTTCTTTAGTTTTGGCATTCTAGGGGTTGGGGTATGGTAAAATGTAATTTGAAACAAGTGAATTCGAATTCTATATATAGGTATATCTAAGCTAAATCAAACTTGGTGGCTTCGATTTACCACTACTGGCCATTGCTCATAAATCAAATTTAATCAATTCAATTTACTAGGGTTTGTTAAATCGAATTCATTCCATCTGATTTACTAGGGGTGTAAAACAATGGGCTTAAATCAAAACACCTTGTATCAGTTTACCAGGGGTCTAAACTATAGGTGCTCAATTCGAATTTTAAGCCTGTGTAAATCGACACTAATAAATTCGATTTACATTGAAGCCTATTAATTCTAAATTTTTTTATTTGATTTAGGATTATAATGGCTAATTTGAACAAAATGAATTTGATTTGTATAGAATTGTGAATGAAGACATGTATGTAATGTTATTTATTTTGAAACTTTCATGTAATATTGGTATGTGTTTGGTTTATGCATGTGTTTTACCCTTAATTTTATATAATGTTATAAGTCGATTTCAACAAACAATGATCTGCCTAATTGTTGTAATGAATAATACAATGGTAACAAAATATTTGAATAACGAGTGAATCCTTATACATCTATGTGTAAAAGGGATTTATGAGAAAGGAAAGAAGTACATGTCCACTACCAAAAAGAATATCGTAGATAATTTGTTTATTGATTTGAGTGTCAGAATATCTTTTATAAATACTCACCTCTTTACTTTTGACAATCCGAATTAAACTTCTTCCACTTAAAGGAGCTGAAGAGCTTTAAATCGATGAGACGAAATTGTTCAGGGGGAGATGAACTAGGACAGGACACAAACTTTCCAAAAGGGAAATGAAAGAGTAAATTCCCAAAAGTGTGTGAAATGATGTCGTTCAACATCTTCTCGACCTTGGCCATCAATCATCCTTGGAATCTATTCTCTCCGGTTAGTGAAGGACTTATCGACGAATCATCACTTTCGCACACTGCCAACAGTGAGAGGTAATGGTTCATGTTGATTCTTCTCTTCTATTTTCGTATTCCGTTGAGCGTTATTGGTACTTATGTGTGAATGAGTCGTTGTATACATAAATGAGCAGTTTAGAATGTTGTGATTGTTAGTGGCATAAATGTTATGGTTTAGGATTTCTGATATGAACCTTGTACCCACTATGATCATAATTTGGTTTAAGTTATAGTCATTAGGAAGTAAATATATGCATTCTTATTACAAATATAGTGTTGATTTCTTGTTCTATGCAACATGGTTGTTTTGCTACAAAATGCCTAATGCTCTTTGATTTTGCATTGTGCTGTAAACTTCAGATGCCTGATCGATTGAAACTTATTTTTCACCATGGTGAAAAGTTTGAGACAGATCCTGGTGGAAGTGTCATCTACACATATGACTTGTATGATGAATGGGTTGGAGTCAATGAAAACTATCTTGACGTGTTTGCTGTAACAAGTTATTATCGGAAATTGGGGTATAACAAGGTTGAAGTATGTTGGTTTTTGGACCCTAACTATGGTTGGAGTTTGGTCTTAGGAGATTGCAAATGGACCAGGATCTTGTTAATATGATCAGGCACTGCCATGAGAATAACAACATCATCTACATCTAATTTGAGCATGGACATTCGGTTCCTGATATAATTGATGTAACAGAGTTGTCCAAGACTGAAGATGATGATGATCATGCTATAGGCTAGAAGGTTAGAATGGAAGGCATGGAAGAAGTTAGAGTAGAAAGGGTTAAAGCTATGAAGAAAACCAACACAATATTAAGTCAACTTGAAGAATCAATTACATTTATCCCAGTCGAACTAAAATCTACTACACCAGCCTACTGCCCCCAGCCCACTGCTCCCAAGCCCACTGCCACCTAGTCTACTACCCCCCAGCCCACTGCCTCCAAGCCCACTCCACCAAAATCCACTGCCCTCAAGATAAATGTCCCCAAACCTTGCTCACATGCCAAGTCCCTTAAATCTCTATTCCAACCAAACCCCATTACTTTCAAACTTATATCTCACAAAGTCTTCTCTCAACCCAACCCCTCAACCAACAATGCACAAACCAAAAGATCTAGTGCATCAAAAAAACAAGACAAGCCTATTAACTTTAAATTCAACACATCTACAAAAATGCCTAGAAGGTATATCATAAGATCACAAGGCTGGAAGAAACAAGTAAACAAAGAGCCAGTTCACTTGAATGTTGATAGCTCATCTGATTATTATAAGTTTGCAAAGGACAGTTTATACAAGCCACACATGCCACTTGAGTGTGTGGACTCAGGTAGTGACAATGATGATGATATTGGTCCTTCCAACGATAGGAGAAAAATGAAGGCTAGCAATGACAATGGCAAAGACAAGAAAAAAGCTACTAGTAATGAAGATATTCTCCGTCCCCCTTCAATGGATGCATTTGATTATGAGAAGGAAGTAGATGATGACCAGGAAGAAGAAAACTTGCAATGTATATAAATTATATTTTTTATTATAATTAATTCCATTTAAGTATAATTACTGATTTTATTCTTTTTTGCCGGTAATGTAATGCATGAATCTGTATGGTAGTATCTTTTTCTAATGATAGTTGAAAATCTGATGAATTGAAGACTCCACCAAATGTTGAAGATGATGCAGACCCAGCTATAAATCTCATCTTCAATGATGCTGCCAAGTTTGGACATGTGAAGTTAGGGCTAGGTATGGAGTTTACCACTAGAGATGCTTTTAAGAAAGGGGTTAAAAATTATATGTTGCAAGAGGATAGAGGTGTTAGGTACAAGAAAAATTACACTACTAGATGTAGGGTGGTATGCAAGAATGAAGATTGTTCTTGGATGGTGTTTTGTTCTTATAACAAACGGAATGGATGTTGACAAATTAAGACTTTAATGATGATCATACATGTGAGAGAACTTTCAAGAATAGATGTGCAACTAGGTCTTGGATAATTGATATACTTGTTAAGAAGGTTAGGAAGCTCCCTACATTTAGACACTGTGAGATTTTTAATTATTTTAAGGCAAAAACTGGAATACAATTGTCTAGGACTACAATTACAAGAGCTTTGGGTGATGCAAGGAAGATAGTGAGGGGTGATGAAGCTGTAAAATATAATAAGCTCAAAAATTATTGAGAGGAGCTGTTGAGATCTAATACGGGTTCAACTACCAAGTTAGGTGTTAGTCCGATGCCTAATAAAGACAGTGTATTTGAAAAGTTTTATGTCTATTTGGATGGATGCAAGAAAGGTTTTGTGGGTGGCTGTAGAGCCTTGGTAGGATTAGATGGAACTTTTTTGAAGACCTATTATGGAGGTTGGTTGTTGTGTGCCATGGGTCAGGACGCGAATAATCATGTATACCCAATTGCATAGGCTATTGTTCATGTTGAGAACAAAGACGACTGGAAATGGTTCTTGGAGCTCTTGCATGAAGATATTGGAGACCAGACAGAGCATGGTTGGTGCTTCATCTCTAACATGCAGAAGGTAACCTATATGGTTCAATTAGAAGCATGATATATAATTTTAAGGACCATTTTGAATTAATGAACACAATTTAAAAGATTAATTTATGTTAATAACCAAAAATTGAAGGACTATTCTTAATTACTTGTGATGATTGTGTAGTAAATAAAGGATAAAAAGGTAAAATCAAATTTTTACATCTATTTGTAAATCAAATAAATTTATATTTTATATAATTAATTCCAAACACTAATTCATTTTAAATTCAATTCATTTCAAATAAAATCAAATCAATTCTAAAAATATTTTGTTGAAAACACACCTTACAAAATTAATATCATTAGCATTTTGCTGATTTGAAGGATTAAAAAGGCTATTTTCCTGAATGTCTGCTATGTTTGGGGTGAACTCATAGTTACTATCACTTGATATATTAAGTTCTGGAGTACTTCATTTGATATATTAAGTTCGGGGTGTCCTTTGTTAACTTAGACTAGTTCTTATAGACTAGCCTTGCTGGATTTGTATAGTATAAAAACTTGATTAGAAACTTGCTGGAGTGGAAATACTGATCCCAAAACTGCATCCATTATCTGTCTTTTGTAGTTTGTAGCAAGATTTATGCTATCAACTGGATTAAATGACAGGAGTTGTTCTTATCATGATATGCTTTCTGATGAGAATGTGATTGAGCTGCTACATTTTCTGAAAATGTTTAATTACGAAATATTGAACTATTGTTATTTCAATCGCAGAATTTAGGAATCCTTAAGAGCACTTCAAATTGGCTTCTGTTTTTCAATTTATTATTATATAACTGGTAAAAGTCAAGAATTCTTCATTTGCTCAGGTGTTTGATTTTGGAAATAGCAACCTGTCTTGTTGAAGGAACTAAGGATGTTATCGGTGAATGTAACATATATTGAATGACTATTTTGTTATCTTGTAGTGTCTGATCCTAGTATTGTGTGAGGTTATGCCAGGTGCACATCATCGCTTCTGTTCGTGGCACTAGTGGCAAAACTTCCAGAAATAATGGAAGGACACACACTTGAAGAGCTTGCTTTGGAAGTGTGTTAAAGCATGATTATCCAGGAATTTAATGGGCATATACAGTCAATAAAGAGGGTGAATAAGAAGGTGTGGATGTATTTAGACAAATTTCCTAAGCAGGTATGGACCAGGGATCACCAGAAGAACTTTCCAAAGGTTGGCAATGTGTGTAACAACATGTGTGAGGTGTTCAATGCTGTTACCAAACCATACAGGTGCAAGCCCGTCTTGACTTTACTGGAGGAGGTTAGGAGGTATGTCATGACTAGTATGGCAAGGAACAAACTTAAACTTTCTAGCCATGTTGGACACTTACCTCCTATTCAACAAAGTAGACTTGCGAAGGAGAGGTATCACAGCAGGTATCATACACCAATGTGGTCTGAAGATGCGGTTGAGGTCATGTTTGAAGTGCATGGTGAACCACATAATGTGGTGGCTCATTTAGGAAACCAAACATGTAGCTGCAGGTCTTGGCAGTTATCGGGTAAGTAATATTTTGTTTTTTTTATGTGTATTACACGGTAGCAAACCTATCCTAAACACTTAATTACTCAATTTTATTGTTTGTCAGGGTTACCTTGTCATCATGCAATAGCTGCAATTTCAGTCATGAATGGTAGGCCCGAGAATTATGTCCATGCATAACTAACAATGGGATCATACAACAAGACTTATGAGTACTATATCAACCCGATAAGAGGCCAAGACTTGTGGGAGACCTCACAATACCTCTATTACTTATCATCTGTAAGAAGCAAGCCCCATGAAAGGCCATCACATTATGCAAGAAAAAAAGATGCACATGAGGCACCTGTTCGGGGGAGACAAGAGCGCACTGCAATAAAATTGAAGAAAAAATATGGCCAATTCACCGACATGTGGAAATGTTGGTCACATAACAAGGAGTTGTAAAATAGTAAAAAAAATAAAAGGCTGATGAGCTAGCAGCTACTATAAAAGCTGCTGAAGATGTTGCAAATGAGGGTGATGCTAGTGCTAAAGGTAAGGAAGGTGAGGTTGTTAGTGCAGAAGGTAAAGCTGGTGCTAAAGGAGGACAAACTGAAATTCAAATAGAAGTTGCTGTTGAGGGGGTCAAGGAGCTGAACAAGAACCTGCAACTCAGATAATAATAATTATAAAAACATTAATCAAAATTAGAGTTTGAATTAATCAATTTGGATTAACTTGTGGAACAGATTAATCTTTAGAAACAAATCCATTTTCTTGTTCATTTAGATGATATGTTTTTGGTTTCATGTTATGATTCTGGACAGTGTCATCATCCATATAATAACACTTTTTATTATCACAAGTCCTTTATCATTATTATTATTAGCATTATGGATGTTATTGTTGTTATTGACATTACAGGCTGCAAAGACTACAAAGAATGCCAAGAAATGGCTTCTGATGACTAAAAGTGAGAGGCACAACAAACTCCCTATCAAGAGGATAACTGCATCCACTACTGCTACTACTGTGGCTGCTCCACATCCAACTGAGATTTCAGGAGAGACTATTCAGGGAGCTAGTGCAGTAACCTCTGGAAAAACTGGCCTCCTTCTTAAAGTTTGTTCCAACCTCAGGATTTAACCCACTGAGAAAAAATGTCTAGCACAAGGTGTAGTCGCCTTTTGAGTTCATGCCATTGTAGTTGAATGCTATGGTTAAATAATGTTATATTTTTTGTAATGTTACTTTTGAAACTTGTATGCATGGCCTTTGATGTTGTTATGGCCTATCATACTATCACAATGTACTTTAACTCAAACAATACTTGTTTCATGCTCCAGAAATGTTATGTTATGTTGAATTAAATTCATATTTAGTTTTGTTGCATGTTTTGATTCATCTCTTTTTGGTTTAATTGATCATAATTTTAGCAGAATAAGTGCAGCATCAAGAGTTGAACTCATGCAAAATTAGTATTTCATTTCATTGCATTTTCATCAAGACATTACATACCACTTAAGAAATTTAAAATTTCATATCATAATCATCATTTATAGACTATAAACCCCAACAAGCTAAAACCTAAACACACACCAAAAGTAACTACAAAATCCAGTAGCACCATTGTCATTATCTTCAAGGTCTTAACATCACTCTCCAAGCTTGTCATCCTCCAATTGAACTCATGCAAAATTTCTTGTGGAATGGGTGTTGCACAAACTGGTTCTTCAAATCTATCAGCCCAGCGGAAGAAGGTACAATAGATTTCATACTGCAAAGTAAAAAACGTAGGTGAATCCAAACTCAAAGTGAAGCCATCTTACCATTTTCTTTAGAGCCACAACCTTACCACATAGTTTGGACAATCAAAAAATGGTCTACGATGAGTGCATATTTTATACGCTTTTTGCCATCATGTTCATATAGTTTTCATTATGTTTTGTTTAAGTCTTATTATATTTTCATAGGTTTTAGTACTAAATTCATATTTTTAGATTCTACTTTGAGTTTGTGTGTTTTATGATGATTTCAGGTATTTTCTGGCCGAAATTGAGGAGCTCTGGAAAAGGTCTGATTCAGAGACAGAAAAAGAACTACAGATGTTGTCGAATTCTGACCTCTGTGCACTCGAAGGAGCATTTCTGGAGATACAAAAGTCCAAAAGGTGAGATCTCAACGGATATGGAAAGCTAACATCCAGAGCTTTCCAGAAATATATAATAGTATATACTTTTCTCTGGAAATGAAGGTCCAAAACTGGCGTTCAACGCCAACACTTCACCCTCTTCTTGGCGTTGGACGCCCAAAAGGGAGCAGCTAGCATCCAATGCCCAAAAAGAAGTCCAAAGCTGGTGTTCAACGCCCAAGAGGAGTCCTAGGACGTGGAGACACCTTAGCTCAGCCCAAACACTCACCAAGTGGGCTCGAAAAGTGAATTTTCGCACAACGAGACTAGTTTATCATATTTTTGTAATTCTTAGTTATCATATTAGTATATATAAGAGAAGATCACCCTTATTTAGGATTATCTTCCACCCCCATTGTATTTTCGAACATCATTATGTACAGTATGAGTCACTAACCTCTTAGGTTAAGGTTAGGAGCTCTGCTGATTCTTATGAATTAATAATATCACTATTCTACTTCAATCTATGCTTGATTTTATTCTAAGATGTATCTTCATTCTTCATCCTAATGAATTGGGAGTGTAACTTGACCGTCATTCCTATTCACATGGGTTCTTGCGAGTCCTTGACGGGATAGTACTGAACCACAAACTTTATTATACATCTCTTAGACGGCTAATCCACGACTTCGTTGGGGACTTCTCGAGACATCAGTTCAGCCGAGGTACGGGGCGATTAGAGCCTTTGTGGTATAAACTAGAATCCAAGGAGCAGCATTCTCTGATCCAGAAGATCTGACCTTGTCTGTGGCGTTTTGAGTAGGATCACCAAGGGAACGAACTGCTAGAGCTTCACCCTCGTTCATATTGGATGACCTCTGATCCGACGTTTGATCTGAAGCAGAGGAGATTAATGACCACTAACCCGGTGTTAATCATTTACAGTCTGCCATGGAATGAATCAATTAGAAGTTGGAGTAGATGGTGAGAAAAGCTGATCCAGAAGGAAGAAGCATCTTTGAAACCTCAACCGTTCTCATACCATCGATTTCACACCTATCTAGTAACGTTTTATTTATTTATTCTGTTTTATGTGTTTTTTCACAACAATCATCTTTTCTATCCGCTTGACTAAGATCTACAAGGTAACAATTGCTTGTTCAAACCAACAATCTTCGTGGATCGACCCTCACTCACCTGAGGTATTACTTGGATGACCCGGTGCACTTGCCGGTCTATCTGTGTGAATATTGCGGAGCCAATTTTGTGCACCACTCTACCAGGATTCTCTACCATCGTTGAGTACTTCATCATTGTCTGAAGCTCGCAGTTGCAGAAAATGACATTCTTACCTCCCCTATTGCACATTCCTTTGCTGCTATAAGGTCTCCCTACAATATTGTTCCTACTTGAACTAATTTGGCTTATCTCCCCACCACCCATCATCACTCAGGCAGACGAGAAAACAAGATGAACTGAAAGATAGCGGAGAGGTCGAAGAAGAGAAGAAGACAGCAGAGAGGTCGAAAAAGAGAAGACAATAATTTGAGGATTAGGGCTTTATAATTGAAAATGGACTAATTTGGGTATTAATAAGCAATTTCAGATACAAATTTGAATCAAATTCAAGCTTGGTACACATCAGCATACAACTAGAATGTCCACATGGCACGTTCCACATCATCAACGTTTAGACGACACTTTTGCTTGGGACTAACGGAGATGCACTTTTTCGAATTTCAGGGATTTAATTGGTCATTTTTAAAAGTCAAGGACTAAATTAAATAGTGATTTGAAATTTAGGGACCATTTTGGGCATTTACTCGAAAATGAAGAGACATGTGTTAGTGTTTCAGAACTTGTTGGTGACTTCCTATTGAGAAAAGGGGAAAATTTTATCCTTACTCTAGCCATAATTAATGCAAATTTTGTTTTATAATAAGAGTAAATACTCAAATTTGTCCATGAAAGATTATTCATTTTTTAAATTGGTTCTCAAAAAATTTTTTTCAATCAAATTCGTCTTTTAAATATTTTAAGTTAGTCATATTAAGGGTTTGTCGCTGACTAATAAATTGTTGTATACACAAAATAAGATTGAATCCAACACTTACTTAAACGAACTAGTCAACTAAGTACTAGACCAAACCAATTTGATTTTATTTATTTATTTTTAATGTATCAAAAAATTAATATATTTACACATAAAATAAGACTAAATTACCAAAATTGACCATAAAAAATTATGATGCTGACAAATCTGACCATAAAAAAATTAAAATTAACTTATAACCATGAAAGATAAACTCTAATAGATAAAACTAATCAAACTCTAAAAAATTATAAAAAAAATTCTAAAATACCCCCTGAAAACTAACCGGCCGCAAACATAAACCTTAATCAAACCTCCACCTCTGATCCGTCCATGCTACCACCACAGCATCCCAACCTGACCATATAGCCTCCATATCAATGTTATGTCCCTCACTCATTGTTACCCCACTTCAATCCAACCCCAAAAAATCATATGATTTTCTCATATTGCTTTTCTTTCATCTATATATGTGCTCTCTCTCTCTACACTCTTCACTTTTTACACCCAAAAACAAATATTTTTCAATCTTAAGCCTAATTAATCATTATTCTCACTTTTCCTTTTCATGATGTTGCAATCTCTCTAACCACCAATTTTTTTCCTCTCCAATCTTCCACCTCCAATCTCCAATTCTTCCTCTGCAATAGCGGGTGGAGTTGTTTGTGATTCTCTCATTTGAGAGTTTTGATCACATAAACTTGCTACGAATCTGAGTTTGCAGTTTCGTCTCCTTCACATTCTTTTTCGAATTGATCAATTATTGAAGTGCAACATTAGAAAATGTTCCTATTTATTCAGATGACTCTGATTTGTAGTTGATTTTCAGTTCCAGTGAAATTTGAATTCGCGAAGATTTTGAATGCATAAGGGAATTTTGCAATGAAGTTTAAGATTTTGCATTAATTTTTGCCAATATAAACGAATCTGAATCTTAGAAGTGTTTGTGCTCTTAACCTCAGTCTCAGCCTCATGGATTCAATTTGTTCGATCTTGCAAGTGGAGGACAAAAACAGAGAAAAAGAAAATTAGAACTTTAGATTTGTGATAATGAAAAAGATTTTCAGAAATTGGGTAGAATAGAATTTGAATTTAGAATTGGTTAGGTTGAATTAGAGAAAAAATTTGATAAAATTTTATAATATTTTTTAAATTTAAATAATTTTATCTACTATAATTCACCTTTCATAATTATAAGTTAGTTTTAATTTTTTTATGACCAACTATATCAATGTTATATTCTTTTGTAGTCAGTATTAGTATTTTAGTCCATAAAATAAAGGGGACAGCGATTTATCGTCAGTTATTGTTTAAAACATTAAATCTTAAAAGGAGATGAAAATGTTGCTGCTCTAGCTGAATGTATTTTTCGAGTTGTACAATCAAATTGTTCTGTCCCTTTTAAAACGGGAACCTCAAAGTCCCAGAAAGCTGCAAGCTACTCCATAATTATAATCTGTAGGACCTCCTGTTTGCCAATGACCAGGATTAGGAAAAACAACAAATTCATACTTACTAGTTAAAAATGGGTAAAACCACAAGATTAAGGAAAGAAAATTATATTCTGGTCTATAGTAGTTCACTAGGTAACAAAAAATGATTAAGCAATGTTATTGTCCTCTGCCACTTCATTATGCAACTTTTTCCATTTTCATTCTTCTAATCCGTCCACGGCAGCATTTAATTACAACAATCCAATGCTTCTTTGCTACACATCAGACTAGAAAAGAAAGAACAAGAAGAAAACAAAGAACATTCTCCCTGAGATTATCTTAAATTTCATATTTAAACCTTACTAATTCGGTCATTAACAAATTAAAAAAATAATTACGAAAAAAGCAAGCGCGCAAAATTTTAAACAAAGCGTGCGACTCCTTTTCTTTTCCTTTTCTCGTCTTTTTTTTTTTCTCTTTCTTTTTTTTTCTTTTTTTTTTCCGGAAGCGCAAAAACTCTGTTACGTTGGGAGGAAGCACACGTGGCTAACTCTCGTATGGTCTCGCCAATCAGGTCCTTGAACACGAGCCGTTCGATGTCCAGCACCATATCTCCAATCTCCACCGTCCATTCCCCCCAACCTTCAACATCCTCCGCCATGTCCTTCCTCAAAACCCCGCATATAACCTCAAACATGTCCTTCTCCGACCACTCCTCCTCCTCCTCCCTATCTCCTCGTATTCTCCTAAACTCCGACCATACCCTCTGCCTCTCATCGCCACCGAACGCCACCTTCCATGGCGGAAGCCGACGATGCCGGGACAAGATATCACGGACCGTGTCGAACACTAACCGCCTCTGAATTGTTGAGGCCTTTGAGGTGTCTTTTCCCTTTAGAATCTGCTGCTTCTCTAATAAAGCGAAAACGTCGCCGTTCTCGGGTAGGTAAGTGCATGCCTTCAGGATTTCTGACACGTAAGAGAAGTCGTTGTCCTCTGTTGCATCCTCCGACTTGGCTTCGCTGCTGCAAAATGCCGCACTCCACATATCATCTTCCGACTCCGCCGCCTGATCTGTAATAACAAATTTAAACAGTTTTAGAAGTTAATCAACTAATGAAAGGAATTAATTGAGTGATTAATTAGTTAATTAGGAACAATATTGCTGGTTTTTTTTTTTGTTTTGTTTTTTGTGGAACGTCGAGCTCCGTAGAGTAGAGTGTTCACTATTCAGGCCAAGAGGGAGTTCGGTCCCACGTGAGTGTGTACCGTATACGAGTGGAAAGTAGCATGCACCGTATTATCTGTGCTAAAAGTGAATGAACCAACCGAGTACTGCCACGTTAGTAGCACTGATGTGAAATGATTGGTCCACGTAGGCAGAGAACAAATCATCCACTGTTCTTGAATTAGCATCTCTGAATCAAAGCTTGGTCAATTTTATAGCATGTTTTGTTTTCCACCTAATTGTACTTGTTGCAATCGGGAATGGGAAGCACGAGGATAACACTTAACAGAGATAGGTATGGGTGCTTAAAAACGACGCATAAGCATGTGTTCATTTAGCATAGGTCCCCAACTTTGGCTATGAAAAAATACGTCATGGGTAGACCTCTAGACACCAAAGATTAAACAAATTAACCTATTACGTAACCCAAATTAACAAAGTAATGGCTGTATCAAATTATATGAATCACATGAAGACACTACTACTAAAGTTGTTACACTCACCTTTGTAATCAATGCAGCGTTTTGTGATTGGGGAAGGTAAACACCACTCGTCCCTGTAGAAGGACGAGTCAAGAACCGATACGGGACTGGGTTGCAACTCGTTCGAGGCCGTCATTTCCGCTATGCTGTTCAGCAACTTGTCACACCTGTCCAGTAAATTCCTCCCTTCTTTGTACTCTTCCAATCTGTACCTCTACACTCCCAAAAAAGTAATTAAAATTAAAAATAATTAATTCCAAGAGAAAACCGAAATCATTATTGTCATTGACGAACAGTAATTTTCTTTAGTTAAAGTAGAAAACTATTGTAATATGTAAATGAATAATTGATTTTCATTAACAGTAAATTATAGTTATTTTACCTCTGTGTCTGTATGCGAGGAAGTGCTGAAGCTACTCTCTGAAACTGTGGAAGATTCATCCTCTGCCACAGTCAACACCTTCTCGTCCTTCTGATTAATCGGTTTTCTCATTCTCGGAGAATGAACCGGTGTGGTTCTTCTCGAGTTTACTCTCGGCGACTGAACCGGAGACACCTTTCTCGAATCAAACCCGTCGTTATAATACACTCTACTGTGGTGATGATTCTCCGCTGCGTTCGGCGCTACATTCCTCCGGTTCGGACTCCTGCAAACCGGCGGCGATCTCGCGTTTCTACTTCTCCGGTCAACCTCCGGCTGACGTTCGTTCCGACGAGCCCTCGGACTAGACCGGACGCTTGAATTCGGAGGAGACTGGCTACCAGTTCTTCCGGTTCGGTTGGATCGAACCGGTTTAATCACAACAATAGGAGAATCGTTCTTCGTTCTTCCGCCATCTAGAACGAAGTTCATGTGATTGTGATTGTGATTGTGATTATAGTTGTTGTTACCGTTACTACGATTTGCGTGATTCTTCGAATGCAAGAGTCCTTTAAGCTGCAAAGCCTCCAAGATATGTTTCAGGGTTTCTAGATCCTTCGAAGGCTCGTCGATTCCTCGCATCCTCAGCCTCCTCTCGATCTCGCCGTAGATCGAAACGCTGCGTTTCGGTACCTCAGGAAAGAAATCCGCGGAGTCAAAGAAGCTCTTCTTCTGCACCATCGTAACCACTCCCCTGTTCCTTGCATTGTTGTTATAGTTCTTCTCTCCCTTCGCGTTGTTGTTGTTCCGTGCACCCTGCTCCACCGGATCTGAACCTGCATTGTTGTTCAGACCCTCGGAAACAATCCCCTGCGGCTGAGTGTACTGTTGCCGTTGCTGCACCTGCTTGAGGTTCAGCTGAAAACCGTTGCTGTTAGCGGCGTCGAAGAATCGGTTGAGATCTCTGGAGGCTCTGGACTCGGAAGCGGATCTTCGGAGCTCAGGTTTCTTATTGGGCCCTGAATCAGAGTCTGGGCCCGGTAAGGACTCCAGGCCCATGAGCCTCGCGACGACGCTGGTGGAACGGCGCTGTAACTGTATCTCTGAAGACAGTTTCTCGCCTCGGTCGTCTGGATTGAGGTTCGGGGAGAGGCTCAGGCTCGGGGAGCTGGTTCGGGTCCTGCTATCTAATGAGAGCCTCGGAGCCTCCCTTGAGAACTTCCACGTGGACCTCGTCCCTTCCTTGAATTCTAGAACCGGCAGAGTAGTAACCGTCGTAACTGTGTGCTCTCTCGCTGGACTCTGTTTCACGCGCTCTGGTGATGGCGTTGCTGGACGCGCCGGTGAAGCCACGTGGTTCTCCGGCTCTGGTGAGGAATCCGGTTGCTGATAAAAAAATGTACATTTTGAAATATGAGTTAAAATGAGGAAGAAAAAGTAACGGAAAAATTTTTTTATCCAGGTTTGGTGAGTTACTTACCGGAGGAGGGAGGCGTTTGGCGGAGGAGATGCGTTTTCCGGCGAGAATCTGGTGGCGGTCGAAGATGTTAAGGAAGCCAGCCATGCACCCCATTTGCTTGTGAATGTGCTTGTCGAGGTTCTGTTCTCTCACTATGGTACTCGTCATTTTGCTCTCTATTTTTTCTTCTGCGTGGATCTTCTTGCTTTCGCTCACTATCACACTTTTTTTTATGGTGATATGTTAATGTCAGGCCTTCGTATTCTTCCACATCCTTGTTCACTCTCTTTTTCTCTCTGCTTTCTCTCTCACTCTATGCTTTCTCTCGTTCCTTCACTCTCTATCTCTATTGTGAGAGAGCTCTTTTATCTGAGACTCCCGCTTTTCTGGTCTTTAAAAGGGTGTTGAATGGGGGGTGACTGAAATGACGTTTAGTTCCCTTACTTTTTGTAGAATGTCTAATGTGTCCTAAACCTAAATCATTTTCGCTCTTGAATTTTCTTAACGAGATTGCTTTATAACTTTTTACTATATAAACTCTTGTATCATCTGTCTATATCATAATGAGTATTGGGAGGCCATTTCTAACATTTGAATTAAAAATGTCCTAGTTTGAGTTTAAAGTATCTTTTATTTAGACTAAACTTATATTTATTGTTATTCTATATATTTAAATTTATATTTTTGTACATGTATTTAATTATATATTATCACACCAGTAAAAATAATTATTTAAAATAATTATCTTTTATCTGTAATAAAATATTTTAAGAATAAAATGGTAAATTAATAGACATGTTGGTTTATATTAATACAATAATGTAGAAAATTGTATAATTACAATTCTTTGAAACAGTAGCTTAAGGTTTCAAGTAACTATATTGGATATTTGAATTGAGAAGTGATTTTAATAGTGAAATGTGAGTATGTTAGCCAATGAATGTTTATAATAGTGGTAAGCATTAAGCATAGTGAAGCAGAGTAAGGAGGGCACGGAAAACCGCGCGAGCGCTTTTGGACAGTTTGCAAATGCGGTTGGGGGAGGCGAGGCCTTTTAGGCTTTTACTGTTACGCCCTGGCAGCATAGCCACCGTGGGCAATGCTCTCTGCCTCGCTGTCAGATTCCAACTCCTCTGGTTTTTGTGCCTTCACCCTCAGCTCTCATCTTTCTTTCCCTTTGAACAATTCAAACCAACTCCGGTCACCCCCATACATACATAACAATTTTCGAGCCCTTCCATTCGGTGGATACCATTCACCACGTCAGTAATTTCCTTTACCTTATCAAAATATCTCCACCAAACCCTCCATTTTTTCGTGTTTTAGGATTTTATTTTGCTACCTATATAATTATTCATATTATTTTAAATTTTTGAAAGAAATTATATTATTGTATAAAAAAGTTTTATGTTCAAAAAATCTAAAATTCAATCTTTTGATAAATTTTAAAAGTAAAAAAAAGTAACATATGATAAAAAAAAAGTCTATGCGAAAATTAAATAAAAAATTATTTAAAAATATTAAAAATATAATTATTTATATAATTTTTTTATTAATTTAAATTTTAGAAAAAATAGTTTTATGAGATAGCTAAAGAATAGTCTTTTCTTTTATTATTTATTTGGTTCTAAATTTAAAATTTAAATAGTATGAGATTGCATGTTGAGGTGGCAGTGAAGATATCATACTTCTACTAAGACAAGCTCCCATGCGATAAGGAACATAATACGCAAAAGTTTCATCATATTTAATTATAAAAAAAATAATCATAAAAGTTTCATCACATTCTATTCTTTCGGTATTTCTAATGCAAATGCCATTTGGTTGATTGGAGTTTAAGGAGAGGCCATACATACAAGGCCACCCTTAGAGATGTAATACATTTCTCTCTTTATATCGGTCTAAATTTTTTGATAAAATAATTTTATAATATTATATCCAAATTTTTATGATAAAAAATCTAAAATTTTATTTTTATTATTCAAAAACAAAAATTTTGCATATTAGACAAACTAAAAAAGATATACAATCACACTTTAAAAATATAACTATTAATGTATTTTACGATAAATTATTTCATAACATATTCATAAAAACTCATATATGTCATGTAATAATGATGGTTAACATTTGTTACCATACAATTTTTAATTTATCTGTGGGAAGTAGGGAACGGCTTGGTAAGTAAATGAATATTGTTTAAGAGTGTTAATTGATTTTTAATTTATAGGGTAGAGCATTTATAAAAATAAATAAATAATTTATTTTATGTACAAAATTATCCCTCATTTTTCTCCCTTCATGTGACCATAAATTAAATTGCAAAAGAGACAATCTTATAATAACCACTCGCATTGGATCAGATGAAATCATAGAAGCATATTAATATTCCAACTGGTCACCCAATTTTGCATAGTAGTTGTAGTGCTCCCCGAACTTATGACAACAGCTATGAAAATTTTTAAAATTAAATATAGCTGAATTAATTATTAAAGACAAGACCGTGATAGGATTGCATGCCTAGTACTAGTTGCAAAAATGATGGTGACAAATGTATATTTGTGGTAATATTTGAATCTAAATTTTTTGTTCAAGATTAGATACTTTATTTCTAATTCTTAGTTTTTATTTCTAATATAGATACAATATCTATATTATAAGTCTAACATATTGAGTTCAAGTATTATGTTAAAAAGGGGGAGGGGAAGAGAAAAAAAAAACATAATAATAATAAGAAGAATAATTAATTGCGCATGAATGATTTGGATGGCTTGGGACACCCCCATTGAATGAAGTTAGGAAATGGGAGAGGGATCGAATTAAAAACAAGTCAAGTCGGTTGAATTATTATTTCACTGCTGTCCTCTCTTCATCACAATTATTAACTGTTGCCTATTCATAACAATTGATCCAGCAGTTACAGCTAGAAAGTGATAGTTCTTGAACAAATAATCACTCTTTTTTTCTGAAAAAAAAAATACCTCCTTCTTCAAATTAATGTTTCTACTTCTCTTAATTAAGGCATGTTCTTCTGTCTAGAGTCTCTCTATGATTTCACCTAAAACAGCTCATTCTAATATATCTTCTAAAGACATGTATTAAAGTTACAAATTAAAAAAATATATATATATAATATAAAAATTTAACTTTTAATGTAATTATCATGCATTTATTTAAAAAATTTAAAAATTTCTATGAATAATAATATTAATAATGTTCTAAGAATATATATTAACTAAACTCTTTTAATTATAATCTTGTCCATTATACAAACATGTTAATTTTTCAATAATAATGAATGTATTAATAGCACAACCTTTTTCTTCATATAGAGCTTGTAAAATTTGGACTTTATGAATAGGCTGATTTTTTTTAATATGGAAAAAATATTAGTGTTTTTGTTGAAAATATGATTATTTGGTATAATTACAGGTAGGTGAATTTTGCAAGTAGAAAGTCAACACGTGAGAACGTGTTGCAATACGTGGGAGCGTGTTGAACAGGTGCCAACATCCTGACTAACACGTAGGGGCGTGTTGGACACGTGACAACATTTTGACCAACATGTGAGGAGCGTGTTAAAACACTTTCACAATACTATAATACACTTCAAATGTCAATATTCAACCAAAATATCATCTCTAATTTCATATTAAAAATAATTTCTGTAAAATTGTTCTAATACTCAATTATATTAATTTCTCTTTATCTATCTGAAACCGACCCCAACTAAGTTCACATAAATTCACTTTCATGATTATCTTATCTTGTGGCTAGATCCTAACTTAAGAAGAAAAAAACCGCTACATATATATACACATCAATTTGAATTGAATGGCCGGAGTTAAAGTGCAATATTGCTAGCCCAACTCAACTCCTACAGTAATTGTATAATTAAGCATGAAAGTAAAGAGTTATAAATTTGTTTGTTATTATTTCAGGGTACCAATTATGATCATATCTATCTAACCCGTGCATGATATTATTTTAGTAGGGATGATTTCCACTGTTACTTTAATTAGTCACTTAATATCTTGTTGGTAGATCTGTTGTATAAACTATATATCCATGCAATATTACCTTTTCTTTAATCAATAATAATTAAGATGTTTGCATTATGTAACCTATGCATAAATAATTATAGCCTATTTGCTTGAATTTTCAATGCATGACCATTGTTATGTTCTCAAATTGGTCCAAAGTTATGGCCTCCCAAAAAAAAAAATCTTTTTTGAAAATATATCGGTCTATAAAAGATATAATTTGGATCATATATACAAAAGATTCTAAGTATATTTTTTATGAATTTATCCATTTCCTTCTCAAATTTCTCTTTTAAATATAATAAATAAAAGATTTAACACATATAGTATATTTACTAACTTAAGCATCATAATCAACGAGACCCACCACAATATATATTTTCCATTATTTATCATCACCTTTAAACAACAATATAGTTTTATTTTCACGTAATAATATCAAATGGGATAACCAGTTTAATTATAATTTAAGTCAAATTAATTAATTAGTTCACTTTATCTTCTCTGAATTCATGCATGTAATCCAAGAGAAATTCAGAACGTTACAGATATCAGCAAAAATAATAAGCAGCAAGCCAGGAATTAATTAACTTGTTATACTCGTGTGTTTCTTACACTATCAGTTTAGCCGCTAAATTAATAAATTTTAACTACTAACATTAAATTCTAATAAAAATAAATGAGCGTGTCTTCTATATATCACAAAATATTATCATAGTGGCTAAAATTTAACCTTTTGCCACAAATAATATTTTAGGAGAGGCCGTTTTAACAGAACTACGATAACCACAGAATATCAACAACAATAAAAAATTTACAGAAGATTTAGACAAAATAAGTCTCAAGCAACTGTACCTACCAGAAAAGATTATAATGATCCTTTAGTTATGAATGTCAAAAATATATGAAATTTCAATTTTTTACGTGATTTTTTGAGTTCTAATATTTAGTTTATTTCTTTTATTCAATTTTGCATTCAGTTGTAGACACTTCTACGGGAGAAATCACAACTGTCAGAAAGACGACAATTGAAGTTTGGCATTTGAAAAATGATGAAAAAGACATTGTGAATCTTGACGGGCATGGACAAAGTCAAGATAATGACGCAAATTTATTGGTACGGTTTTTGGGTGTAATGGCTCATAGAACAACGCTGTAAATTAGAAAGGTCTTTGGTCCTGAAAATGTAGGACGTGTGATAAATTTAGAGAAGTTGGTTGAAACTTTAGAAAAAAAAGGTTATGGATATGAAGAAACCAAAATTCAGTTGGCAGCTTTGTATAAATTTTTGTTATCAAAATACAGTGATAAAGTGCATAATTTATCCAGTGATATGCCAGACATTTAATTAGTGTATTTAATAAGTAATAGTTGAAATTTTAAATATATTTATTCTAAAAGGGAGTAGAATTTATTTTATTTATGTTAAAATTTTTCTTATTTCTTAAAAAATGTTAGATATTATACATTTAAAAAGTTTGATTTTTGTTATTAATGTTATATATAAATATAATTTTAATTTAATAAAATTGTTTAATTAGAACAAATTAGCATAAATTAGTCACATATTGTATGTAAAAAATAGAGTGAGTTAGTCACAAAAGTAGTGTGATTAAATAACTCAACTTTAGCTAAAAAGAATTGTGGCTGAAAAACCCGACCTGCACAAATTAGCTACTGATGAAGTGTGGTAGAATTATACTTTTTGATTTGATTATTCTTATTTAACCACAGCATTGTGTGTGAACAATGATATACAAATTGTGGCTCTTCAAAGGTCTCCACGATGTTTAAAAATGTGGCTAATAACGCTAAAATCGTGACAAATTGAAAATGCAACTCCCGATTAGCCACAGATATTCTTTCGTGACTAATATATGGTTGCTACAGTTATCTTAGAGTTTAGCTACAATTTTTTTGTGGCTAAAACTTTTGTTTCTTGTAGTATTAATTAATGGCTAGATCAAAATGAGTAACGGGTCAAAAATTTTCCTTAAAAAAGAAAAGATTTTGTTATAGAAATTAGGTACGACAAAAAAAATAAACAAGTAAAAAATCGCTACATAAATTATGTCTCTTTAGTCATCATTATTTATTTATTTATTTATTTTTAAATTGTATCAATATAAATACCAAAATATTCTTATAAATAATTTTAAATAGACATATATATCCTTATGATTATTTTGTTAAAAGACTAAATAATCTTTTTATTGTTCTAACTAAAATATCTTTTTGCAATAAAAAAAATTAAAATCAAATCCTAATCTAATAATCTCCAAATAGAAAAGAAAATCAAACTAAATAATTTACAGAAAACAAATTAGAAATCCAACATCTCTGTTATTCATAGTTGTTCATACCCTGATCCAACATTAAAGACCCAAGACCCAAGTCCCAATAAAATAAAAAGGACAAAATCTATAGATTGGCCTCCATTCGTAACCGACTTCCTCCAAAGAGGTCGGATTCAACACAAACTTCACATCGAGAAAGTTGAGATCGAATATTAACTGGTAGATAACACTTATTCAAATAAGTAACTGTCCCTAAAGTCTCTCAACCCACTTCCTGGAGCCATATCTCAACTTCCCTAAGATAAAGGGACGGTTATCCACCTTAAAAGATGGAACTACTCCAATGGTGGTTATTAGTTCACCACTATAAATACACTGATACCCCTCAGGTATTTTTAAGTTCCAATATTCTCTAAATCTACTCAGACTCTTGCTAACTTAAGTATCGGAGTGTCTTTGCAGGTACCACCCCCATTCATTTATACTCACAAATCGGACAGAGGCTTCTCAACGCAAACTCAACTAGAGGCTTCTTCCTCTAAATAATTGGGCAAACCCAACGAGTCCAGTCCACTAATTTCCGATTTCCCATCGTAACAATAGTAATGAAATTAACCCTATTTTAATTCTTTATAGCAACCCAACAACAAAGCAAAAGTCAAATTGAAACCCCATGTCAAATAACCCCATTTTTAAAAATAAAAATATTTAGTAATAACAAATTAAAAAATCAAAATTTATTTTATTTAATATACGTTAATTATTACTAAAATTAATTAATAATAAATAAGATAAAATTGAGTCTTTTTGTCTCTCTAACATTATTACTTCAAAAAATCTAATGCTTTTTATACAGCAAATTCAAAACTTAATCACATAGCTTTCTCATCCATTTAGTGAGCTTACCTTGGGTTAGATTTAGACTTAATTTGGTAATATTTTTTTGAAGAAGTATTTATACTTTTTATTTTTTATTTGATAAATTAAAAAATTGTTATATTTATGTTTATGACTTTAAAAGTTAAGATACCTTTAAAAGCACCTAAAAAAAACTTTTTAAAAGTTGGCTTATAGTTGTCAGAATTTAAAAAGTCTAATAAATTTTTATACTTAATTAATATTTAAATTTAATTTTTATATAAATATTGATTATAATATTTTTAAATTTTAAAAATTATTTTATCAAATATAATTATTGTTATATATTTATGCATATTAAAATTATTTTTAATTTAATTTACCAAACATAGATACTATAATTTTTAAAAATAAAAATTTTACAAAACCAAATCTTAATCACATATTCAAACATATGGAAGATATGGGTAAAGAAAATGAACAAATTTTTTATTTGTTTCTGGAAATTTAGTTTTGTTTTTCATTTTTCTTTTTTAAAATTACTAAATTAAGATATGATGTTCATTTTTTATTATTAAATAATATTTTAATCATATCAATAAAAAAAGTTATTTGATCTTTAACAAAAATAACTATAAGAATATATATGACTATTTAAAATTATTTATAAGAATATTTTGGTAGATTTTTTACGGGTAAAAAACGTAAATAAGCCAAGGGAGCTGAAAAATTACACAAATCTGCCAAATTGAAAATTGCTTCACGAATGAGCCAAAGCACATTATTATATAATTCGAACTAGATTGGTTCGAATTACAAAAACACATAATTCGAAACAAGGTAGCTCGAATATTGATGGAACAAGTGATACATGTAATTCGAACTTAGTTGGTTCGAAGTAGGATTGAGAGTAATTCGAACTAGGTGAGTTCAAATTACACGTTTGGACGCTTCAGCAAGTAATTCGAACCTATTTGGTTCGAATTAGTCAAAGTTTGCCTCGAATAGTAATTCAAATTATGCTATTAAAAAATTTATTAAAAAATTAATAATTTAAAAATTAAAAAATATATATTTTATTTTGTACGTTAAAAAAAAGTTAACAAAATATTTAATTACGAGACTTTTTTAAGATATTAATGAGCTATCAATTCGAATTCTATACAATACTTTTTGTCCATTTTTAATTTGCTCATGAATATTTTTTAATAAATTTTTTTAAATTATACTACAAATAATATTTTATTCTATGCAAAATAATTTTAAAAAAATGGCTTAGAAAATGTTAGGAGTACTATAAAAATTTGTAATATTCTAATAATTTAGGTAAATACATGAATGTACTCAAATTTTAAATAAAATATTCTACAAAGTCAATAATAATTTAGAAATGAAAGAAAATATTTTATTCCATATAAAATAATTAAAAAATATATTTTATTCTGTACAAAATAATTTTAAAAAATGGCTTAAAAGATGTTATGAGTACTATAAAAATTTGTAATATTCTAGTGATGTAGGTAAATACATGATAAAAATATTTTTTCTTTAATTTCTAAATTATTAGTGATTATGTAGAGTATTTCTTTAATGTCCTAAGTCATTAGGACATTATATATTTTTATAGTACTTCTAAAATTTTTTAAGCCATTTTTTAAATTATTTTGCATAGAACAAAATATATTTTGTGGTATAATTTAAATAAATTTAAAAAATATTCATTAGCTACTAAGAATGGGCAGAAGAGTATTATATAGAATTCGAATTGCTCACAATATAATTTGAATCAGAGTGATTCGAACTTCCACATGCGTAATTCGAATCAGGTAATATCTCACCATATAATTTAAATAATTTTATTAAAAAATTATCATGAATATTTTTTAATAAATTTATTTAAATTATACCACAAAAAATATTTTATTCTATGCAAAATAATTTAAAAAATGGCTTAAAAAATGTTAGAAGTACTATAAAATTTGTAATGTCCTAATGACTTAGGACATTAAAAAAATACTCCACATAGTCACTAATAATTTAGAAATTAAAGAAAAAATATTTTTATCATGTATTAACCTAAATCAATAGAATATTACAAACTTTTATAGTACTCATAATATCTTTTAAGCTATTTTTTAAAATTATTTTGTATAGAATAAAATATATTTTTAATTATTTTGTATGGAATAAAATATTTTCTTTCATTCCTAAATTATTATTGACTATGTAGAGTATTTTATTTAAAATTTGAGTACATGCATGTATTTACCTAAGTTATTAGAACATTACAAATTTGAACCAAATAGGTTCGAATTATTTACTGAAGCGTCCAAACGTGTAATTCGAACTCACCTAGTTCGAGTTACTCTCAATCCTAGTTCAAACCAACTAGATTCGAATTACATGCATCACTTGTTTCATCAATATTCGAGCTACCTTGGTTCGAATTATGTATTTTTGTAGTTCGAATCAACCTGATTCGAATTATATAGTAATGTACTTTGGCTCATTCGTGAAGCAATTTTCAGTTTGGCGAATTTATGTAATTTCTCAGCTCCCTTGGCTTATTTACGTTTTTTACCCATTTTTTACTGTTTATTTTTTTTATTGTATCAACACGTATAAATTAATCATAATACTGAAACAAGTACCTAAAAATTATTGGATTGGATGCTTGTTTAAGGGCAAATTTTGGTACATGAATACTTGTGATTTGTAATATAAGCTTATGCAACTCGAGATACTACTAATGAGTTTGAATATTTAATTTCGGATTGTGCATTTTGTGCTTGTTGTCAAATGTTTCTGTTTACGATATATATTATGATAAACAAAGTTAGGAAACGATTTGGACATTTTCAATAAGAGAAAGATATTACTACCATAATTTCTTGCATCATTATACTCATCAAATTTACAGTACTACGTTTGACTATGAGAATAGAAGAAAATAAAATATTAAAAAAATATAAAAATTAATATTTTTTATATTTATATGATTTTAATAATTTTTTAACATATGTACTAAAGTTTTAAAAAATAGTTATTGATAGTTGAACAAAGTAGCTTTAACCCTATTAAGATTCCATGTCTACCTGCCTATGGTTCTTAATTACCATGACAAAGCATAATTACTGCCCCAATGTATTAATTTTTGGCCTTTGTTTTGTGTGTGCTGCCAAAGGCCCTGCCTGCCACCTTAATTAACTACACTTAATCAACTAACTAACTAATTAATTATTATTAGTAGCTTTATTAATTAATTAATGCATTCCTTGTAAACGTAATTCAATTTAAATCTTTTAAATTCCTTAATGGAGCCTCTTCTCTACCAAATCCGTACGTGCGCCGTAGTTTAGACTTTATTAGACTTTAGTATGATTAAAGTAGGAAACCATGATGCACTAAGGCACTAATTAATCAATTATGATATTTGAATATTTTATATCTTATAGGTGTTGGATACTCATAAATTAACCAGAAGAAATAGAATTAAAAAAAGAGACAAATAACACAAATTTAAAATTCAAATATCATTTTTTAAAATTAATTCCCTGAAAGGAAGTATAATCTTGTAATAAAAATAAAAGATAAAAAACTAATACTTTTAGCTAACAAAATTAAAAATTAATTAAAATAATATTTTTATTAATTAAAAAATTTCATAGTGATAACATAAACTACTATATAATATAATATAATATAGTAACATAATTATTTAACAATCACAAATGCGTTGAAGCTGCCATATCCCATGTGAATTGTCTTACTAGTCTCTTTGTTCTGATTGATCCATGTGACCTTATTTTTCTCTCTCTCAGTACAATATTAATAATCCTATATATCTAAATTATTATTCAAAGATTTACTCTAAGTGGTTACATTTCTAGTCTAGTGACATAAATAATGTATGCTCTGTGTGAAATTAAAGCATGCACACCAATCCCTTTTTTTTTTTATACTTCACTTTTTCTTTTTCTTTTTTTTCCCATTAAATCTTTTATTGAAATCACATGCATTTGATCAGAAACTGATGCATATAATCCTTTTTTCATTTTCATCTATCACAAAACAGAAACCTCATATCCCTATATAGCTTCATGAATTCTGATCTGACTTTAGATATAAACAGATGCAAAACATTGTAGTCACAGACTCACAGTTTTGTTATAAATGATGCACATTATTCTCTAACATGTAACACACTGTTTTTCATTGCTGAACTCATTATCATTTATAGACTCATGCGTGATTGTTATTAATAAAGGAGCTGCAACTTATAAGCTTAGGCATATATAGAGCATTACTAAATTAATTAATTCACTCAATAATAATAGGATAAAGTATATTTTTTGTCCCTGAAATTTGCTAAAAATTTTAAAAATATCCCTAAATTTTTATTTGTTTCAATTTTGTCCCTCAAATTTTTGATTTGCATCAATTTTATCCTTATTACTAATTTTTTGATAATTAATATTTTTCTTTCCAAATATACCCCTCCCTTGTTATACCTATCATCATCATCATCACAACCTTCTGTCTCTCTTTCTTTTTCTCTTTTCATCTTCACCGTCCTCTCCACCCCCATCATCATCACAACCCTCTGTCTCTCTTTCTTTCTCTCCATTTCCATCACCACCATCTCCATCACCATCATCTCCGTTGAGCCCCAATCTTCTATGATCACCACCCTTTTTCTTCTTCTTCGCGCAAACCCAGACACAACAAAGCCATCGCTCTTTCTCTCTGTTAGCAAACAGAGAATGAGATGTGGGATAGGTTCTATGAAACCGGTTTTTGGAGGAGCTTTTTTCGCAGGATCCTTCTAACAATGCTCTTACCACTTTTCACTCTCAATATGTTCATTGAAATTTCAAAAAGCATGCATTTTTGTCCAACAATGAAGTTTCAAAAATCATGTTTGGTTCTTTGTCATTTAATTTTTGTGTTATTAATTTTTCAATGAGGTATAATACGAGTAATATTGAAAGGAAGAAACTTTGTTGTTGGGGTCAGGATTTTAGGTTGGTGTGGCAGCAAAAGAATTTTGCTTTGCTTTGTGTGAAATCTAGAAACAAAAAAAAGGAAGAAACTTTGTTGTTGGGGTCAGGGTTTTAGGTTGGTGTGGCAGCAAAATGCTTTACTTTGTGTGAAATCTGGAAACAAAAAAAAAGATATTAACCCAACTAGTACTAATAATTAATGAGGCTGAGTTTGCTAACAGAGAAAAAGAGGAAGAGCGATAGCTTCGTTGTTGTTGGGTTTGTGCGAAGAAGAAGAAAAAGAGTGGTGGTTATCGAAGATTGGGCTCAACGGAGATAGTGGTGATGGAGATGGAGAGAAAGAAAGAGAGAACAGAGGGTTGTGATAATGATGGGGTAGAGAGGACAATGAAGATGAAAAGAGAGAAAGAAAGAGAGACAGAGGGTTGTGATGACGATGATGATAGGTATAATAAGAGAGGGGTATATTTGGAAAGAAAAATATTAATTATCAAAAAATTAGTAATAAAGGTAAAATTGATGCAAATCGAAAACTTGAAGGACAAAATTAAAACAAATCAAAATTTAGAAATATTTTTAAAACTTTTAGCAAACTTCAGAGACAAAAAAGTATACTTTATCCATAATAATAATAATAATAATAATAATAATAATAATAAAGGACTAAATTAGGGTCATTCTTGCTAATAACTAATGTCATTTTAAATAGTTAACATCCAAACTGGTCTAAAAAAATTTAAATGACATCTTTTAGCCTTTAACAAATTTTTGTTCTCTAAAAATTTTCAATAATTGATTCCTATATTATTTTGAACATGATTAATGATATTTTTTGATCTAATTGTCTTATAATACAATTTATTAGAAATTTTTTTATTCAGCAAACATATTAAAAATTGATTGAATACCAAAATTGATACTTAAAAAATTTCAAATAAGATATTTGGTTCCTAACAAATTTTTATTCTCTAAAAATTCTCAAAAATGACTTTCGTAAAATAGATTGGTCATTTTGTTATTTTTAATATGTGTATTAGATAACTAAGTTTCTAACAAATTTTATTATAAAATAATTAAGTGTAAAATATATCACTATAAGACAAATAAATTCCTATTTAAATTATGGAGGGACTAATTTGTTCGATGAGAGTAATTCGAATTAAAATTTGTTAAGAATCAAAGTATTTGATCTAAAATTCATTCACTCGGACTAATTTGAGTGTTTATTCTTAAAATTTTGATTGAAAATAACAAAGAGACTAATATGTTTAATAAGAGTAATTATTCTTAAAGACTTCTAAAAACAAAAATTTATTGAGAATTAAAGTGTTCGATCTAAAATTCGAGCACAAATTTAAACATCTCAAATTTAAATTATTATATATTGTAATTATTTTTTATTTTTTAATGGGATTAATATATGAAAAACATAAATTATTTATATTATGAATTTATACAAATTTTTATTTTAAAATCCTGACCAATACAATTTTTTTGTTTTCTCGTAGTATCCACTAGCTCAACGAATCAATGATTAATCTGTTACAAATTTAATTCTATTTAAAAGTATGTCGTTAACTAACAAATTACTGTAGATACAAAGTGTAATTCAAAACTCAAGACACTTACTTACAAGTTGGTTACCTAACTAATACAGCTAAACCTAATAATTAACATTATAATCCTTACATTTAAGTGAAGATATATAGTAAAAAATCTTTTGCGGTCCCCATCATCCTCCATTTTCCATTTTCCATTTTCCCATGCCATGGTTATATGAAAATGGCAAGAAAACTCAGTTCCCAATCCTGAAAATTTTCATCTGTTTTGTCACCGACCCTATCTCTGTATACATTCCTTAGTATCCTAAGTCCTAACATGGCTTACACTGCATTACGCATTCCTTTCTAATCTATAAAAACTTTTATTTATACAAATTAATTATTATCAATTTATTTAGCTATAAAGTATTGCAGTAATTAATCATAAATCCAGCATTTAATTAAAACCTTGTTATGTACCACAAATGACCTATAACTCCTAACAATGCTATGAAATTATATAATAGTGTTGCCATATATAGGTTTACATGATGATATCTCTACTCGAATTTAATTCGATCTATTCTTAAATTCAAAGTCTGGTATTTCATAATAACTAAAGTACTAGCTAGGAAGATTTTATAAAGAGTTAAAAACAATAGAAGAATCCATGCAAAAGAAGGAAAAGAAAAAGTACTTATAAGAAGTTATCATCTTAGGAAGCAAAAACTAATGTTTGAAATATGATCAATTGTGCATGTTAATAAATAAACAATTAATTTAATTTTAATCTACTATTAGTGTGAAAAAATTTTACAATCACATCTAAAATATTTTATATTATTAGTATAGCAAAATTAAACTTATAAAAATTATATATCAATATTGAATATATAACTAAGTGAATAAATGTCCAAGATTTATTTAAGCAAAAATATAATTTAATAATATAATACTTTGAGACTTGGGTTTTACGATTTTATTTTTGATGAAAATAAAAATTATTTAATACATCAAAATAAATCTAAAAAAAATATCAATAATATTCTTATAAAATATGTTTGGTTCTCCTCTCCAGATCAATATGGAGTTGTTTCATGTAAATATATCTTTTGCAATTTATTTATTTATTTTAAATTGTATCTCAGCATAATCGATACTGCCACCATAAGCACAATAATTTAAACCCATAATTGGTATAAAAATATAAAATATATATTGGGGAAATTAGTTGATTGGCAGGAATGGATATTGGAATATGCTAAATCAATGATGAAGGAGAGATGGGATTCTGATTCCTCATTGTATCTAGGGTTCAGCACATATATTGTTGGACCACTTCGAAGACTGGTATTCCTCACATGGATTCTCTGTGTCTTTAATTAATTTTATTATATATGTTATCTATTTAATAATTTATTTTAATTTAATTTAGTTTGTATACATGTTTGGCCAATTTTATTCCTTCTGTATTAATTAATTATATTTAGTATTTTTGAGTATCTTTTAAGCCAGGCACTGTCACCATATATTTGTTTTTGCCATTTGGTGCCCAATTAAGAAGGCACAGTTCCTTCTTCTTACATATAATTAAACCAATAACTATGGCTGTCAATATAAAAATATATATGGAGTCCAAAAACTTTATTCCAGGAAATTTGTTGTTTAACTTCTTTGTTGTGAAATTATATTATTCCTTTAATTTTTATAATACTACACTACAAGAAAAACACTGAATATCATCGGATTTATCGTCGAATTTAATGTCGAATATTAGTGACAAATTTATTGGCAGATTTGACAATAAATTTGTTGAGTAAAAAAGTTACCGACAGAATAAATTTTTCGACGGTAAATCCGTTAGTAATATTTAGAGGAAAAACAAAAAATATTGGCGTCGAGATTACTGTCGGATTTATCCGCCGGTAGAGCTCAATTAATGGAACGCTGATTTTGGTCATATGCAATACATTACCATCGGATTTATTCGTCGATAAATCTGATGGTAAAACCTGATCTAAATTCAAAATGCGCGACTCTCTTTCTTCACTTTCGAGAACACTCTTCTCTCTCCCCCATTCTCCTCTCTTTTCTCTCTCCCTTGCAACTACCTCCGACAGCCCTTCCGGCCACCCTCCGTCAGCGCTGCCCACCTCCATTCTCCTCCAAAGTCTGCGTCAAGTCACTTGTATCGTGTTTCGTTGACTTAAACAGAGCTGCTCTCTCTGTCTCCATCACCGTTGGAAGAGTTGCCGCTGTCGTTCCTTCTATCGTCGGAGTTGTGTCTCTCTTTTGTCGTCCAGGTAGGTTGTCCTCATCCCTCTCCCTATTCCATCTTGTTTTTATTTTTTTAAATAAAAAATCCTAATTCCTTTTTTGCCTTAACCCCTTTTTGCCCTCTTCGACAGTGCATCTCATTCCTCTCCTAAAACTTGAAACTGCGAGTTCCTTTGTCTGCCACTCTACGAGCTTTGCTGTTGCCTTGTTGTAGTCTTCTACCTCTTATCTGTCATCGTTTTTAGCCTCTATTAGTTATTCTTCTTGTTACTGATTCTTCTTGTTAATTATTATATTGTTATTGTATAGATATTCAGTTCTTGTAGTTATTAAATTTATTTGCTTTATTATTCTTGATTATTTTAATTTTTTGCTAATAATTATTCAGTCTTCATGGTTATTGATGTTATAGTTTTTATTGATTTGTTAGTGATTGTTGCTGTTGCTGTCATTGTTCTTGTTGATTTGTTAAATTTTTTGCTAATAATTCTTTTATAATTTTTTGTTAGGTGTTATTCAATTTTTTGCTATGTAATTTTTGAATTTACTTGCCTAGTTGTTATTGTTCTTACTGTCTATTTATTGTTTTAGCTGTTATTTATGATACTAATTGCTGCCTACTTATTAATCTTGTGTGGATATTTTTTTGTTATTTGACTTGTGCGAACTTGGATGAGATTATATAATACTTTGGTTGATATAGAATTTTTAATTTGGATGAGATTTTAAGGTTTATATTAGAATATAATTATATTTGGTGTATTTATTTATATTTTATATATTATTATATTATAGTTCGATTATTTCGATTAAACTACGATTGAACTTTTGATCCAATAAATTAGTAGTTAAGTTGAATAACCATTCATTCTTCTAATATGACACTAATAAATTGTGTCCCCTAAAGTAATAAGATGTCGTTACGGCATTTTTTGGAATTTTTCGATGACGAGCTGATGATAAAGTCTGATGCAAAACCTTGTTAAAGTAATTGTTGTTTTAACGTTTAAATGAATAATGCTTACTTATTATCAAATGTGAAGGAATATCTGGTGTAAGTCACTAATTTAAGTCATATGCACCTATAATTGCAATTTTAATTTTTCCAAGGTAGAATGAAAATGAATTAGCAATAATTTGTTGATGTTTTTGACAACTTGCCGGAAATATTTTAAGCTTCATTTTGATGTGAAATCTTGAATTGCTAGCTATGATAATTTTTCTAACAGAATACCTAGTGATAGGAATATAACATGACTTGAAAATTTGATGTAATATAATTGTTTTTGGTATATAGGAGTTATACTTTATTCGATGTAGACTTGCAGTTCATATGGTATAATTGATTTTGATAACATGTTCTTAGATTGGATTCTTAAATCTATATTTTAAATGTGAAGTAAATCATTTATTTTTGGTTAATTGTAAATATTAAGTAAATAATTGCTCTTTCAATTTTTGATTTAGTTTTGTTTAATTTTTTTAATTGAATTTGTTTGTGAACTTTTAACTAAAAATTATAAATAAATTATTATAAAAAATTATAAAACTTTAAATTTTGTTAGTCTAGAAGTTGTTAAATTTAA